>NC_092137.1:42945468-43252849 GCF_043159975.1 Macaca nemestrina
TACACCCAAGAGAACTGAAAGCAGGGACTCAAACACATATTTGTACACTGATGTTAGTAGCAACATTATTCACAATAACTAAAAGATGAAAGCAACCAGCGTCTATTGACAGATGAATGTATAAAGCAAACGTAGTATCGCATATAATGAAATATTATTCAGCTTTAAGACGAAATGTTTTGATAGATGTTACAACACAAATAAACCTTAAAAATATTACGCTAAGTGAAATAAACCATACACAAAAGGACAAATATTGTATGATTCCACTTTTATGAATATTTAGAGTAGTCAAATTTGTAGAGCTAGAAGGTAAAATAGTGGTCATTGGGCTCGAGGGAGGAGGGAATAGAGAGTTACTGTTCAACCGGTATGGGGTTTCGGTTGAGATGAGAAAAAAGTTGCGGGATCAATCGTAGAGATGGTTGTACAACAATGTAAATGTATTTAATGCCACTGAATCACACACTTAAAAAGGGTTAAAATGGTAAATTTTATGTTCTGTATATTTTACCACAAAAAAAAAAAAAAGCCAGGCGCAGTGGCTTACGCCTGTAATCCCAGCACTTTAGGAGGCTGAAGTGGGTGAATCATCACTTGAGGTCAGGAGATATACAAAAATTAGCCGGGCGTGGTAATGTACTAAGTGCCACTGGATTGTACAATGTAAAAATAGTTAAAATGGTAAATTTTATGTTATGTGTAATTTACCACAATAAAAATGCTAAAAACAAAGAAACTATACATAAACATACATTATGACCCAGCAATTCCATTTCTGTATTTATCCAAGATAAATAAAAATAAAAATACTTGTACACATATGCTCCTAGAAGCTTGTAAAAGTCCCACACAGGAAAGAGCCTAGGATGTCCATCAGTAGGAGAATGGCTCAGTCAACTGTGGTATATATGATCAATGGACAACTATTGAAGTCACTCAACCAGTTGGTTGAGCAGAAACATGGACTTAGGTTGTTTTACTCCAGTTTCTTGTCTTTCCTCTTTCCCACAAGGTGGGCTTTCCTACTTGCCCAAAAATTTTGACCTAAGGAACACGTTGAGTGTTACTGAAACCCCAGAGCTCCCTGGCGGGCTCTGTTGAAACTCTTCCTTTCTCCTCTCACAGGAAAGTCTCCATCATAATCTGTGCTGTGGCCTCCAAGACCTCCATCTGGTCCAATAGGTTTGGGTCCATCCCTTGCCAAGATTGAGAGAGGAACCCTCCCCATTCCTCAGCAGTGGGGAATCTAGGCACAGCGGCGCCCAGCATGCCTGTGTCGTGGTTTTCACCTCTCTAGGGGTCAGAGTTCTAACTCGTCTTTCCCATATTTCAAGTTGGAATGCTTTGGCCACCATCATGCAGGCTTCTGTGAGCCTGACAAGAGCTCTGTGCCTCTCTTGAGGGTGACCCCGAGAGGCACAGAGTTGTCAAGGCCAGACATGCTCACTGTTCTCCAGGTGGCAAAATGAGCCATCTACTCCATACCGTTTGAGGGCATGGACTCTTCAGTTGCACAATCTGTATTTGAATCTTAGCTTTACCACTTGTTTTGGTAAATTGCACAGCCTCACTGTGCTGCACGTTCCTCATCAGTGAAAGGAAACGAGAATGCTACTTCCTTCATAGGGTTGCTGTGAAGATGAAATTGCTTCATAGGGTGTCAAGTTCTTGGAGTGGTGCCTAGCATATGATAAGCACTATGTAAGTGTATTATTTTTACCCACCAACCACCATGTTCTCCATGTTCTTTGAAGGCTGTTGTTCTCCAACAAGTGAAAAGAAATAATTAATGCATCCTGTATCAGTCAGGATTCAGACACACCAGTAGTTTGAATAGGGAAATATTAATGTAAAAAATTATTAACTAGTAAAGGAGGATTAATTACTAAGAAGGGTAAATGGAACTCTAGTTAATTCAGGAATAACAAAAGGAGCAGCCACTACCTTTAGGGCTGACATAGGGAACCCAAGGAAGCAACAAACTCTCCCTCCCATCCAAGGCTGAGATTCAGAGCTCACTGGTGAGGGTGGCAACGGGGCCTGTGGATGCTGGAGGAGTTTGCTGAGGTGCTGCAGGCTGAGGATGGCAAGCAGGAGACACTGTTGGGTGTTGGCAAAATCTCACCGGGAAGCCGCCCACTGACAGCTGTGCTGTAGGAGCCAGAAGAAAAGCACTGAGCTAGGAAGAGAAGTACCTTCTAGTGTTCCTCTAGCACTTTCTACTGACAAGACCCAACAGTGGCACCAGCTGACAAGACAAATACTTTCAGGGTCCAGCTCCAGGATCACAAGGCAGGGCCAAGAAGGGCGAATTAGGAGCAGAGCGATATGAAATGGACTGGTACACACCCCATCCGTGTTCTTATAGAGACATTTAACAAGGAGTTTTTCCTAATTATGGTTTATATATTTATAGGAATACAAAAGGGAGCTAGGATTAGGGTGACCATATGTTCCAGATTGTCCGGGACAGCACAATTCATGCTTGTTGGTCCAGTATTATTAATAGTGCTCCTTTTGACTCTCAGAAATGTCCCTGTTTGGAGGATAAATTATGTGGTCACATTATCTATAGATGCATCAGCTTCCATCAAACTAACCTTCCCACTGCTAGTAGCTAGAAATTCTGTAAATACCCCACCCTACCCCCAATCTGTCTGAATGCAGCAATGAGCCACCAAGGCAACAGTCTAAGGGCTAAGGGGCCAAAATTTCATGGAGAAGTGCATTCAGGTGAGCTCAGCACCCTGAGCTGCTGTCCTCCTTGAAGTGTTTGTCAGTGACAGAAACTATGAGGCTGAAAAGGTGGGCAGAAAGCAATGGCTCTCCAGAGGAAAATATGATTGAAAATACATTGAGTCATAGGAGATATATATATATATTTTTTTGAGATGGAATCTCGCTCTGTCTCCCAGGCTGGAGTGCAGTGGCACGATCTTGGTTCACTGCAACCTCTGCCTCCCAGGTTCACACCATTCAATCAGCCTCCTGAGTAGCTGGGATTATAGGCACCCACCATCACGTCCGGCTAATTTTTTGTATTTTTAGTAGAGACGGGGTTTCACCATGTTAGGCAGGATGGTCTCGATCTCCTGACCTCGTGATCTGCCTGCCTTGGCCTCCCAAACTGCTGGAATTAGGGGCATGAGCCACCGCGCCCGGCTAGGAGCGATCTTAATGAGTATAAAATGCAATTCTAAGTGATATGAAAGGACTGTGTCATAGTTAAAACGGTAGGTTTTGTTTTCTTAATGGTACATAAAATAATAGCACATGTTACAATTTAGGGTGTTTTAGATTTGATGAAATATGGCATATTTGTTCACAAGTATGGGTGTATCTGTAAGAGAGAATCCTATAGAAACTGCTAGGTCAAAAGATACATCCATTTAAAACACTGACAGATTCTGATGAACTATCTTAAAACAAAACCAACTATAGAGTATCCATTTCCCCACACTCTCATCAACACTGGACATTACCAATCTTTAAAATTTTTCTCATCTGACAGGCTGTCACCACTTCTTCATTTTGGTGTCAATCCGGGTAATTTGATGGGATCCCTCAAATTATCGTATGTTCCACTCTATGTGTAATTGGTTCAAATCTGCATCATACTTCCCTAGAGTGTGGGCCTTGAGACCTACACCTCTTTCTCCTCCTAAGGGAAAATAAGGGGTCATTTTCCCACGGGGTGCTGTTGAGCATCATGGACTATCAGGACAGGACGGGACATCAGACACTGACAAATGGAGGGGGTTCTGAAAGGCATTCAGGAAGGTCCACAGTGCTGCATGTGGCAGTGGCGTCTTTTACTTTTCCATTTGGAAAAATAACAATTAAAATAATCCTTTAAGATCCCCTGCTACCCATTAAAATGGAATCACTTTGGAAGCCTCCGAATGCGTGCTCACCGGTACATGAAGCATTCATTCCTTGAACACCAGATATGCGTTCATACGACAGCTGCTTGGGTGGCTTCTCATGTGGGCTTTGACTACTCTACAGCAATATTTTTAAAAGTCATATGCTGCTTAATATATATCCATAATGAAATGCTGGCTAAAAATAGAAAATATAAAACGTTTGATGGAATAAAGTAAATGAGGACCATCAATGAGAATTCTACAATTTTGAACCAAGACGATTTTCATTCACTAGACCTACACATTGCATTCAGCTCATCAAACTGTTTATATGGCTCCTCACAGTGTCTCTTGTATATCTGAAACCAAAGTCATAAAGAGAAAATATAGTGACCATTAGATCTGATTTGGCCTCTCATTATTAGAAATAAAGACCAGCCATACCCACATCATGCTATTTGCAGAATGTCACTTGCATACAGCAGTCTGAACCCTTCTGTTTTATCTCATCATTTAGACACAAAAAATGAAATAAAAATAAACCAGTTTTTTTTAAAAAATGCGAAAGGCATAAATTCCAAACATTCATTTAGGAAAGCAGTTTTTGTCTATTTTTGATGCTACAATGAGTCATTAAGTTTCATACATTTTAATATACATTTGTCCCAATACCAGATATATGTTATTTTAAAAGATATTTGTTAACAAAGCATGCTTTCCCCTTACATAATTACTTTAAACATTCTGCATTACTTGGAAAATGTGAAAAGGTTGAAACTCGTCTGTTAATAATATAGATATTACTGCTGTATTTATTTATTTACTGAGACAGGGTCTCTCTCTGTCGCCCAGGCTGAAGTGCAGTGGTGTGATCTCAGCTTACTGCAACCCACACGAAGTTTCGCCATGTTGGCCAGGCTGGTCTCAAATTCCTGGCCTCAAGTGATTCACCTGCCTCAGCCTCCCAAAGGGCTGGGATTACAGGCGTGAGCCAAAGCGCCCAGCCGATATTACTGTTTTAAAGTTATACATGGATCTAAAATAAGTTTTATTTAACAATCCCTTCTCTATTACACATCATACACAAATCATTGCATGATAAAATAATTTCTAGGTGTTGGCAAGAGTATACATGGTAAAAGGGGTCCTCTGCCAGTCAAGCCAGGCTGGAGAGCTCTTATCTAGTCTACATTCTTCAATTTATAGATGAGCAAATTGAGGCCCGGAGAGAGTAAGAGACTTATTACAGTCTCTTACAAACTTAAGAGGACCACAGCGAAGACTCCTAGTTCATTGTTCTTTAGAGGCAGTCCGGGTCAGGTTAAGTGCCTTTCAGGTCCCAGGAGACTTTTCCTTGCTGGAAAAGATTTCCAGCAGCGGAGTTTCTGACCCTGCCCCCTTCACCAGGTGCAGCTTTACCCGCACTAGGCTCCTCATTCGAAAACCAATATTCTTGGGGGCTAAGCAATTTAGGTTCCCTTTATGAGGTGCTGCTTTCCCCTTACATACTGTTGGGGAATCAGTATCTGCGGAACCAGTAAAGGAGTAGATACATGAATGGGGCTAGTGGGAAGGGACGCTGGACCACCGAGGGTCAACTCTGCTGCTCGTGGTTCACCAGGTGGGCTCTGCCTGAGAGACTCCGGAGGAAGGGCAGATTGCGCAAACGCTACGGGATTTGAGAAGACGCTGTGTATGGGTCCACAATTTACTTGTTTACCAAGAATTAACCTGTTTCAGTTTAGAGGGGAAAAAATCATCCCCACCCTGCACAAACCATGCATTTACCTTTTCATCCTGTTCCAGCTGTCAGGAAGAACTTATTTAACAGATCACTCTCTGTGGCCTTGATTTACCCTGGCCTCACCCACAAAAGCTCCAAGGAGCCCAATCCTGGCATGCTGTAAAGAGCCCTGCATCCCACCACCTGCCTGGTGCGGGATGGGATCTTGCGGAGATGACCATCCCTGTTCTGAGTTCCTGAGTCTCCATGCGTGTCTCTCAGCTTACAATACTATCTGGAAACAGCCTCCCCTGGCTTCTTTCTAGGGAGACCTTCCTAAAAACTCCTTCGGGAGGCCCCCTGCCTTACACAGAATCTCTTGCTACCTCCTCCCGGTCTAGCTGATCACTTTAACTCTTCTGCTTGAGTTTCAAGGCCTTCTACAGTCCAGTACCATCCCACTGCTTGACATTTGTGGCCCTAACACAACCTGTTACTGTGGCCAAGTCATTTGACTACACAAATGACCTTCATTCTGTCCATCGCTTGCTCATGCAGTTTCCCCCATTATTGCAATAATCATTCTGTTGTTTGCTCGGCGCTCTCCTAGGAGAGCGGAAGTCACCAAACAGGTGATCAACATGCCAACAGGTGCTCAGAGACCATCAAGATGAGTGAGACAAGCCTGAAGGAAGAGACGGGGGGTGGTGGGCACTCGGAAGGCTGCTGGCACTCGGGAGGTGCCTGCTACCTTCCCCAGAGGACCAGGTTCCTGGCAGGCTTATCAATTAGGTACAACAGGCACAGTGCCTAGACCAGAAAAAAACATTTAAAAGTTAATTTCTTTTGAAATGAGAAGAAAACAAATATAGTAATAAATGAAAAAATAGTAATAATATAGCAATAAATTCAGTTTGAATTACATTCATTTTTATATCATCACAGTGGTAAAATATAATTTTTCAAAACTTTTTTTTTTAAATGGAGGACAGGAGCCTACGAAGACAAAAGTGCCTACGGCCCAGAACAGTCACAACTCAGCCTTGGGTGAAATGGTTAGATTTTGCTTTTAAATGGTTATCTAGATATTTGTATGAGATCTCCTCACTTTAAATACTGGAAATTAGTTTTAACATCATTTTGTGGCCCAACAAAACACGCAGGGTTTGGGCTGCAACTTCTCCAAAGCCCGAGCTATGTCCGCGTCCTCCGCTTGGGGTGGCCTGGCCAGGTTTCGGGTCCCCGCCTCCTGCCTGGAGGGCCCAAGGGCCGCGGGAACCTGGCGAGTCAGACCAGGCGCCAAGCCACAGCCGCGCGCCGTCCCCGGCCCCTGGCCTCGCCCAGCCGGGGCGCCCCCTGACAGCCGCCACTGGGGGGCTCCAGACGCGCTCCTTCCGGGGGCCCCGCGGGGAGTCGGGTCGGGCCTCCCCGGGGCGCGGGAGCAAGGTCGCCCGGCTCATCCACATCCCCAGCCCCACCCCCGGCCCGCGTCACCACCGCGGCGAGGACCGCCTGCCGCTCCCCGGGCCTGGGCCCTGCCCCTCGCGGGCCGCCTCTGGGACGCGAAGCCCATAGAGGGGGTTTTCCGGCCGCAGGCGCTGGGGCCGCACCTCCTACGGCGAGGCCCGGGGCTGCGCGCTGCGCTCTTTGCAGGGCCCCCGTGGCCCTCCCGTCACGGCCAGGCTAGGCGGCTCCTGTCCCGAGGGCAACACTCGCACGCTTCCCCTGCTTGCTCCGCCGGGGGACAGCCGGGAGTTGGGCGCCAAGTCGCAGAAGGCTCGGGCCTGGGCTCGCGCCGCGAACGCGCATGCTCCGTCGAGGCCCGCCGCGGGCGCCAGTGCGCCCTGATAGAGCCATCGCGAGGCCCGCTCAGCGGAGCTCCAGTGGCGCAATCGGTTAGCGCGCGGTACTTATATAGCAGTACATGCAGAGCAATGCCGAGGTTGTGAGTTCGAGCCTCACCTGGAGCACGACCCTTTTGGATGTCTGCAACCCCTTTTGTGTATCTCCTTGCCAGAAGGAAGGAGTTAGTCTTTCTTTAGACTTCTCCCTTCTTGTCTCTAATTGCTGTGTCGCACGTCTCCATTGGTCGCAAGCAGAAAGCAGCTCGCAGTGGACTCTCAATGCCTGTTTTCCGAGCTACTTGTTGCCAACGCGCGACATCCAGCCGCTCGAACCCGGACATCCACCGACTGCGTCCTTCTAGTGCACTTCTTAGGCGGGTCCTGCAACTGCACCTAGTCCCGGACCACGGGAGGGCGGATGGAGGTGGCGAGGCGCTCCATTGTGGCGGGGTCCCTAGCTGGCCGTGGGGATCGAATATTCTGGGCACTTCACTCTACAGTGCGAGCCGGAGCTCCCGGTGCCGAGATGAGGCCCAGGGCCGGGCCCCTGCCTCTCGCCCCCTGGCGGGGCCCAAGCACCGCCGACCACTCCCAGGCGTTAGGGCCCGAGGCCCAGCGCGGGGCGTCCGTGGAGCTGTGGAGAGATCTGGGGCGGCTGTTTTCCGCCCTTGTAACTCGTGATGAGTTCTTCCCCCTCGCTTCTGTCTGCAGAGACCAATAGACTGCGGGCCCTTCTCAACCCAGGCGCCCGGCCGTCCCTGGGCAGATTTGCAGTTTGGGGAATGTGCTCGGAGAGTTCCCCTACCCATCCTGTGCCCCTTCTCCTAGTGGCACGTCACAGATCCTGGTTCAGAAGTCCTCCCGGGGGCCGGGAAATAGGCCAAGTTGTGGGCGGATGCGCCCTGCTCCACATCCCCAGGGGGGTGGGCAAAGCGGGCACAAGCTTAGTTAAGGGTTGGAAAGACTCCCGGACGTGTTCTTTCAAAGGGGAGATTTTCAGCTGTTTTCATGGACGGGATCGTTGCTAGATTTTGGATGCAAATATTACCCCGCGAGTGGTAAAAAGCAAGACCTAAAACGTTCAGAGAAGTGGATGGAGGAGGGAGCTCTCGTCTATCTCCTCCGCTAGCCCAGGCTTCGGTTGCTCTCACCCACCCAGCCCCCAGATGCAGAACAGGAACCTTGTGCCAACTGGAATGTGGGAAGGGCCGCCCACTTCCCCTCGTCCTGGCGCCGGGTTCCTCGCCAACCCCGGGGAGGTCGCCTCTGGCTCACAGACATCCTCAGAGGCATGGGGTGGGTGCCCTGTAGAAATGCAGCCCAGGCTTGGAAACAAATAAAATCTCTATCCATTTGATAATAATAATAATAATAATAATAATAATAATAATAATAATAATATAGGTGCGGTGGCTCACGCCTGTAATCCTGGCTCTTTGGGAGGCCAAGGTGGGCGGAATTTTTTGTTGTTGTTGTTATGACCCAGGAGTTTAAGACCAGCCTGGCCATCAGGGTGAAACCCCGTATCTACTAAAAATAGAAGAATTAGCCGGGTATGGTGGCACATACCTGTAATCCCAGCTACTCGGGAGGCTGAGGTGGGAGGATCTCTTGAATTCGAGAGACGGAGGTTGTGGTGAGCTGAGATGGCACCCCTGCACTCCAGCCTGGGCCAGACCTGTCTAAAAACAAAAACAACAACAAAAACACCTTGCGGCCTCGCGCAGTGGCTCACGCCTGTAATCCCAGCACTCTGGGAGGCCAAGGTAGGCGGATCACGAGGTCAGGAGACCATCCTGGCTAACACTGTGAAATCCCGCCTCTACTAAAAATACAAAAAATTAGCCAGGCGTGGCGGCGTGTGCCTGTAATCCCAGCTACTTGGGAGGCTCAGGCAGGAGAATTGCTTGAACCCGGGAGGCGGAGGTTTCTGTGAGCCGAGATCGTGCCACTGCACTCCAGTCTGGGCGACAGAGCGAGACTCCGTATCAAAAAAAAAAAAAAAAAAAAAAAAAAAAAAAAAACCAACAAATTGCTTACTTTCTTAAAAAAACAAAAACAAAAACAAAACAACCCAATAGCTTTAATGGGATATAATTCCTGTACCATACAACTCGTCCATTTTAGAGTGTACAGTTCAATGGATTTTAGTATGTTCACAGGTAAGTACAATCATCACCACAGTCAATTTTCAAACATTTTCATCACCTCAAGACTAGTTCTCACCCTCCCACCTTCCATCCTGTTCCCCTACCAGCCCTAAGCAATCACAAAGCCACCTTTTGTCTCTGTAGATTTCCCTAGTCTGGACTTTCCTACGAATGGAATTATACAGCATGTGGTCTTTCGTAATTGGCTTTTTCACTTTATAATGTTTTCAAGATTCATCCATATTGTACCATATATCACTGCTTCATGTCTTTTTGTGACTAATAGTCCATCGTATCGATTCTTTCCATCTTTTAATAATGGAGAAAGGGTTGGCATTTTCAAAAGGAAATTTGCCAAAAACTGCTTTGTAAGAGGTGATTAATTTTAAAATGCACAAAGCAGAAAAGTGATCAGACTCGGTAAGTGCAGGTTTCTAACCTTCACAGGTAACTCACTGACCACCAGGAGTCTCTTAGGTACTTCTCAGAGCTCAGCTCAAAGCAAGATCCCAAACAGACAACAATAAATGAATGAGAGATCATTCTGTCAACCTCCTATCACAGAGAAATTCCTTCCACAAAACCCCAGCTCCTATTTGAAAACTACAAGCATCACAATTTCAGTTCCTCTCAAGGCAACCTATTCCATTTTCCAACAACTGTTATGGTTAGAACATTCTTCAATAATGTTTGTGTCCCTGCTGGTTACTGCTGGAATGGCAGTGGCTTTGGCAACTGTTTCTCTGTTAAGATGGTAGAGTTGGAAGGAAGCTAAACTAGTTGTTCTTTCCTTAATTTAGAAATCTTCAGCTAAGAAATTGATTAGGCCATAAACAACAAACATACTGTGAACCTATTTGTGGTCCAATGTCTTTTTTTTTTTTTTTTTTGAGACGGAGTCTCGCTCTATCGCCCAGGCTGGAGTGCAGTGGCCGCATCTCAGCTCACTGCAAGCTCCGCCTCCCGGGTTCATGCCATTCTCCTGCCTCAGCCTCCCGAGTAGCTGGGACTACAGGCGTCCGCCACATCGCCCGGCTAGTTTTTTGTATTTTTTAGTAGAGACGGGGTTTCACCATGTTAGCCAGGATGGTCTCGATCTCCTGACCTCGTGATCCACCCGTCTCGGCCTCCCAAAGTGCTGGGATTACAGGCTTGAGCCACCGCGCCCGGCCTGGTCCAATGTCTTAAAGTGACGTTGATAGAATTTTTTAAGGTTGTGGTGGGTGATAAAAATCAAGTCAGCAGGGCATGGTGGCTCACACCATAATTCCAACACTTTGGAAGGCTGAGGCAGAAGGATTGCTTGAGCCCAGGAGTTCAAGACCAGCCTGGGTAACATGGGGAACCCTGTCTCTACAAAAAATACATAAATTAACCCAGTGTGGTGAGGCACACCTGTAGTCTCAGCTACTTGGGAGGCTGAGGTGGGAGGCTCACCTGAGCCCAAGAGGTAGAGGCTGCAGTGAGCTGAGATTACACCACTGCACTCCAGCCTGAGTGATTCTGTCTCAATTAAAAAAAAAAATCAAGTCAGAATACAGGAAAATGCTTTAAAAACCACAAAGTATTATGACATTTTGATTAGCATCAGATCACTGGCTTAGGCCTGACTATACTGTGTAGTGGCTTCAAGAAGGAAGTGGGTAAGTACGAAGTGACCAAACTGGGAAGGAAGCTTGAAGTGACAACTGAACAGCCCCAGGCCCCAGCAGGAGAGAAACCTGATGTAACCCAGGCTGACCTTGGCTTTGTAGAATGCTTGGATGAAGACAAGCTCATCAGAGCTAGGGGTGACACAGCCTGAAAGGAGTGCACATTCAGTAGAATTTGGAAGAAGAGTGGAGCCAATCCAGAGACAAATGTTTCTGACAAATGACAAGATGCAATTTTCATAGAGATAATTGTAAGTCTATGTTCAGTTCAAAGTGCCATGTGTGAGGATGCCTGGCTTGACAGCTGTTTGCATGTAAAAGATCTGGGGATCTCGGATGTGTGCAACCTTGGTCGTGCCAGCAGTGTGACCCAACTGCTAAGAATGTCAACCGATTATTAATGCATTACTGTATAATGCATTACATGGTGTAGTGTCAGGGATCACAAAACAGCCATCTGTGGAACAAATCTAGCCTGCAGACAGATTTTGTTTGGCCTTCCAGCACTAACTTGCAAAGTACTGACATTAAAAAAAAAATCATTTGCCTACATATTCGGAGATTTCACAGAAATGCTGAGATTTTCAGTTTCTAATGAAAAGTCAGGGCTGGGTGCGGTGCCTCATGCCTGTAATCCCAGCACTTTGGGAGATGGAGGTGGGTGGATCACCTGAGGTCAGGAGTTCAAGACCAGCCTGGCCAACATGGCGAAACCCCATCTCTACTAAAAATACAAAAATTAGCCGTGCCTGTAGTCCCAGCTACTGGGGGGAGCTGAGGCAGGAGAATCTCTTGAACCTGGGAGGCGGAGGTTGCAGTGAGCCGAGATCACACCACTGTATTCCAGCCTGGGAGACAGAGTGAGACCTTGTCTCAAAAAAAAAAAAAAAAAAAAAAAAAAACAAGTCAGAAGCCCAGCCATCTGGGGCCTTTATTCCTACATAGCAAGACTGACTGCCCAACTTGGATGTGTATGTGGCTTTTGGTTTGCCACGGTCCCTGTCACTCTCTATTAGTCTCCAACACAGAGGTAGGTGCCAGCTGCCATGATTCACTGGCTTGCTTTGCTGTTTTCTTTATCCCAGACTCATTTCAGTCATTTGTACCCTACAGATATTGAGTGTGTGGCCTCCATATGGGTAAAAGGAGGGGGTCCTGTTGAACTCTCAGTAGGTCAGAACACAGCCAGAGGGCTGTGATCTGTAGAAACAAGCTCATTTAAATTCAACAAAACAAAACCAAAGCCCAATTCTTTATTCTGGAAAATTTCAAACATACACAAAAGTAGAGAGAACAGTATAGTTAACCCCCATGTTTCCGCTTTAAAGAATTGTCAACATTGTTTCATCTATATCCTTCCCACAACATTCACCCCTTACCCCTGGAATATTTTGAAGGAAATCCTAGATATGGTTTAATTTAACCTGTCAACACTTCAGCATATATACCCAACAGCTAATCACTTTTTTAAAAAAGCATAACCACAGTATCATTATTACACCCAACAAGAGTAATAATAATTACTTAGCTTCATCTCATATATCATCTGCATTCAAATTGCTACCCATATCTCTGAAAAATATTTTTACAGTTGGTTTGTTTGAATCAAGATCCAAACATGGGGCGTACTTGGCATTTGATTGGTGTATCCTTTAAGTCTCTTTTAATCTATTCCAACTCCCTCTCTTTCCACCCCCTTTTATGACATTTCTTTGTTGACCTTTAGAATTTCCCACAGATTTTGGCTAATTATGTGCTCAAGGTTTTCTTCAGCCCCATGTTCTTCAATCCCTCAAGGCAATTATATCTAGAAGCTTTACAGTATTCAGATTATTTTCCCCCTAAAATATATTCTAGATGGTACTGTGTGCTATTGCATTACAAAAGAAAGTACATAATGTCTGGTTGTCCCACATTTAGAAATATTACTTTTGATTGATGATTTCAGCATGGTCAGCAAAATCCATCCATTATAAAATCCTTCATCAGCCTCTAATCCTTCATCAGCATGGTCGGCTGAATCCATCCATTAAAAAATCCTTCACCAGCCTCTAACCTAATGTTTTAGCAGCCATTGATTATCTTGGTCTAAACCTATTATTTTTATTGAGGATTCCCCAATGGCGCTTTTCTATTATTCCTTCTGCATTTATGACTATGGAAGCACAATTCACATAAGAAAGACTAGATAATTGCTTGATTCTTTCTCTTTTTGATTCCCTAATAATTTCTAAAGATAACCAATAAGTTTTACATTTTAAAGCTTTTTTGAGTTATAGTTTATGTACAATGAACTGCATTAATAATGTTGAATAGCTTTTCATATGCTTATTAGACATTAATATATCCTCTTTGGTGAAGTATTTTTTTGTTTTTGTTTTGTTTTGTTTTTGAGATGGGGTCTTGTTCTGTCCCCCAGCCTAGAGTGCGGTGGCGTGATATCACAGCCTCAAACTCCTGGATTCAAGCAATCCTCTTGTCACAGCCTCCCCAGTAGCTGGGACCATAGGTGCGAGCCACCACTCTGGGCTTCTGTCTGCTTTTTATTGAGTTGCTTCTCTTTTCATTATTGGGTTGTAGAGCTTTTCTGTATAATCTAGATATAGTTCCCTTGTTGGATATATAATATGTATATTTTTTGAGACAGAGTCTTGCTCTGTCACCCAGGCTGGAGTGCAGTGGTGCAATCTCAGCTCACTGCAATCTCCGCCTCCCAGGTTCAACTGATTCTCCTGCCTCAGCCCCCTGAGTAGCTGAGACTACAGGTGCACACCATCATGCCCAGCTAATTTTTGTATTTTTAGTAGAGACAAGGTTCACCATGTTGGCCAGACTGGTCTTCAACTCCTGACCTCAGGTGATCCATCCACCTCGGCCTCCCAAAGTGCTGGGATTTCAGGTGTGAGCCACTGTGCTTGGCCTGTGGATATATAATTTGTAATTTCTTCCAGTTTGTGGCTTGGGTTTTCATTTTTTAATGTCTATTAAAGAGCAAAATCTTAACATTTTGATGAAGTTCAATTCATTGATTTCTTTACCCATTATTGATTGTACTTTTGGTGCTATATCTAAGTAACCTTTGTCTAACTCAAGGTCACCAAGATTTTAGTCCATGACTTAGTTCTTACATTTAGGTTTATGCTCCATTTTGAGTTGACTTAATTTTTGTGTATGGTATGAGGTAAGGGTCTTATTTTGAGAGAGGGTGGGATATGTGGGTATCTAAATTATGGCACAATTTGTTGAAAAGCTTATTCTTTCCTGATTGAATTGCCTTGGTATCTTATCAAAAATAAGCTGTCCATAAATGTGTTGCTCTGTTGCTGTACTTTCATTCTGTTCTATTGACCTGTCAGTATAGTGTCATGCCAACACTACACTGTGCTGATTACTGTACATTTAGAGTAAGTTTGGAAACTAGGTATTATAAATTCTCCAATTTTTTTTTTTTTTTTGAGACAGAGCCTTGCTCTGTCACCCATGCTGGAGTGCAGTGGTGCAATCTTGGCTCACTGCAAGCTCCACCTCCTGGGTTCACGTCATTCTCCTGCCTCAACCTCCCAAGTAGCTGGGACTACAGGCGCCCACCACCACAACCGGCTAATTTTTTGTATTTTAATAGAGACAGGGTTTCACCGTGTTAGCCAGGATGGTCTCAATCTGCTGACCTCATGATCCTCCCGCCTCAGCCTCCCAAAGTGCTGGGATTACAGGCGTGAGCCACCGTGCCTGGCCTATAAATTCTCCAGTTTTGTTCTTCTCTTTCAAAATGGTTTTGGCCATTACAGGTCCTTTACATTTTCGTATAAATTTTAGATTCAGTTTACCAATTTCTATGAAAAAGTCTGCTTGGATTTGATAGAAATTCTGTTAAATGTATTGATCAATACATTCAACAATTTGAGAATTACCTTCTTCAAAATATGTCTTCTGCAGATCACCTGAGGTCAGGAGTTCGAGACCAGCCTGGCCAACATGGTGAAACCCCATCTCTACTAAAAATACAAAAATTAGCTGGGTGTGGTGGCGGATGCTTGTAATCCCAGCTACTTGGGAGGCTGAAGCATGAGAATTGCTTGAACCTGGGAGGCAGCAGAGGTTGCAATGAGCTGAAATCACACCACTGCACTCCAGCCTGGGGGATAGAGTGAGACTCTGTCTCCAAAAAAAAAAAAAGTCTTCTGATTCCATAAACACAGAATATCTCTCCATTTATTTAGGCCTTCCATTTCTTTAAGCAATGTTTCATAGTTTTTTCTTTTTAAGACAGGTCTCAAAAAATGTAAATGTATGTGTTCAATGTATTGATCAATACATTCAATGATTTCAGAATTACCTTCTTAAAAGTGTGTCTTCTGATTCCATAAACACAGCATACCTCTCAATTTATTTAGGCCTTCAATTTCTTTAAGCGATGTTTTGTAGTTTTTTTGTTTTTTTTTTTTTGAGACAGGGTCTCACTCTGTTGTCCAGGCTGTAGTGCAGTGGTGCAATTATGGCTCACTGCAGCCTCAACCTCCTGGACTCAAGTGATCCTCCCATGTCAGCCTTCCAAGTAGCTGGGACTACAGGCACATGCCACCACGCCTGGTTATTTTTTGTAATTTTTGCAGAGGCAGGGTTTTGCCATGTTGCCCAGGCTGTTCTCAAACTCCTGGGCTCAAATGATCCTCCCTCCTTGGCCTCCCAAAGTGCTGGGATTACAAGGGTGAGCCACAAGGCCTGGCCCTATTTCTTTATTAAATATTTTGTGAATTCACGGTGAAGTTCTGTGGGTCTACAGTTTTCCTTGTGAGAAGGTTTTTTTGTTTTGAAAATCCTGTAAGTTTAAGAGTTTAATATGTGTAAAGCTATTGAGGTTATCTATTAATTCTTGAGTATACTTAAGTACTTTGTGTCTTTCAAAAAGTCTATTTCATTTGATTTCTTACATTTATTGGCATAAAATTTTCACAATAGTCCCTCTCCTTATCTTTCTAAATTATCTGTAAGATCTGTAGTGATGTCCCTTCTCTAATTCCTAATATAGGTAATTTGCGTCTTTTCTCTCTCGCTCTCTCTTTTTAAAAAAATCAGTTTGGTTAGGGGTTTTTTACTTTCATTTATCTTCTCAAAGAATTAGCTTTTGGCTGTGCATGGTGGCTCATGCCACTTTGGGAGGCCGAGGTGGATGGATCATTTGAGGTCAGGAGTTTGAGACCAGCCTGGCCAACATGGTGAAACCCCATCTCTACTAAAAATACAAAAAAATTAGCTGGTGGGTGGGTGCCTGTAATCCTAGCCACTTGGGAGGTGCACCACTGCACTCCAGCCTGGGTGACAGAGTGAGGCTCTCAAAACAAACAAACAAACAAAAACCAAAAACCTCTTTTTACAATTTTTTCATTTTTATTTTTTTGAGATTTTAGTTTTACTTTTCCTATGGTGCTGATAAAAACTCTTTTGTTAATGAGTATATTCTTTCCCTTTGAAAATTTCATTCTGCCTATTCCTCTGTCTAAGACTAAGGTCTTTTCACTCATTTCCTTTTAATCTTCTTTTTTTCTTTACATTTATTTTTATCTTATCTATTTTCTTCTTCTTTTTAACTTGAACTGTAAAACTGAATTACCTTTAATTGCCTGGATTCTCCCTGCTGGTTGAGTCCCCCCCAGGGGGTACAGGCAGGCAGTTGGGGTAGAGTCTAAGCTCTGGGAAAGCCTGGTGGGGTAAGGAGCTTTGCTTCCTTATTTTGGTTCTCGGTCTTTCCCCAGTAAATCTTTGGCACAACAACTTTTGACCTTAGTGATCTAGGGGACTAGATGCCCCTCCGTTTCTTATAACAATAGGTCATCCATGGTGACTGCGGTTGAAACTCCAAGAAACATGGATCCTGGAAAAGAGAGGACTGAGGATGGATTTCTGAGCTGCTTTCAAATATTTGTGAAAGAAAATAGTCACAGACAGTGTTGCCCTAGAGAAAAGAACATGAGGCCAGGCACGGTGGCTCATGCCTGTAATCCCAGCACTTTGGGAGGCCGAGGCAGGTGGATCAGGAGGTCAGGAGTTTGAGACCAGCCTGGCCAACACGGTGAAACCCCGTCTCTACTAAAAATACAAAAATTAGCCGGGTGTGGTGGTGCGCACCTATAATCCCAGCTACTCAGGAGGCTGAGGCAGGAGAATCGCTTGAACCTGGGAGGTGGAGGTTGCAGTGAGCTGAGATCATGCCATTGCACTACAGCCTGGGCAACAGAGTGAGACTCAGTCTCAAAAAAAAAAAAAAAAAAAAAAAAAGAGAGAAAAGAATATGAGCTTAGAACTAGAGCCCGTGGGTGATGACCACAAGGAGGCAAACTTATTTTTAAAGTAATTAGCACTGTTGAGAAATAGGATGGGTTGACCAATGGAGTGCATTTCCCAGATTTAAAAGTGATTGAGGCTGAGTGATTGAGGCTCATGCCTGTGGTACCAGCACTTTGGGAGGCTGAAGTTGGAGGATTGCTTCAGCCCAGGAGCTCAAGACCAGCTCAAGACCAGCCTGGGCAACATAGTGAGACCCCATCTCTACCAAGAAAAAAGTGATGGAGCAGAAGCTGGGAGAAGAGAGTCTTGCATTGGCTGGGAGATTGCTTTGGGTAGTATGGACATTTAACAATATTAATCCTTCCAATCCGTGAACATGGAATATTTTTCCATTTCTGGTGTCCTCTTCAATTTCTTTCATTAGTGTTTTATAGTTTCATTATAGAGATCTTTCATTCCTTTGGTTAATTCCTAGGTATTTAATGTTATGTGTGGCTATTGTAAATGGGATTACTTTAACAATTTCTTTTTCACATTGTTCACTGTTGACATACAGAAATGCTACTGAATTTTGTATGTTGATTTTGTATTCTGCAAATGTACTGAATTTTTTTTATCAGTTCTAATAGTTTTCTTGTGGAATCTTTAGGTTTTCCCAAATCTAAGATCATATCATCTGCAAAAAAGGATAATTTGACTTCTTCCTTTCCATTTTGGATGCCCTTTATTTCTTTCTCTTGCCTGATTTCTCTAGCTAGGACCTCCAGTAATATGTTGAATAACAGTGGTAACAGTGGGCATCCTTGCCATGTTCCAGATCTTAGAGAAAAGACTTTCGGTTTTCCCACATTCAGTATGGTACTAGCCGTGTGTCTATCATACATGGCTTTTATTATGTTGAGGTGTGTTCATTCTATCCCCAGTATTTTTTTGTTGTTTTTTTTTTTGAGATGGAGTCTCACTCTGTCCCCCAGGTTGGAGTGCAGTGGCTTGATCTTGGCTCACTGCAAGCTCTGCCACCCAGGTTCACGCCATCCTCCTGCCTCAGCCTCCCGAGTAGCTGGGACCACAGGGGCCCACCACCACACCTGGCTAATTGTTTTTATATTTTTAGTAGAGACGGGGTTTCACCGTGTTAGCCAGGATGGTATCGATCTCTTGACCTCGTGATCCGCCCGTCTCGGCCTCCGAAAGTGCTGGGATTACAGGCGTGAGCCACCGCGCCCGGCCTATCCCGTTTTTTTGAGGGTTTTTATTATGAAGGGATGCTGAATTTTATCCAATGCTTTTTCAGCATCAGTTGAAATAATCATATGGTTTTTATCTTTCCTTCTGTTGATATGATGTATCACATTGATTGATGTTTTATGTTGAACCATCCTTGCTTCCCAGGGATAAATCCCACTAGTTGCGAAGAATTATCTTTCTAATATATTGTTGAATTCGGTTTGCTAGTATTTTGTCGAGGATTTTTGCATCAATATTCATCAGAGGTACTGCCCTGTAGTTTTCTCTTTTTGATATGTCTTTGTCTGGGTTTGGTATCAGGGTAATTCTTGCCTCACAGAATGAGTTTGGAAGTATTCCCTCCTCCTCTGTTTTTTGGAATAGTTTGGGTAGGATTGGTAGTAGTCTTTTAAATGTTTGTTAGAATTCAGCAGTGAAGCCATCAAGTCCTGTGCTTTTCTTTTCTGGGAGACTTTTTATTATGGCTTCAATCTCATTAGTTGTTACTGGTCTGTTCAGGTTTTTGATTTCTTCCTGGTTCAATCTTGGTAGGTTGTACACATCTAGGAATTTGTCTATTTCTTCTAAATTTTCCAATTTATTGGCATATAGTTGCTCATAGTAGCCACTAATGACCCTTTGAGTTTTTGTGGTATCACAAAAACAGTAGTAATGTCTCTTTTTAATTTCTGATTTTATTTATTTGGATCATCTCTCTTTTTTTCATACTTAGTCTGGCTAAAGGTTTGTCAATTTTGTTTAACTTTTCAAAAAACAAACTTTCTGTTTCATTGATCTTTTGTATTTTTTAAATTTCAATTTAATTTATTTCTGCTCTAATCTTGATGATTTCTTTCTATGTAATAATTTTTGGTTTGTTTACTCTTGCTTTCCTAGTTCTTTAAGATGCATTATTAGATTGTTGATTTGAATTTTTTCCTCTTTTTTGATGTGGGTACTTACAGCTATAAACTTCCCTGCTAGTACTGCTTTTGCTGTATCCCATAGGTTTTGATATACTGTGTTTACATTATCATTTGTTTCAAGAAATTTTTCAATTTTCTTTTTAATTTCTTCATTGACCCACTGGTCATTCAGGAGCATATTGTTTAATTTCCATGTATTTGTATAGTTTCCAAAATTCCTCTTGTTATTAATTTCCAGTTTTATTCTATTGTGGTCAGAGAAGATGCTTGATGTTATTTCAATTTTTTGAATGTTTTAAGACTTGTTTTGTGACTTAGCATATAGTCTATCCTTGACAATGATTCATGTGCCGAGGAAAATAATGTGTATTCTGTGGCTCTTGGATGAAATGTAGTGTAAAAATCTATTAGAGCCATTAGGTCTATAGTACAGATAAAGTTTGATGTTTCTTTGTTGAGGTTTTGTTTGGAAGATCTGTTTAATGCTAAAAGTTGTGTGTTGAAGTCTCCAACTATTATTGTATTGGGTCCTATCTCTCTCTTTAGCTCTAATAATATTTCTTTTATATATCTGGGTGCCCCAGTGTTGGGTACATATATGTTTAAAATTGCTATATCCTTTTGCTGAATTGACCCCTTTCTCATTATATAATGACCTTCTTTGCCTCTTCTTACAGTTTTTGTCTTGAAATCTATTTTGTCTGATATAACTACAGTGACTCCTGCTCTTTTTTTGTTTCCATTGGCATGAAATACCTTTTTCCATCCCTTTATTTTCAGTCTCCATATGTCTTTACAGGTGAAGTATGTTTCTTGTAGGCAACAGATCAATGGGTCTTGTTTTTTTTTACCCATTCAGCCAGTCTGTGTCTTTTGACTGGAGAGTTTAGTTTATTTACATTCAATGTTATTCTTCATAAGGACCTACCTCTGCCATTTTCTTATTTGTTTTCTGGTTGTTTTGTGGTCTTTCCTTTCTTCTTTCTTTCATTCATATCTTCCTCTAGTGAAGTGATTTTCTCTGGTGATATGAATGAGTTTCTTGCTTCTTATTTTTTGTGGTAATTTTCAAATTTCTTGATGAGAATTTTCTTTAGAAGGAAGAGGCTAAACCAAAAATTATTGTAATCTTTCAATCTGTTAAACTGGCCCAGGGATAAAGTCAGCATGTCCTTCCCTGTGCTTTTGTACAAAGCCTGGCCCCTCCATCAGCACACCTGCCATTTCCACTATGAGGACTCAAAGTTAACATATTCAAAACACAACTTTGGCTTTTTTCCTCTTCCAAACATGCGCTTCCCCTAGTCCTTCCCATTCCACAAAATGGTCCTTTCATCCATTCACCCAATTCTAACTGAAAAACTTGGGAGACAGCTTTGATTGTACCCTTCTAACTCCTTCTACATCTAATCCATCAGCAAGCCCTGTGTCTTCCTCCAATCTGTTTCCTGAATCCTTGCCCTTCTCCCCATCTGCAGTTTCTGTTATGTCCCACTTAGACGATTGCAGGAGCCTCTTAACTGGCTTCCAACTTCCACTTCTTGTCCCTCTTCAATCCTTTCTCCATACGGAAGCCCAAATTAACCTTTAATGACACAAGTCAGACTCTGTCATTTCCTTGCTTAATGCCACCTATGGCTTTCCACTCCATCTATGGCTTTCCACTGCATGCAGAATAAAATACAAAGGCCTACAGTGGTCCAGATGGCCCCACGTGTCTGCACTGGCTGCTGCCCACCTCGTCAGCTTCAGCTCCCCTCACTCTGTCCCAGCTTGCTATGCTCCAGCTGCTCTTGTCTTCCTAGTTCTTGTTTCTGCCTTGGGGCTTCTGCAATGGCCATTCCTTCCCCAGGAACAGTTTCCCCGGCATCTTAGGATGGCTAGCTGCTCAACCATCAGGGCTCAGTCAAATATCACCTTCTTAGAGATGCCTTTGAACATAGTCTCTCCCCACCAAATTATTCTGTTTGTCTCTTTCTCATTATATTTACTATGATCTAAATTTATTACACTTTTATACAAGTGTTAATTGCTTATCTTGCATCATTAGGATATCAGTTCCTACTGGGCCAAGCTAGTAGGTACTCAACAAATATTTAATGAATGAATGGCAGAAAGTGGAGAAGCAGCACACGGGCACATACTCTAAAGCTGAGAAGAGGGCACGTGTCCAGGTGCTTCGGGTGTGCTTTGCAGATTCAGGGCTGAAGCCTGGTGTTTAGAAAATTCTTTTCAGTCTTTCCAAGGTCTCATCCCCTAGCACGTGCGTGCCCTGCCTCAGGTGGCATCCTGATGGGCTGAAGAGTAATGCTCGCACTACATGCCAATGAGAAACCACAGCCTGAGAGTGTTGGAGCCGTGGCTCGCAGACATTGGTGTTTATAAGAATCATCTGGGGAGCTTGTTACAAAGCACGTTCCTGGGTTACGGCCCTAGAGATTCTATCAACTCTACTGATGAAGTCCTGGAGCTAGACTGTGAGGCAACACAAGGACTGGGTGACCATTTTGTCCAGTTTTAGCCCTGAAGGCCTCAACTTCCAGAACATTCCTCAGTGCCTGGCAAACCAGGTTGGTTTGTTGCTCTAATGGAAGATGTTCAGAGAGGCAAGGGGTAGCTGATGAAGTAGTGAAGAATGGTTTTTTGCAGGAGCTGAGGGGGTTTCTTATCCTAGGCATTGGTTTTTGGCTGCCTTCTTGGCCTTGCCTTTGAGCCAGTCTAGGTTTCTCAGGCTCTAAGCCCAGATAGAAGGGTAAGGAAACCATTGTTTCTTAGACACCTGCAATGAACTGTCTGCTGCTCTACATTTTTTATTACCTAATTTATTCCTCAGAAGCCTTTTTTGACTCCCATTTTAGAGACAAGCCACTGAGGCTGGATAATGGTTCTGTACTTGCCCAAGCTCAGACATCTGCAAAACGGAGGAGATGGGAGCAACAAAATCCACCTGACTCAGAAACCCGGCCCTTTCTATGTGTTTTGCTGAGGCGGAGGATGGGGGGCAGAGATGTGGCTGGGACCTTATCTTGACAGATGTCCCTCAGTCCAGGGGGATGGGGCTCTCTTGGGATCTAGGGAAGACCCCAGTGACTAGACAGTGAACTACCTTTTTTTTAAAAAAAAGAATTAAACTATTTTATTTAACATGTCATAGATAGTCATAAAGCAAGTCCATGCATTTAGTTTTCTGATATCCTAATGTATTTCCACAAACCTTTTAAGTCTATAATTTTATATAGTTTTTCATCAAGGAGGCAAGATATATGTAATTTCTCTCTTTTTTTTTTTTTTTAAGATGGAGTCTCGATCTGTCACCCAGGCTGGAGTGCAGTGGCGCGATCTCGGCTCAGGGCAAGCTCTTCCTCCCAGGTTCAAACAATTCCCCTGCCTCATCCTCTCGAGTAGCTGGGACTACATGCACATGCCACCACGCCTGGCTAAATTTTGTATTTTTAATAGACATGGGGTTTCACCATGTTGGTCAGGATGGTCTCGAACTCCTGACCTCGTGATCCACCCACCTTGGCCTCACAAAGTGCTGGGATTACAGGCATGAGCCACCATGCCCGGCCCATAATTTCTTTCTATATGTAACTAATTAAAGGTTTTTAAGAGGGTTTAATCTCTAAATCGGTAACAATTTAGTCATAACACCATACAAACACATTTAAATATTCAGGAAAGAGATTTTTAAGATTATTGCTTAGTCTTATAAAATGGTGAATTTTAACCAAATTGATACCTCTGTATTCTTATTTATGTTTCCTACACTCTTACATCATACTGCTTAGCAAGTAATGTAAGTTTTGACATAATTTTAAAATTCAATTATTGTAAACAAATTCTAATTTGTTAAACAATTTATATATTCCCCTTTACTAACTACACTGCCTCAAAATTAATCCTCCTTAAAAAAGTAATCATCCCACATAGAAAAAACTGCAGAACTTCCTCTTTCTTAAATATTTTCAAATAATGTAAAAACACAAATCCATGAAAAAACTGATTAAAAATTGACATTTCATCTTCCTTTACTAATTATGGAATAATAGAAAGATGTAAAAATCATGTTCCTTAATATTTCTCTGCTTAACAGAGAAATATGAAGAAATACTGCAATTATGGTTGTGGGCTATTTTCTAGCTTCTTCAAGTACGGGACACAACTATGGTTCCTACCAGTAAGGAGAAATGAATAATCAATCTTACATAACACAAAAGAAAGATGAGAGGTTCAAAAAGATAAACTGACTTTGGCATTTTTAAGAACCTAATGTTAACCCTGAAATGCCAGATTGAGTAACACAACAACAGAACAAAAGATGACAGCAGCAAGCCACCACTTCACACAGTATTAAGATTTCTGAAATACGTAATAGCCTTCCTCCCATGTCCCGCCCAATCTGTTGTGTTGTCTTTTTGTTTTTGCTGCTTTTTGACTGCAGGCAGTTCAAGGCTTGCCCATTGCATAGGTTCAGCTTTTCTTATAGTGATCTCAATCTTTGTTGCAGTCATAGTTACATAAATTCGCTTTACATCAGTCACATCCCGTAATTTCACATTTTGATGAAATTCCTTCTCTCCTTCAAATCCAATGTGCACATTTAACAACGTGCTATGTACTTCTACTCGACTAAGTTCTGGAAGTGAATTTTTAGCATATACTGAAATGGTAACTTCACCTTCAGTCTGATGCCAGTCATGTCTACATGGAACAACATTTTCCCCAGCATCCTTTTTAGCCCACATATGTTTCCCTGTTGTACAGCCCTCTTGGGCTAAGAATGTATTAAAATCAGAAGTTTTTCTTCTACAGCAGCTCCAGTATTTCATTCCCTCGTGGAAAATAGGTACTCCAGAATGATACACACAGACTTCTTCTAGACTCTCTAGACCCCGATATATCTTTGAACACCCTCCATTCTTACATGAAATCCCAATCTTAATTTCATCAGTCTTCTTCTTTCTTTTCTTTCTTTCTTTCTTTTTTTTTGACGGAGTCTTACTCTGTCGCCAGGCTGGAGTGCAGTGGTGCAATCTTGGCTCACTGCAACCTCTGCCTCCCAGGTTCAAGCAATTCCCCTGCCTCAGCCTCCCAAGTAGCTGGGACTACAGGTGTGCACCACCATGCCCGGCAAATATTTTGTATTTTTAATAGAGACGGGGTTTCACCATGTTGACCAGGAGATTCTGGATCTCCTGACCTCGTGATCTGCCCGCCTCTGCCTCCCAAAGAGCTGGGATTATGCTGGGATTACAGGCGTGAGCCACCGCACCCAGCCGCTTCTCCTTCTCCTTCTTTCTTCCTTTTCAGACGGAGTCTGCTCTGTTGCCAGGCTGGAGTGCAGTGGCGCCCTCTCGGCTCACTGCAACCTCCGCCTCCTGGGTTCACGCCATTCTCCTGCCTCAGCCTCTTGAGTAGCTGGGACTACAGGCGACCGCCACCTCGCCCGGCTAATTTTTGTACTTTTAGTAGAGACGGGGTTTCACCATGTTGGCCAGAATGGTCTCGATCTCTTGACCTCGTGATCTGCCCTCCTCGGCCTCCCAAAGTGCTGGGATTACAGGTGTGAGCCACCGCGCCCGGCCTTTTCTTATCTTCTTCATTTCCTGATGACAGTTTAAGTTTATCAGGTGCTTGTTTTGGGGAGGCAGGTATTTTTAATTCCAAATTTGTCATTGGTTCATCTGGGCTTGGCCTTTTTATTGCTTCTATTGGCTTTGGGGCTTGAATGATGTGTTCCTGAAATTTGGGTTTCAGTTCAAGTAGTTCTTTCTTTTCAGTAGTCTTGACTTCAGGTTTGACTGGCTCAGGCGGCTTCTCACTATTATGTCTACCTTTTGCACAGCCTACAATGCTTAAGAAATCAGACAAATCAGTTGTTCTTCTCTTACATCAAGACCAACCCTTTAATGCATCGTGAAAGATTGGAACACCTGGGTGGCATGTGCAAGCGTCATCGGAATTGGTCCAGGATCGAAGGGCTGACCGCAGCCCCGGTTGTAGCACAGCAAGGCCATTTTCTTTTCCCACCGTCACAGGCAAGACCCAAACACCGAGAACATCAAGGGGGTGCATTTACCACTCCCGTGTCGCTGGCACCGGCCTCGACAGTGAACTATTTATTGTAAGGATTTCTGTGGGCCCTCTCTGAGCCGCCGTTTCTGGCCGTGCAGACGGATTTCTACCACACGGTGGCGCTGCGGCTCTGCCATAGAAGTCTCACTTTGCTCCAGAGCCAGGCAGGGCCGGCCACAGGACCAGCCTCCGACGGCGATTTCATCCGCAGCCTGCGGGGCAACGTGGGGCCTATCTGTAGCTTTCAGCCTTTCCTGGACCCTACCAGGACAAGAAGAGAGGGGAGAGGTGCGAAGGAGGTCTGGAGAGGAGGAGGCTTGGGACAATGCAGAGTCCTGATAGTGAGGGTGACCGCTGCCGAGGAATAATGGGATTTCCCACCGGCCCAGTCATCTCCTACGCCGGGAGAAGGGAAGAGCTGCTCCCCCATGGTCTGTGCGGGTGGGAGGGGTCTCGGGCAGAGAGGAGACACTTTTTCTGTCCTCCAGGCTGTTTCTGCCAAGTGAAGGCCTGGGCTGGAAGAGCCAGGAGCAAATGAGAGAGTTGGGTGCTGAGCACCCAGCGGGAGAGGATGCGTCCCGGTCATCACACACCTGCTGACCACACATCTCTGTGAGGTCCCCCCACATACTCCGCCTGCAGTTGCCATTTGGGAAAATGATTCTTGCCTCTTTCACCGTCTGTTTTGTAGGTTACGACTCATTTACGGGCCTAGGCCAGGACTCGGCTCTTCCAGATCCTTATCGAAAAGCAACATCACACTTGTGCCCAGGGGTTCGAGACCAGCCTGGGCAACAGGACAAACCCACTTCTCTACAAAAAATACAAAATCTGTGCGGAAGGTATGTGAACCCTTGGGAAACGGAGTTGCTGTACACGTGTATCAGGCCTTGAGCCAGCTGCAGAGTGGGCATTACTGCCTGGTGCCCTCCTCCCTCACTCTGCCTCCCTGGATGTTGGGGATGGCCCTGTAAACCTTGTTCATAGGGGTCCCTCGATTTCTGGGACACCTCATCTGAGCACTGAGGAGGGGACACAGCTGTTGGCTGGGAGGCAGGAGACTAAGGGTTGCCTTCAAGCCATCCCCACACATGTGAGCTCATCAGCATTCTGCCCTTTCGTGGGTGTCAGTTGTCTCGTCCATAAAATGGGATGATGTTCTTGTTCCAGCCAGCATACTGGATGACTAAATGAAGGAAGAGGTGAGAAGCTGCATTGGAAAAAGAAACCATTCAGCTGCAAGACATCCTGGTGCAGTTCCTCCAGGCCTAATGGGGTTTGGTTGCCCACCTGGGCTGTGTCTCTTCGTGGCGCCAGCAGGTGGCAGCATTGCTTTTGCATGTGCCGGCTCCACCTCCGGCCTCTCCCAGACATGCAGCGTGTAGGGCAGGGGACCATTCTTCACCCAATTCAATTCAGGGGTCAGAAGAAGGAGGGATCTGAAATGCCCTGAATGGGAAGGGCCTGGAAAGAGAATGAAAACCTCATTCCTCCCCTCAAAAAAAAAAAAAAAAAAAAAAAACAAAACCACAGGTAAGCCAGGAGGGCAGGACCTGGAGCGTGAGCCCAAGAGGGCTAATGTGACCACTCAGGCTCAAGGGGGACCTTACCTCTCTCTGCCACAGCTGTGTTCCCCACCACCTGGAGGAGGGAACTGGGGATCCAGAAGGCTTGGGCCCTTGTCTTTGGTTGGAAAAGTCAGCCGGCATTGCAGTGGGGCAGCAGGAACTCCTCTATTTTTGTGTGTGCAACAGGGTTGAAAACTTAATTCACTCTGTAATTTATTTGTGCAGAAAAAAGGTAATTTCCTTATTTATGAGTCTATAATGAATCTGGCTTTTCTTCCAACCCCTGCCTGATGATAAGTGAGAAAAGCAATGAAATTTTCAACTTGATTTAGACCACCTGGGGCCAGAGAGTTTAGCCGGTCTTGTTAAGTGATCTTATTAATTTCTCTTGGATAAAATGCTTAGTTCTCAGACTGCTTTCCCCAGCTTCTCCCAGTGTGGTGCTGTTGGGGTGTTGTAGACAGACAAGGGCAGCTTGTCTGGCATCTGGTAGGAGGCATGAGTTGGGATCCTGGGCTGTGGTGTCCTCTGGACCCAGCAAGGTCCCCTTCTGGGGACACTGATCATACTAGAAGCTGAGTTTATGAAACTCATGGTGCAGTCCCTCCTGATCTGACTAGAGCCCCTGTGGCGCCCCTGGCTGGCCCGCCCTCCGGCACCTGGGCCCCTCCTCCTAGCTGTGCCACCGTGGCCCCGGCAGGGCTGCGGGCTCACAGGAATGGAAGTTGGCTTTGAAAGCTGACCTTCAGTGGTGCCTCTCCCTTACCGGGGAGCCCTGGTGCTGGAGGCAGAGGCCGGGTTAGTTTGCAGCTGCCTGGGATGCCACTTCTTCCCAGAGTTCCAGTGTGAGTTGGGGACAAGGGCTTCTTTCTCTCGGGGAGGGGTGAGTGAGCCAGTGCTTGGCTCTGCTTGTTTGTTATCCTTCTAATCCCCTTCGTACCATCCCCTGGGCAGGAAGGAGGGGACCAACACTCTTCCTCTTCTTGCTCAGTCATCCATTACATAAAACTCCAGGGCCACACCCAAGGAGAGGGATGAGAGAATCCAGGAAACATGCTCTCAAGAGAAGAGCCTGCTTTAGAAGACTTTTGATCTGCAGCATAATCCTATTTTGCATGTCAAATGCCAAACATCACCACATTTTTTCTTCTGTGCATTCTGTCTATATCAAACATTAATCCCGGTTTCTCTTTAAGCAGAGATGCATGCCTCAGGCCAATGAAGATGAAGATCATGTACCCATCAAGGCAAAAGAGAAAAGCACTACACTCCAGCCGGGCAACAGAATTATTATTATTTTTGAAGAGACAGGGTATCATTCTATTGCCCAGGCTGGAGTACAGGGGTGCGATCATAGCTCACTGTAACCTCGAATGCGTGGACTCAAGTGCTCCTCCTACCTCAGCCTCTGAGTTGCTGGGACTACAGGTGTGTGCCACCACACCTGGCTAACTTTTCTAATTTTTTTTTTTTTTTTGAGGCGGAGTCTTGCTCTGTCACCCAGGCTGGAGTGCGGTGGCCAGATCTCGGCTCACTGCAAGCTCCGCCTCCCGGGTTCACGCCATTCTCCTGCCTCACCCTCCTGAGTAGCTGGGACTACAGGCGCCCGCCACCGCACCCGGCTAGTTTTTTTTGTATTTTGGGTAGAGACGGGGTTTCACCGTGTTAGCCAGGATGGTCTCGATCTCCTGACCTCGTGATCCGCCCGTCTCGGCCTCCCAAAGTGCTGGGATTACAGGCTTGAGCCACCGTGCCCGGCCTAATTTTTTTTTAATAGATGGGGTCTTGCTGTGCTGCCCAGGCTGGTCTTGAACTCCTCAAGCAATCCCCTTGCCTCAGCTTCCCAAAGTGCCGGGATTACAGGTGTGAGTCATCGTGCCTGGCCCAAAATTTTTCAAATATCATCCTTTTAAGCTTCAAATGTTACCAACATTGGCTAATGCAACCAGAGAAGACATAACACATAAAACATGGGGGGTTCATCCACAAGGAGAACTCACTATCTTGCTCGTGTTAGGCTCTGTCCTTCCCAGAGAGGATATGCCATGAGTCAGAAGCAGATGCCACTCAGCAAAAAAAAAGAGAAGAAAAAAAATAACACCCCTATGTAATGGCCTGGCCTAGTAGGAACCCCTGCAGAGCTCAAGGACTCTCAAAAGGAGGCTCTTAGCCCAGGGCCAAGGCAAGACCAATTCATAGGATGAAAGGAAGGCTGTCATTGGTGGGCTTCTGTCCAGGCTCCTCATTTGTTCTTTCCTACGGGAGGAAATGTAACATGGGCAATTCAAGCCAATAGGGAACCTGGGCAAGGGGCTGGTGGTGGGTTTCATTCACTGCTTTCCCTCACGTTACTCCCTCAGGAAGGGAGTCTTACTGGGCAGGGCTGAGGCAGATGACCAGACTTACAGGTACTCACTGGCACATGCGTCTGGATATGGGGGTGGGGTGGGGTAAATAACCATACCTACCTCATACCATGTGGGGTAAATAACCATACCTACCTCATGTAGTTGTTGCAAGGATGAAATTACTTAATCATTTTTTTTGAGACGAAGTTAGGCTCTGTCACCCACGCTGGAGTGCAGTGGCACGGTCTCAGCTCACTGCAACCTCCGTCTCCCTGGTTCAAGTAATTCTCCTGCCTCAGCTTCCCAAGTAGCTGGGATTATAGATGCCTGCCACCATGTCCAGCTAATTTTTGTATTTTTAGTAGAGACAGGGTTTCGCCGTGTTGGCCAGGCTGGTCTCGAACCCCTCACCTCAGGTGATCTGTCTGAGAGACAGGACTAGCTGGATTTCCTAGGCCGACTAAGAATCCCTAAGCCCAGCTGGGAAGGTGACCGCATCCACCTTTACACTCAGGGCTTGCAACTTAGCTCACACTGACCAATCAGGTAGTAAAGAGAGCTCACTAAAATGCTAATTAGGGAAAAACAGGAGATAAAGAAATAGTCAATCATCTATCATCTGAGAGCACAGCGGGAGGGACAGTGATCAGGATATAAACCCAGGCACTGGAGCAGGCAGCAGGCTATCCTCTTTGGGTCCCCTCCCTTTGTACAGGAGCTCTGTTTTCACTCTATTAAATCTTGCAACTGCACTCTCTTCTGGTCGGTGTTTGTTATGGCACAAGTTGAGCTTTTGCTCAGCGTCCACCACTGCTGTTTGCCACTGTCGCAGACCCGCCACTGACTTCCATCCCTCCAGATCTGGCAGGGTGTCCGCTGTGCTCCTGATCCAGTGAGGCGCCCATTGCCGCTCCCGATTGGGCTAAAGGCTTGCCATTGTTCCTGCAGGGCTAAGTCCCTGGGTTCGTCCTAATCGAGCTGAACACTCCTCACTGGGTTCCACGGTTCTCTTCCGTAACCCATGGCTTCTAATAGAGCTATAACACTCACTGCATGGCCCAAGATTCCATTCCTTGGAATCCGTGAGGCCAAGAACCCCAGGTCAGAGAACGTGAGGCTTGCCGCTATCTTGGAAGCAGCCCGCAGACATTTTGGAAGCGGCCCGCCACCATCTTGGGAGCTCTGGGAGCAAGGACCCCCCGGTAACATGTCCACCTCGGCCTCCCAAACTTAATCCTATTTATAGTGTTAGAACAATGCCTATGATATAGTAAATCAGGCTGGATGTGTGCTTGCCATTTATATCCACGTATGTGTATGTTTCCATGTGAATACCTGTAGAACTTACTGCCTGACATAGAAGGCACTCAGTAGATGCCAGTTGTTCTTATCACTGGACACACAGAAACACAGACACAGACACCTAGATGAGTGTATCTTCATAAACAAAGACAAAGACACCCCTAAACCTTTACTAGATACACTTGAATTTACACTTGCAGATGCAGATATACACAGTCACACATCATAATTATAGCTAACACCTATTGGAAATTTACTATGTCATGGGCATTGTTCTAACACTATAGAAAGGATTATGTAATTTCATCCTTGCAACAACTGCATGAGACAGGTATGGTTATTTACCACCACATAGAGGTCAATTGAGTCACATAGAGGTCAACTCAAGGTCACAAAGCTAGTGATTGGTAGACTTGGGATTCAAGGCCAGGCAGTCAGGCCTGGGAGCCTGCACATGCAACCAGTGGCGATTCTGCTCACAGACACCCACTGCCTTCCACACAGGCTCAGTCACAGACCTTCACCCAGGCATAAAGAAATCTCCCACCTATAAGCAGATGCACTTCCATGGTCACAAGACTGACATGGGATCCTTGCACACCCATGCGGAGCCAGAGGCTCTGTCTGAGCCCTACAGAAACTCCTAGCGTTCAGATTAACTGGTCGAATGTGATAGTGTTTTCTCTTGGTGAGTGGGCTTCCAAACAGCTCTGATTCTGTACCTGTCCAGGTGTCAGGTTAATAGCCCCCACTCTTTTGAAGGACTTGTGGGGGAGGCCAGCTCTGTCTTTACCGCTAGTGGCTAAATCAAGTTTTGGCCTTGTCTGAGGGTTTCAGGACCCCTGGTCATTTCCCCACCTGCTTGTTCTCTGTGAGTGCTGGATAGTGCCTGTGGATGGATTTATTATTATTATTATTATTATTATTTTTTTTTTTGAGAAAAGGTCTTGTTCTGTTGCCCAGGCTGGACTACGGTGACATGATCACTGGTTACTGTAGCCTGGATCTTCTGGGCTTGAGCCATCCTCCTGCTTCAACCTCCCAAGTAGCTGGAACCACAGATGTGCACCACCTCAACTGGCTTAAAAAATTTTTTTTGATGGGGTGTGGAGGCTCACGCCTGTAACCCCAGCACTTTGGGAGGCTGAGGCGGGCGGATCACAAGGTCAGGAGTTCGAGACCAGCCTGACCAACATGGTGAAACCCTCTCTCTACTAAAAATACAAAAATTAGCCAGGTATGATGGTGCGTGCCTGTAATACCAGCTATTTAGGAGGCTGAGGCAGGAGAATCTCTTGAACCCGGAGGCAGAGGTTGCAGGGAGCAGAGATTGTGCCACTGCACTCCAGCCTGGGTGACAGAGTGAGACTCTCTAAAAAAAAAAAAAATTTTTTAAAATAGAGATGGGGGGTCTCACTATGTTGCCCAGGCTGGTCTTGAACTCCTTAGGCTCAAGTAATCGCCTTATCTCGGTTCCCTAAAGTACTGGCATTACTGGTGTGAGCTACTGTGCCAGTGCCTGTGGATGGTTCATCTTAATTTCTTTGTGCTTTCCCAATTCTAGTTGTTGTTCCTCACCTTAATCCCAGGGCCAGGTGTCCCTAGCTGGAGGCTTTGAGGTGGGCCCAACTGGGAAGTCCTCTGGGCTTCCTGGGGCCTGGGGGACAGGTCTGTGCACAAAGGGGAGGGCAAGGAGGTGCAGCCAAAGCTTGCAGCCCTGGGGGTCACCTTGATGGCTTACGATGGCCTCTGGCTGAGTGGACACTGGGCTGCATGTGGACTTTGACCTGAGGCCAGGCTTAGGGAGCACCGGGAGAAGCTAGAGTGAGCTGCCCCACAGATGACGGGCGGGACTCCCAGTACCCCGCCCCAGCCCTGCTCCTCTGCGCGTCGCTGATGTGCTTGCCCAGGTGTTCCTTCTGGTCCTGGTAAGTGCCCATCTTCTCTTCTGGCTGCTGCAGTTCTTCCAGCCCTTGTCTTGGTCAGACACTCATTCTACTGACATCCACTCCTAAAGAGGAGTCTAAATGGAGGCCCACAGGCTGTATGTATGGAGAGTTAAAGTTATAAATCAAGCTGACAAACTTAAATAAAATATGTTCTATCCTTCAACCTTGACAAATTCACCTTCAAAATGAGCATGTTGAAAATACACATGAACATGAGTTATAATTTTTTTTTTTTTGAGATGGAGTCTTGCTTTGTTGCCCAGGCTGGAGTGCAGTGGCACCATCTTGGCTCACTGCAACCTCCGCCTCCCAAGTTCAAGTGATTCTCCTGCCTCAGCCTCCTGAGTAGCTGGATTACAGACGTGCACCCCCACACCCAGCTAATTTTTGTATTTTTAGTAGAAATGGGGTTTCACCATGTTGGCCAGGATGGTCTCGACCTCTTGACCTCGTGATCTGCCCGCCTCGGCCTCCCAAAGTGTTGGGATTATGGGTGTGAGCCACCGCGCCTGGCCAAATTATAATTTTTATATGACTGCAAGTCTGCACAATATTGAAGACAACTGAATGTAGTTATAATGAAGCCCCTCAGGGGATTCCCAATAGAATGGGAGTGTCTGTTGCCGTTATCCTGTGCCCGCCTTGTTGCTGTATGTTGGCTATGGGGGAAGATAACTTGTCTCTTTAGCTCACAGATCTTCAGGGCAAAAGGAACACTCTCTAAAGAACCACACCTGAGGGGCCTTATTTGCACCTGGACCTAAGTTAGAGGTTGAGGTCCTGGATTTGGATTCTGAGCCTGAAGGCTTCATGGCTGATACCTTAATGGTCTTGGACGGTGAGTGTGTTTTGCATGTGGGAGGTATGTGATTCACGGGAAGCAGAGGGCAGACATTGTGGCAGCTAGTCTTTCAAGATAGACCCCCCGTGTTCACACCCCTAGTATGCCCAACCTTGTATGGTCCCCCTCTTAAATTCTGTGGATAAGCCAGTGATGTTTAGGTGAGGAATAGACATTTATTACAGTTCATAAGTTAGTGTATATTTACTCTCTAGAATTCATTTCTTTGCCTTAACTTCAGCAAAATTAGTAATCATGTTTTTATAATAGCAGACTCATCATTTGTATTCCAGTGACAGTGCTGACCTACAGGGTAAAAGAGAAAATGAGCTCGTGTCAGAGTTGTTTCAGTCATCTGTGCTACATAACAAACTGCCCCAAAACTTAGGGGCTGAGAACCACCAACATTTGATTATCGCGTGTTTCTGTGGCTTGGCTGGGTTTAGCTGAGCAGCTTTTCTGCTGCCCGTGCTTGGGAATTCTCGTGCGGCTGTGGTTGAGTGGTGGATGAGGCCTGGATCATTAGGAGGCTCAGCTGGGAGGCAGGGACATCTGCTCCTTTCTCCCTCTGTATGTAATTTCTGGCCTTCTCTCTCCAGTAGAGTTTCTGGTCACTCCAAGGGGGTAGCTGGACTTCTTACATGGCTGGTGCTCAGGACTCACAGAAATGAGTCATTTAAAAGGGAGGAAGAGAAAGCTGCCAGCCCTCCTAAAGGGTCCATCCAAAAGTTATGCAACTACTTCCACTGCATTGTATTTGTTAGATGAGTCACAGGCCAGCCCAGATTTGCTGTGGGAGGACCACACAAGGCATAAATACCAGGAGGTCTTGTTCACTGGGGCCTTCTTTGGAAGGCTAGGACCACAGTGCTGGAAGTGGTGTGTTGTAAGAGAAACCTAAAACCTGTGGTGTACTGAAATCTTGAGACAGAGTGAGGAAATGTATTGGAGGCTGGAGAACAAAAGGCCTGGGAGAGGCACTGGCAGAAGGGTTGAGTGAGTCCCTCACCTGCAATGATGTGGACGTAGAAAAGGGCACCCAATGAACTTGGGGATCTGGCGAGGGCGATTTCCAGGTGGAGCTTTTGAAAGTGATATTTAATAATTAGCTTCTTTCACCTGACTCTGATAAAATAGGAAGAGGCTGGGTGTGGTGGCTCACGCCTGTAATCCCAGCACTTTGAGAGGCTGAGGTGGGCAGATCACTTGAGGTCAGGAGTTGGAGACCAGCCTGGCCAACATGGTGAAACCCCATCCCTAGCAAAAATATAAAAAATTAGCTGGGTGTGGTGGCACACGCCTATAATCCCAGCTACTCAGGAGACTGAGGCAGGAAAATCACTTGAACCCGGGAGGTGGAGGTTGCAGTGAGCTGAGATCGCACAACTGCACTCCAGCCTGGGTGACAGAGGGAGGCTCTGTCTCAAAATAAATGAATAAGTCAATAAAGTAGGAAGAGATAGAGATGAACTAAAGAAGGAACTATTTAGGTTTTGGGCATAATTTTGGAAATACAAAGAGCCCAGGACTGTTGTTCCAGCCAGTAAAAGGCTCTCAAAATAAGAAATGGTCTCAGAGCAAAGATAAAATTTAGGGTACTACCCGTAAATTGTGGCCTTGGTTAAATGTGAAATCAAGGGTGTGGCTGTAAAACCCTTTACTAAAACCTCAGAACAATTTAAGAGCATTATTTCTGCAGACCCTTTGGATAGACAATAGGGCTTCTGAGAATTTTTTTTCCCCCTTGAGACAGGGTCTTGCAATGTTGTTCAGGCTGGCCTCCGACTCTCAGGTACAAGGAGTCCTCTTGAGCAGCTCGGACCACAAGTACACACCGCCACGCCCAGCAACGAATCTTCAGGGTATACATCTTAGATCCTCTTTACTAGACAACAGGACTTCTAAGAATCCCACAGTAACCTCACAAGTGGCTTAAAGTAGAGAAAGGCCTCCTGGGGGAGCAATGGGGGTGTGGCTATTGTCTAAAGGAGTAAATTATCATTTGATATTTAAGAAACCCACAAGTTTTTGAAAGAATTGTATCAAGTTGGGTGGAAAGGGTCAGAGACAGTTCAAAATGCAGCAGACCCTGGTCATTTCTTTCTTTTTTGTTGTTGTTTTTTTGAGACGGAGTCTCACGATTTTGGCTCACTGCAACCTCCACCTCCTGGGTTCAAGTGATTCTCCTGCCTCAGCCTCCTGAGTAGCTGGGATTACATATGTATGCAGTCACACCTGGCTAATTTTTGTATTTTTAGTAGAGACGGCGTTTCACCATGTTGGCTAGGCTGGTCTCGAACTCCTGACCTCAAGTGATCCACCCACCTCACCCTCCCAAAGTGCTGGGATTACAGGCATGAGCCACTGTGCCCAGCTGCCCTGGTCATTTCTTATGGAGAAGGAAGGATAATTGAGTGTGAAGCCAACAGCTAGGGACAGCCCCTCCCTGAGAGCAGAACCAGGTCTAATAAAGCCACTGGTGACATGTGCTTGACTTGATTTCGGAATTGCGCTGTGCAAATTTCTACTCCTTTTTGAATGGGAGTGTCTGTTGCCATTATCCTGTGCCCACCTTGTTGCTGTATGTTGGCTATGGGGAAAGATAACTTGTCTCTTTAGCTCACAGATCTTCAGGGCAAAAGGAACCCTCTCTAAAGAACCACACCTGAGGGCCTTATTTGCACCTGGACCGAAGTTAGAGGTTGAGGTCCTGGATTTGGAGCCTGAACCTAAAGGCTTCATGGTTGATACCTTAATGGTCTTGGAAGGTGAGTGTATTTTGCTCATGGGAGGTATGTGATTCATTCAGACGGCAGACATTGTGGCAGCTAGTCTTCCAAGATAGCCCCACCGTGTTCACCCCCCTGGTACGCCCAACCTTGTGTAGTCCCCTCTCTTAAATCCGGGTTGTCTCTGTGACTCGCTTTTGACCAACAGAAAGCAGTGACAGTGAGGCTGCATGACTTCTGAGGATAGGTCCTGGGAAGCTTTTTGACTTTCAGCCGGGTCTCTTAGAAAGCTTGCTCTGGGGTAAGCCAGCTATCATCTTAGAAATCCGATTCCTCTGAGACTGTCATACTATAAGGAAGCCAAGATAGCCACATGGAAAGGCCACATGGAGAAAGCAATAGATTCAGCCAGATTCCACTCGTTCCAGCCATCCCAGCTGAGGCCCGAGATAGGTGAAAGAAGGTGCTGCCATCTTGGATGTGCAGTCCAGTTGAGCCAACGTTTGACTCTAGACCAAGGGTGTCCAGTCTTTTGGCTTCCCTGGGCCACATTGGAAGAAGAAGGACTGTCTTGGGCCACACATAAAATATACTAACAATAGCCGATGAGCTAAAAACAAGAATCACACGCACACACACAATCTCATAATGTTTTTAGAAAATTTACAGGCCTGGCATGGTGGCTCATTTCTGTAACTCCAGCATTGTGAGAGGCTGAGGCGGGTGGATGACCTGAGGTCAGGAGTTCAAGACCAACCTGGCCAACATGGTGAAACCCTGTCTCTACTACAAATACAAAAATTAGCTGCGGGTGGTGACGGGTGCCTATAATCCCAGCTACTTGGGAGGCTTAGACAGGAGAATCACTTGAACCCGGGAGGCAGAGGTTGAGGAGAGCCGAGATCGCGCCATTGCATTCCAGCCTGGGCAACAAGAGCGAAGCTCCATCTCAAAAAAAAAAAAAAGGAAGTTTATGAATTTGTGTTGGCCTGCATTCAAAGCCGTCCAGGGTCTCATGCAGCCCACAGGCCGCAGGTTGAACAAGCTTGCTCTAGACCCTGCTGCCATTTGACTGTGACCACATGAGAGACCTGTTTCCATAAATGACCACTAAGTCCAGGTAACCCTGCCTGAGGGCTAAAAATATTTTATTTTATTAAAAATAATTGTTTTTAATTAAGAGCTTCTTTTGTGTGGAGATGGGAGTCTCTGTATGTTGCCCAGGCTGGTCTTGAACTCCTGGCCTCAAGTGATCCTCCTGCCTCAGCCTCCCAAAGTGCTGGGATTATAGGAGTGAGCCACCATGCCTGGCCAATTGATTTTAAAGCACTAAGTTTTGGGGTTTGTTATGCAACAATAGATAACCAAAATAGTACAACATTGCACTTATTTTAATAAAAATGTAAATTAAATTGTAAAAGATCAAAGCTTAAAATTACTCCTCTTGTAAGTTTTAAAAATTATTTTTTCTTAAAATCTTCAAAATTATCTATTAAAATTAAAAGGCAAACATAACTAATAGTATAACTGATCAACTTTATCTAATACATGCAACATTTAAATGAGAAGTTTAAGTAAAGCTAAACTTTAAATTGAAGTCTTGAAAATGTAATGAAGTCTTACTAAACATTTTTACAAAAATAAACTCATTTACAATTGTAGCATTGTTCCATGTCTGTCTAGTTGCCAATGTAAAGCATCAGTGTCATGCTTCATGCATGTTATATCTTGACCTACATATGTGCAAATGTAGGCGAATTATGAATTATTCATATTGGAAAATGCCCCTCAGCTGCCATGTGCAACTATAGCAAATACTGTGCTAACGTGTGAGTACCTCTGCAACCACAAAGAAAAGCAAGAAAGTGCATGCTTGCCACCACTGGGATCTGCCACTTCTCTTGCAGTCTTGCTGTGTGAGAGGAAGGGTTTGGTCAATGCCTTTTCTCTTACCTTAGTGCGCACACCATCCACTCCTCGCTGTACTCCAGAGCCAGGGCAGTGTCTGTCTCTGGCGTGAACAGCAGCATAGCCCACACATTTTCACAGCGTGTAGATACAGTCTTTTTTTATCAAGGACATAACACAAAAGATGTAAGGCGTTTCCCTGGGGCCTGAATGGTGTTGCTCATGAGAGTGGATGTTTTGGGGTTAGAGATCACACTGCACTAGTGCTGAGTGCTGGATCTTGAGGGACAAGGACAGAGATTTCCATGTGTTCTTTAATGTGTGTGTGTGTGTGTGTGTGTGTGCAGAGGCGTCTCCTGCCTATGTCTAAGGGCAGTACTGCTTCTAGCCGGCCTGTCCAGATCTGGCAGAGGTCTTTTATGTTTCTCTTTCAGAGAACTATGGAATTCTGACCCTTGGAAAACACATTTTCACTCTGACTTTGTTCCTTGGTTTGGAGCCTATTTCGTAGTTAGTTATTAGCCTGGTATATTAGATGGGACATTTTCAGCTGCAAGTGACAGAAGACCAAATCAAACAGGCTTGCACAAAAAGGGACTATATTGGCTTCCACAGCTGGGAAGGCCTAGGGCAGAGATCCAGGGCTCAAACTTGTTTTCAGGGGTGGGAGCTGGGGAGCCCTGGGATTGACAGATGGCCCCAACAGGACTCCTGCAGGGGGGTGGGGGGTTGTGTATGTGTGTGATCCCCTCAAGGACTGGGGACAGCCAGACAAGAGTGTGTCCTCCAGGCCTGGTTATCACCTTTTCTGAAATGTAGTTCCTGAGTCTATTGTGCTGGGTGCCTGTGCCGGATTTCTCAAGCAGCTCAGGTGCTGGGCACGATCTTCCTGAAGCGTCAGCAGCCTGGAGCAGACCCCCCCTGCCCCCACTCATGTTTCAGAGCTCTCAATCCCTCTCTCCGCCCCCAGCGTTGAGTGTCACATCTCACCAGTAGAGCCTGGTAAGGGCAGAAGGCTTTCTGGGAATAGAAGACCACTTCCTTGGGTCTATTTAAATTCTCAAGGACCCCCCAAGGATGGCTCCCCTGGGATCTTACCACTGCAACGGTGCAAAATAAAAATAAAAACCAAAGAAACCACCTCTGCCAAGCAACCGGGAGGGTCCTCTTTCTCCCATGGACCTCTGCTGCCAGGCTCACAGTGGCGGAGACCCCCAAGGCCAGCCTCTCATAGACATTTCGCTTCACACAGCAGCTCCTCCATGTGGAATCCCTGGAAGATGGACATGCAGGACAGATTACCCTCCGCAAGTCCCCACAGAGTCCCCTCCTGGGTGCTCCCCTCCCCCCACTCACTTTCCACGGACCCTCCTAGCTGAAGATGGCCGCTGCTCCTTGCAGCCCAGAGTCCGCCCGTGTTTCCTGATCTACCCTCGCAAGGCTTCTTAGAGTCAGCTGGAAACCAACCCTGGGAGGAAAGGGAGGAGGGGCTGGGAAGGCTGCTGGCTGCAGCTCCTGGAGGCCTGGCTGGCTGTCCGCGTGAGGCTGGCCTTGGCTCAGGGTCCGTGGAGCCTAGGGATGTGTGTGGGTCACACCTGGGGCCAAGAGATACCTGGTGGGCTGGGGCCTTTCCTATGAGGCTCAACCTCCTCTGTCTCTCCCTCTCTCCCTTTCCCTCCATATCTCTTTCCCCTTCTCTCCCTCCTGTGCTCTCTTTCTCCCCAGCCTAAATGAGGTCCGTTAGACAAACCTTGACACACCAGACTCTGAACACCATAAGTCTGATCATGTTCCCTTTTTTTTTTCGAGATAGGATCTTGCTCTGTCATTCAGGCTGGAGTGCAGTGGTGTGATCGTAGCTCACTGCAGCCTTGAACTTGCGGGTTCAAGCAATCCTCCAGCCTTGACCTCCTAAGTAGCTGGGACTACAGGTGCACACCACCATGCCTGGCTAATTTTTTACTTTTTTGTAGCGATGGGGGTCTTGAACTCCTGGCCTCAAATGATCTTCACACCTCGGCCTCCCAAAGTGCTAGGATTGTAGATGCGAGCCACCGCACCTGGCCTCAATCATGTTCTTAAGAATGTGTGTTGACATGAAACTACCGTGATATATTGTAGAGAGAGGAGAGCAGCTCACAAGACATTAGAGACAGGGTGAGCTCAGTTTTCTAACTAGCTCTTGCCCTTGCTCCCCAAAAAAGACAATGCAAATCGTACAGCACAGAGTCATTAACTATACACACACACACACGTATCTCTCTCTCTCTCTCTCTCTCTCACATGTATAATAGTATCTTCTTCCTTTCAATTTTGCCCTTTGGGGTCTAGGTCCAAGTCCCTGGGTCAAAGCCCTCTGAAGTCTCAAGAATGGCAGATCCAGCCCAAAGCAGAAATGCATTTCAAAGGCTGGCCTGTCCCTCCTCCCCCTCGCCCACTATGGCGTTTGTCACTTCCTCCCCTGGGAGTATCTGGGGCCCTAGCCTTGGGGAAAGATGAAGCCAGAATTGTTGGATCAAAGTCCCAACACATAATAAAGGCATCTCCCAGCCCCACCTAAGGACATGATGATGTGTGTTTGCTCACACAAGCAGTCGTGGGCTGGCCCACCAGAAACCATCTCTTGTTACAAAGCCAGAATCTTTTCCATCTGCGTTTAAGCTGCAGCCCATGAAATAACGTCCATAAAAGTAAGATTAGAAGTGAAAATAGTGAACACAATAAATTATGGCTACACTGTGTTCTCTCCAGAGGGGCGCCCTGGCAAAAGAGCCTTCAATATTTCTATCTAGCACTGTGTTGTGTGTTTCCTCAGAAAGCATTCCATTTGTGGATGGGAAGAAAGGGCCTAGACGGCTGAGGGTGATCCAATAGAGCTGTGGTGCTTGGCTGGCTGTCCATGACTGGCATCTTAATTTCTTTTCCAAAGCAGAGTTGTTCAACTGCAAAGTGTAGCCAAAGGGAGATTGTCTAGGGGAAGATTCGTTGGCCAGTTTCCATTACTACCACCATCTTCCTCCTTGCAATTCAACCCCACCACCACATCCCACCACGATCACAGGCATGGATCCAGACACCACCACCAACATCCTCCACTTATTCCACGTACCTACCATCGCCCAGGCCTTGAAGAAACGTTTGGGAGGAAGAGAAACTTGAAAGAGTCATAGGACCACAGACCTGAGGGTTTGGAATCTCAAAGGGGATATAGGCCAGATAAACAAATAAATACGGATAACTTAGAACAAGAAGGAAAGTCATCAGTTAGGTACTGAAAAGTTCTCCCCAAGTTCCAAAGAGGGAGAGATGAGTCTTGCTGGAGAAAGTGGCTTTAGAATGGAGCTTGGAAGGATGGCTTGGATCTGGACCTGCAGGAGGAAAAGGTCTTCTCAGAAAAGGGATCGCTTAAGGGAAAGCATGGAACTGTAACACATGGGTCACCCTCAGGTACATAAGGAGCAGTGAGGGAAATCAGGCTGGAGGATGGGTGGGACGGGCTCGGGGAATGTGATGAGTAAAAGGAAGAGCCATTCAGTCTAGGGATTTGGGTCTTTTATGGGGGAAAGGGGAGGATCAGCTGACAGTTACTGAGCTGAAAGCGGACAGAGCTGGTTTAGGAGTTAATCCTTGTAGTGGGATCTTGGGCCCAGGGAACATTCCCCTTTCTACACTCTCTTCCCTAAAAAGATTGATTCAAAAATCCCACAAAACCCTTGAGTGTTAGCCATTTGCTTTAAATCCTACCATGTCATACCTTGTCCTTTGGGATGATGCATTTGTAATAGAGGAGGGCATGGGAGAAGAATGAAACACGTGTGGTCGTTTCTCTATTACTCAGACCTCAGGGCACGCAAGTGCGTCGGAACTTTTCTGAAGGGTGGGCTTTGCTTGGGAGAGGTGGAGTGTGAGGGTGCCAGGGCGCTTGTTGGGTTGGCAGGCACCCCAGGAAAAAAATGTAGCAAGGACACAATTGTGGGCATGCCCCACTTCTTTTAGAGATAGAGTCTCGCTCTGTCACCCAGGCTGGAGTGCAGTGGTGCAAACGTGGCTCACTGCAGCCTCCACCTCCTGGGCTCAAGCGATCCTCCCACCTCGGCCTCTGAAAGTGCTGGGATTATAGGAGTGAGCCACTGCACCCGGCCTGCTTTACCCTTCTTTGAGAGATGAGCTGGACGTGGCTCTGAAGTGTTCAACTCAGAGGAGAGAACTCCAGGACTCAGGGCAAAGGCATCTTCAGGAGCCGATGGGAGGAAGCCCAGGTCCTCTGTGCCTGAATGGGTGGACAGGGCTGGAACCACCTTTCATAGTCTTTGTCCTGGGCGCTGAGGATGATGCTGTGCTCACCCCACTTTCCTATGATTCTGATGGGAACCCCTGAGCTGCATCAAGGAGGCATTTCCAAGCTCTTTGCAAATCTTTTCTTGGCTTTATTTGACAGCCCAGCCCCCCGTGCAGTGACATTTCCTGTTCTTTCTCTCTGGGTCGGGTAAATGTGAGTTCTCTGTAGTGGGAGGAAAACAAACCAGTTGTCCCATCGAGGCTTGGCATCAACCCTCTTTCTCTGGCAGATGTTTAGGATTTAGAACTTGGATCTCTCCCTCCACCCCACCGAGCACAGAGCGTGAGTCCAAGGAGTTGGGAACTCTGGGAGAAAAGGGGCTTGTGACCCTGGCCTGCCTGCCTTGTTATTGTCTGAGGACAGGCAGGAAGGGCTCTTCTGGTCCGTGCTGGCGGTCAGGCCAGCATTTGTGGTAGGCGGTGTTTATGTGAATGCACAAATGTTTATGTGAGATTGCCAACCGGTTATTTATGAGTCTCTCAGCCCTTCCCCAATAAAAGCTGTTTCCTCAATGTTCTGACAGGCCCTGCATCTGTAACTAATGTGTCACTCGCTCAGCTAATGCAGTTCACTTGTGTTTATTTTTGCACAAAAGCAATTTATCCAGTGCGCTGAAAAAAAAAAAAAAAAAAAAAACCCAGCCCTGTCAGGGACCTTCTCTTTAGGGCAGGGTGTTTCTCCTCAAAAGAAGCTCCAAGCAGCTCAGGGAGCAGGGCAGGCTTTTGGGATGTGTGCCTGCCCGTGCTTCTGGCATGGGTCCCTTTGTCCTGAGTGTGAGAGCGTGTGTTGAGGTGTCTGGCAGCATGTCTGCTGTTGTCTCTGAGTATGTGAATGTGTGTCTTTGCGTGTCCATCAGTCTGTCCTGGACTGTGTGGTTTTGAGTGTTTGCCTCTGAATGTAAGAATCTACCAGGGTGTGTGTGGCTCATATTTTAAGAGGGTGTTGAGAGCTGGGCTAGATCTAACTTTGCACTCCCTCTGGTTGAGATAAATCAAAGTTGGGAGAGGGGGTTGTTGGCAGGAAAGAGTCTGGAGGAGGGATGAAGGGAGGAGGAGGGTGAGTGTAAAGGTGAAAAGGAAGGATACTTGGCTTCAGGGCCAAAGGAGCATCAGCTCTTGTGGTCAAGGACAAAAACTATAAAACTGGAGGCAGACTGTCTACAACCCAGGCCCTCCCCACATTGGTGAATTTTCTCCTACTCACTCTGTTTTCCTTTTCCAGTATTGGCAGTGCATCTTTGTTGTGCACAGGATGGACTGTGGCTTGTTCGGGCAGTGAGAAAGGAGGCAGCTATAGAGGTCATCTCCTGCTGCACACCTGGGTTTCAGGGAAAAGGAACCGAGAAGTGGGGTGAGGTGGGGAGATGGTGGCCATGTAGCGGGGATCAGGAGTCAGGCTGGGTGCTTGGGGTCAGCCAGAAGGAAAAGATGGCACCCACTTACGCTGGGGAAGGGCCTCCACCTCTTCCCATAGATTGTCACTGTGACTCTGACCAGTCACTGACCCAACCTGGGCTGGGCAGGAGGGTCAGAGGCTCCATGCAGCCTCCCTCCCACTGTGGGAACAGCAGCTCCTGCATGCCTGAGTCCAACTGATGTGGAGGTGCCAGCCCTGATGACAGATGTCTTTCTTGTTACACCTAAATGGCCCAGCAGGAGTAATGGCATCTTAGGACAGTGGTTCCCAGCCACATGCCTGAGGGAACTCGGCACTTATACTGAGACGTGGCATCATCTCACAGCTCAGACCAGATCATGGCTGCCTTGTCCCAGTTTGCAGGAAAATGTTAAGCTTTCTCAATCTCGAGTTTTTCTCCAGTAAGATTTCATTAAATCTTTGGTGACTGCCAAATGATAAGTATGTCGATATTTGCGTACACATACAGAAACAGACAATTGTGTTTTATCTGAAAGCTTTTTTTCATGGACCTGGGCTGTCGTGACAGTGATTTTGTCTGACATCCATAGCCTGGCTATGATGCTGAGAGGCTGAGGGGAGCCGTCCATCTGGCTCATGGTTTCTCTGGCCAGGTGACATTCATGGTTATCTTCCTGTCTCCCTGTGACTGAGTGAATTGGACTTAAGGGCTTGTTGATGTGCTGGCTTGGCTGTGTGTATATGGGGCCGGGGGAGCTGAAGGATGTCAATCAGTTCTGTGCTCTAGTTTCCAGATAAGGACATTCAAGCTGGGCAGTGGCGGGAGGCCTCTGAAAAGTCAGGATTTGTCCTCTTGATCATCGACTTGGAATGCCTGGTCCGTAAGACAGGCCTCCCTGCCCTGCCTTCAGGGCCCCAGGGGGTGTGTTTCCTTGGCCCCTACCTCCAGAACCCTCCCTTCCTTCTGCTTCCAGTTTCTTCCTTCTTTCCTGGCATCCTGGGATTTTAAACTCTTCCTTGCAAATGAAGTTGTCTCCAGGCCGGTGGCCTTCCCTGCAGTGAGTGAGCCTCGCAGCCACTTCTGTGTTGGAAATCTTTGGGGGCAGGCTTAGACCCCTGGTGTGGGTTGGAAGGCCCAGACGTTTGGAAAGCTCAGTGTCTGTGGGTGGGGGAAGAAGGACCGAGGGGGGTGACCATGTGCTCTGAGAAGTATCTTACTTTAGAATCTAAAGAGAAACAAGCTGAGCCCTCACACTGCAAGGATTGAATCCCACCCACAGCCCCCACCGGGCTCAGCTATCACCTCCACATCTTCACCAGCGCAGCTCTAGGGCGATTCTGACCTGGCCTCTCCCACCCACTTGACAGTAAGTCCCAGCACATGGCCATCTGCTCCTACCGCAGCCTTGGTTGGCTGCCGCACTCCAGCCCTCTTTCCTAATTCTTGGCCCTTATCTCCCACCTTGTCTACTGTAGGCTGGGAAAGCGTGGTCCTGCTGAACACACAGAGCATGGAACCATATTTCCCACTAGCAAAACTGTTCCTCAGCTTCCAAAATGAGGAGTCGGACCAGGCACAGTGGCTCACGCCTATAATCCCATCACTTTGGGAGGCCGAAGCAGGAAGATAACTTGAGTCCAGGAGTTTGAGACTAGCCTGGGCAACATGGCGAGACCCTGTCTCTACAAAAGTAAAAAATGTAGCTGGGCATGGTGGTATGAGCTTGTAGTCTCAGTTATTTGGGAGACTGAGGCAGGAGGATCATTTGAGCCTGGGAGTTCAAAGCTGCAGTGAGCTGTGATTGTACCACTGTACTCCAGCCTGGGGGACAGACTGATACCCTGTCCCTCAATAACTAAATAAAATGAGGACTCACAAACTTCAGTGCCTACAGGGACCAGGGTGGCAGTGTAGTAAGAGAGGCAGGACTGAGGAAAGACACCAAATGGCGCTGAGTCACAGGGCGGGGAGTCTTGGGGAGGGTCTCCCTTTGTTGCTGGAAGGGAGGTGCAGTGGGAGAATGCCGGCTGGTGAAGTCAGTTTGTCTGTTTTCAATTCTGGATTTTTTATGTGAACCCTCCTAATGTTACATGTTGGCAGCAAATTCCAATTTCAAGCACGGCATGGGCCAAGCAAAACATGCCTGTTGGCTAGCTGTGGCCACCTTGTCCCTCTGCTGCTGGGAGCGGTGATATAGCTGTCATTCTTTCCTTTTTTTTTTTTTTTTTTTTTTTGAGAGATGGTCCTGTTCTGTCACCCAGCCTGGAGTGCAGTGATGCCATTATAGGCTCAACCTCCTGGGCTCATATGATCATCCCTACTCAGCCTCCTTCAGTAGCTGGGGCTACAGGCGCACCACCACATCTGGCTAATTATTTTATTTTTTGTAGAGACAGGGTTTCACCATGTTGCACAGGCTGGTCTCTAACTCCTGGCTCAAGCAATCCTCCCGCCTTGGACTCCCAAAGCGTTGGGATGATAGGCGTGAGCCACCACTGCTGGTCGAGCTGTTATACTTGATATTTGGAGATGTGCATTATGACTTCCGGCCCTCAGCCCTGAACTGACTTCGGAATCCATGTATCAGGTGCTGTGAGGACTCACACCCTGTGGTGAAAGGTTGAAAAATGTTTTCATTTCCTGCTTTTTCTCCAGGGAGAGACACAGACCCCAGTGTTTTCACTGGGCGTGTCCTATCAAGGCCCTTGTGAGCCTGGCCTCTGGGATGTAGGGGCGGGAAAGGGAGGCAGTGGGCATCCCAGCCAGGTGCTTTCTCTCAGGTGGGTGATGGGATTGAATGTGTGGATGAGGGAGAGGGAGTGTCAAGGGTGGCTTCAGGGGTTCTGGTATGAACCAGTGGAGGGCTGGGGTGCCTCTGCCAGTGAGAGGGAATACTGCAAAATCATTGGGTTTGGCGGGGGATGATCTTGAAGTCTCCAGTTTTGCCTCATTTTCCCAGGTTGGGTGGAGGGGGAGCGCAGTCTTTGGCCTGAGACTCAGCATTGTGACTGTGGCTTCAGCTTCTCTCCAATGTCTAGCTTCCAGGTGGAAGGGGGTGCAGGGCCTACTCCCCCAGCTGTGCCCCAGAAGGTGTTCTAAGGCTCAGTCTAGCTCTGCAAGGCCAACCTGGCAGTGATCACCAGGCCCAGGTCACACAGGGGCAGTTACGTAGGTCCCAGGGTCACTGGGGCTCCCAGTGGCATGGAAGGAGCTCAGAGTTCCAGCTCTGCCCCTGATTAACATGCTACCAAAACAAAAATCAAAAAACAACCAACCAAACAAGACAAAACCAAAATAATTAAAAACAAAATAAATAAAAAGCAGACATGCCAAAACACATAGTGATCTAATGAACACCCATGAAACCACAAATTAGTTTCAGAAACAAAACCAGCAAATCCAGGTGGAACCCCTGGGTGCAGCTCCCTAATACACCTCCCTTCCACTGTGCACCCTACACCCCAAAGAAGGAGCCACTATCCTATATTTGGTATTTCTTATGAATTTCTTTAATTTTTTTAAACACATATGCAAGTTTTCTTGAAATATTTACAGGGCTGTTTTCTATGCTTTGAAACTGTATAAATAAGTGGCATTCTAGTATGTATTCTTCTGCAATTAAGTTTTTTTTTCTTTCAACATGTTGGTGAGATCCATGTGTGTTGACGTGTGTAAGTCTGGCTCACTTATTTTCAACGTTGCATAGAATTCCACTGGGTGAACATAACCTTTCTCCAAGGAGAGCTCCTCGTAGCCCACCAGAGAGTGGCTCAGGTCACTGGGCGCATTCCCTTCTGCGGAGACAGCTCCAGTTGTGTGGATGAGCCCTGCTCCTCCTCCCCCATCCCCTTTGGGATGCAAGGGCCCTTCCCACCCTCCCAGGACCATTGCTTCACTGAGGAGGAATTCAAGTGGATTTCAGGCAACCTTGTGTTTCCCATAAATCAACATTGAAAGTGAAACCCTAGCACAAGGGACTGCAATTACAACCAGCTGAGTGAGGACAGGCAGGCTAATTTGAACCTGGCCTGGGTGGAAGGCTTTGTGAGCTGGGAATGGACACAGGTCTGAGGAAGAGGCACTGCTCAGCCCATCTCTAGCACAAAGCAGGGACACTCTGCCCAGCTCCAGCCCCTGGCCCAGCCCCTGCACTCATCCGGGCTCAAGGGGTCCCTCTTCCTCTCTGCTCTGAGCCCCTTGTTTCATCCAGTGGCCTCCAGGATGAGTTTGTCACATGGATGTAAGGTGGTTGTTGTAGCAGCTTTGAGAAGGGAAGAATGAGGTTCTGGGACTTGCTGGCGGCCATCCTGAGAGGCTTCGGTTTTAGAACCCTGGGAAGGAGAGAGGCAGTGAGCCCCCACGCCAGGTGAGCCCAGCCCTCGATACCCACAACACCCACAGCTCCCAGGGCACACTGTGACTTTCCTGGCCCCAAGCGCTTCCACCCCCATCCCCCTATCCAAGAAAAATATGAAAAATCATACTTCACGACTGTGTGGGCATAAAGGTGGGTATAAGCCAGGCTGGATTCTTTATTACATATTCATCATTATAATATTCTTTTTTTCTTCTGATTTTTTTGCAAATGAAAATATTGTCATGGGCCCCTGACAGACTCATGGACTTGGGTGCTGTGCCTGCTGGGCCAGTGGAGAAGTCAGCCCTGACGGTGCCTGCCGAGCCCCTAACACCCTCCCTTTATGGAAACTCTGACCCCCCTCTGCTCCGGGATGTCTTCCCTGTTTGAATGGAGGGGAGGGAGGACATGGCTTTCCTCAGCCCCAGCCTCTCCAGGGCTCTCCTTCTACCTGTCGTGGGGGCTTGGATGGTTCATGCAGAGGGCTTGGTGTGCATGGCCTGCTTGGCGGAGGCAGAGGGCAGCCAGCGTTGCTCCACACGGCCCATCTGTGAGCCACAGAACAGCTCCTTCATGGGGCTTTGTCTGGTGTTGGGTGGGGGATGCAGCATTGCCCAGGAGGGACCTGGGTGAGGGGTGTTGGGGGACTGTGGCCTGGGGGTACTGAACCCTGCCCTAGTGCTCGCCTGAATTGAAGAGGTGACATTCATGTGTATAGGGCAGGAACCACTGGTCTGCATTTTCAAGGCCATCTGACAGTCCCCATTGCACGGAGTTTTGTTTTGTTTTTGTTATAGTTTTTTTTTTTTTTTTTGTCCTAGATGGAGCCTCACTCTGTCACCCAGGCTGGAGTACACTGGTGTGATCTTGGCTCACTGCAACTTTCACCTCCCAAGTTCAAGGGATTCTCCTTCCTCAGCCTCCTGAGTAGCTGGGACTACAGGTGCATGCCACCACACCCAGCTAATTTTTTTGTATTTTTGGTAGAGACAGGGTTTCACCATGTTGGCCAGGCTGGTCTCAAACTGCTGACCTCAGGTTGTCTGCCTGCCTCACCCTCCCTGGGATTACAGGCGTGAGCCACCGCACCCAGCCGACACTGAGTTTTATTTTGAGGGAGGCAAAGGCCTGTCCTGGGTATGGGGGCATGGGACCAGTATAGTAGCTGGTTGGGGAAGGGCTGTGTTAGCCAGCTTGGTCTGCCAGAGCGAGTACTGCAACACACATTTATTTTCTCACAGTCCTGGAGGCTGGACGTCCAAGATCAAGGTGCCAGCAGGCTCTGTTTTCTCAGAGGCATCTCTCCTCGGCTTGCAGATAGCCACCCTCTCATTGCCTCTTCACAGCTTGTGCAGGCATGCCCCTGTTGTCTCTCTGTGTGTCCTGAGCTGCTCCCCTTATAAGGATACCAAGCAGACTGGATTAGGGTCCACCCTAACAAGCCCCCCACCCTTTTTTTTTTTTTTTTTGAGACAGGGTCTCACTCTGTTGCCCAGGCTGGAGTACAGTGGCACAAGCATGGCTCACTGCAGCCTTGAACTCCTGGGTTCAAGCGATCCCTTCATGTTAGTTTCTCGAGTAGCTGGGACCACAGGTGTGTGTGCATCACCACACCCGGCTACTTATTTATTTTTGTAGAGACAGGGGTCTTGCTATGTTGCTCAGGCTAGTCTTGAACTCTTGGGCTTAAGTGATCATCCTACTTTGGCCTCCCAGAGTGCTGGGATTACAGGTGTGAGTTAGTGTGCCCAGCCCCTAACAACCCCATTTTAACTTAATACCTTTTTAATGGCCCTATTTCCAAATACAGTTTCATTCTGATGTGCTGGGATTAGGACTTCAACAATATGGCTCTTAGGGGGACATGGTTCAGCCCAGAGCAGGGATGATGGAGGCCTCATGCAAGGCTGCCGCAGACAGCACAAGGGCACGGCGAGGGGGCGCTGCTTGGATCATGGATGCTTTATTATTTGGAAATCTTCATTTTTTTTAACATGATTTCATTGTCTCCAAAGGTGGGCAATTTCTGTATCTCTTATGTCATATTTTCTGCAGATGGCAGTGAAGTACTTATTCTAACACTGTCAGTATATTATAACTTCCCGACCAATGGAAATAAAGTACCTTGGAAAGGCAGCATCTTTTTCTGTGCCATGTTATTGGACTGGCCGTGGCCAGGCCACGTGACTGTCCAGGGCTTGGGCTGGTGTGGAGCAGGCCATGTGATGCATTTTGCCACGCTCAGTAAATCTGACCAGGATCATGTGACTTAGTTTCGTGGACCAAGTCTTAGGAAGGTGACTGCAACAACCTCGTAGACTGGGCTGGAGCATGGGACTATGGCTTCTCTTGTTTCTTCAAACATTGCTAGAATCTACTCTCAAAGCCTGCCCAGTCTCTGGAGGAAATATGGGAGTGGTCTTAAACCATCTCTGTTCCCACCATCCAGGAACTGGGAGCCCTGTGGACCTCTAGAGATGGCGTGACCACCTGAGACTGTCCCACGAGGCCCCATCTCTGTCTGCTGGAGAGCGCTATCTCATTGCCTGTCTCATTGTCCTGTGCACGGGACCGCCTGGGTCCCTGATGTCCTCACACTCATGGGCCAGCTACTGCAAGGGAGGTTAGGAGAAGTGGAGGCAGAGGGAGAGGGATCCGCAGAGCAAGGAGAGATTTAGGGGGTGCCACTGGAGCCAAGCGTTGAGCACATTTTTTTGGGAGATGCTTTGAAGCCCTCCCACATTGCTATCCACCCAGCAGACATGGCCGCTGTGGCCTATTCCAGAAGCCCAGGGGTATGTGGCAGCTCAGCCTGACCTTGCACCCTCCCTCCCACTCCACTTGGCTGTTTCTCTCACTGCACACAGCCGTGGGCTGGGGGCAGTGTGATGGGAAATCTTTTTTTTTTTTTGTCTTTGCTAAAAAGTACTCTGTCTCTTGGGCCGAGGTTGTTTGAAGGTGAACTGTGAAAAACGATCTGCCATGCTTCAAATCACAGCTCTGCCCTCTTCCCGAACTGCTCTGGGGAGAGGAGGGGGGGCTTCTTGTCAGAGACTCAGCCCTGTCACTGTGGCCAGGCCACCCAGCCCACCTCAGGGTCAGTCAAGGGCAGCAGGGGGGAATGTGTGTGCATGCGTGTGTTTGCAAGTGTGCTTGTGTATGTATGTGTGTGCTTTGCATGTGTGTCTGCGTGTGTCTGTATTTACACTTGTGTGCATGTCTTTGTGTGTTTACATGTGTCTGTTGTGTGTATACACACATTTATGTCTGTGTGGGTACACACTTACATTTGTGCATGTGTGTTTATGTGTGTGTGTGTCTGCGTGTGTGTGTGTTGTGCCTATGCACATGTGTGAGTATGGGAGATGGATGGCGGAATGAACACCAGGCATGAGGGGTCCCAGGGCAGAGTCTCAGGCCTTGACCCGGGTCTCCAAATGGCCACAGATGTGACCCTTCACCCTTCCCTGCGGCTGTTGAGGTCATTGCCCGGAGAACTTTCCTTTGGAACCAAGTGGGCCTTGCTGCCTGGAGAGGGAAAAAGCAAACCGGATGATCCTCATCCTGGGGAGCCTGGAACGAGCGGGCCCTTGTTTAATTCTGAAGGAATGTGCGAGGTTCCCGCCCAGCGGAGCAGGCCCCAGCCTGACTGGGAGCCTCAGTACTCCTGGGGCAGCAGCTGCCTCTGCACCGGGGCGGCGTGGGGGTGGGAGCTGGGCTGGCTGGGGACCTACAGAATGCAGGGAAAGACAATCACACAAACTGTGTGGCTGGAGTAGGCTGGGGCGAGGGAGGCCCACCGTACCTTCCTCCGGGAGCTGGGGCCTGTGTGTCCAGCTCTGTGCTCAGGGGAGGACAAGCAGGGAAGAGGAGACGGCCCAGGCAGCGGAGAGCAAAGTCCCCGGCAGGAGATGAGGTGTCGTGGGAGGAAAAGCAGAGTACAGAGAGGAGGCATCGAGGAGCGTTCCATGGGGGCTGTGTCATCAGGGAAGGCTTCTTGGAAGAGGTGGAGGTTTAGCTGGGCCCTGCCAGATGGGGAGGATCTGGAGGAAAAGAGGACATTCCGGGAGAAGGAAGAGGAGAGGAGGTTCAGGAAAGTTTTGCTAAAGATGCAGAGCTGGAAAAGAGCAATGCCTCTATGGAATGACGGTGTGGACCCAGGTCCAGAGGGAGCTTGGGAAGGGAAAAGAGGCGGCTAAGGCAGGAAAGTCAGCTCCAGGTCATCCTGAGGGGTTTGAGTGCCAGCCAGAGGTCATCCTTAGGCAATGGGGCGCTGGGGCGGGGGTAAGGGGAGCTCTCAAAGGTTCTTGAAAGAGGAGTTACCTGATGAAGTAGGCGTTTAGGATGAGAGGCTGGCCACATGATCAGGTGGGATCATGGCAGGTGGGACAGAGGCCATGAGAGCGGAAGAGGCTGGAGGAGGGGTGTTGGCTGGGAGAGGCTTTGAGTGGGGAAATGGCTGAGGCCTGGGGAGGAAAGCAGGCAGAACTGAATCCATTTCTCGTTTGGGACATTCTTGAGGCCTCCTTTCTCTGTTTGGATTTCCCTGACCTGTGGGCAGGGAGCTGTGTCAGCCTAAGACAGCTCCCTGCCCACAGGCCAACTGGCCCAGAGGGACCTGGGGGACAGAAGCCAGGCCCTATGCTAGCCTGGGTCCCAGCCCCCATTCACACCCTACCCAGAGTGGCCCGGCCTCTCCAGTGGACCTCGGGGCATCTTCTTCCCTGACACAAAAAGTGGCATCTGTCCCTGGTGTGGGGGTCATCCTGTGGGCAGAGGCAGAAACCCCTTGCGCAGGAACTTAGCCAGTCCAGGCGAGCGTGTGAATGCCAGTGTGGCCCAGCTGGGTGTGAACACAAGTGTGAGTTCTGTCCAGTTCTTGCAAGAGAGTGGGGGACCCTGTTCAGCCTGGGTGTGTGACAGTGTGGTGTGTGTGTGCACATAGCCTGGCCTGGCTGGGCCCGGAGCCTGGCACGGAGTGGGGCCTATGATTGTTGAGTGAAGAAATGTGAACGTGGACACAGCTCAAGGCCCCCCAGATTGGCAGCCCAGCCCACGGAAACTCCTCACAAAGGCCTGCATCCACTGGGGAGGGCTGCCTGGCCTTCCTCAGTGGGGAGACACTGGTTAGGCCTGTGGCAAAGCCCTCTGCCCTGGCCACACACCGGCCTTGTGTGAGTGGTCTCGTGGCAGAGGAGTGAAGGAAAGGGGTAGATTCTAGGCTGTAAACATAGGGCAGGGACACTTTCTGCCCACTGAACAAATGCAGTAGGAACTAGTGCTCAGAGGCAAAGACATGTTGGAAAAGTGTGTAAGTGATTGGAATGCAGCCAATGCTCCCAGAATTGCAAAGGGCAGGTGCCCTACATCTCTACTATGTCAGTTTCAGGGCTCCCAGGACTTTGATTTGCTGCTAACTTTGTGAAATCTTTCAACATTTTCTTTGTCAGTAGCGTCTTCTCTAGAGTATCGAGGGGAATGAACAGGGGAGCCACAGGGTGAGGGGTGAGGGGACCGGGACCCTGGCCTGGGGCCTGGGCAGGCATGCGCCTCTTGGAAGCCATGGCCACTTCCTTGGGACCAGGGTCTGCACACACAGACACAGTTATGGGGCCCGGGGACGGTGGGTATGGGTGAGTGTGGAGGACCCCTGACCTCTGCACTTACCTCTCTCCTCCTGGTTGGTCATGTTCTGCTCAATCGTCCATCCTAGGAAGCAGGTAGAGTCTCTACAGAGAGTCCAGGGGATTGGAGCCACACGGTGGGGAGCACACCAGCAAAATGAAGGTCACTTGTGCTGACCCTTCAAAGGCTGAAAGCCAGGAGAGCCACTGCCTTGCATAGAGAATCTTGGGGCCTGGCTCCCGTTTCCTCTGGTTGGGGTCTGTGGCTACCTTCATTCAAGTCATCACCCCCTCCCTTTACCCTTCAGGCTCCACTCTCTCCCTGCATCTGAGGTGTCCTTCCTCGCTGGAGCCCGGGGTGAAGGGATCACCCCCTTGCTCCCTCAACCCTGTAACCACCCTGCTTGTTGAGACGTGGCTCCATTTCTAGGCCACACGCTTCCCATTCTCTTTAGTCTGATGTTTCCCTGGTTATACAGCTTATTCATGCTAATTGTAGGAAGCATAGGAAATTCGGAAAACATAAAATTAGGAGCAAAGTTAGGCCTAGACCCGGCACTTAGAGATACACACTTGCCGGTCTGGAACATTCGACAGTTGCAGGGTGCCCCTGACTTGTAGCAGTGCTTCCTACCGTCATTACATTGGTATCCTCACTCAGCTCTATGAAGCGGCAGCTGCTGCCACTCATTTCTCCTTTTCACAGCTGGGGAAGCTGAAGCAGAGAGCTGTGGCCACTTGTCCTGAGGCGCATCGTCTCAGGCTCCCAAGTACACTGTCCACTGTTGCCTTGCACCCCACCCCATGCCATGGTCTGCTGCCTGAGCTGGGGCCGGCGAGCCTTCCTGCATGGTGGGCACCCTTCCTAGTCCCCTGCCTGCACCTGGTCTGACTTGTGGGCTGGCTCTGAGCTTCACCCACCTCCCTGGGGCCACTGCAGCCAGGAGGGGGAAGGGGGGCAGATTTCAACGGCGTGCCTCCTGGAAACCACATCAAATGGTGCAGCTAGGAATTAATAAATAAACTTGGGAGACAAGTCAATTACCCTCTCCCTGTGCCCCTGTCCCCCAGGGGCAAACAGTGGCATGTGGTTCCCAGCCTCAGCATGCCTTCCCGGGGGCAGGCCTAGCACTGCAGCTGGCTTCTGTCAGATTAGCTGGGCGAGATGCGGCAGGCCTCTGTCCTCTGGGGAAATGGATCCCTTCCTGGGAGGTGGGGATGGCATTCCCGGGTTACTCTGTTACTGCCCTCTTCCTGCACCCGTCACTGTCTCACTGTGTTCATGGTGCTCAAATCACTGCCCTCCCTAGTCCCTGACACAAACCCTTCTGGTCAGCGTTCATAACATCTGCAGCTCCGTCCTCAGAGCTGGAAGCTGATGTTACTGAGCCTCCAGTAAAGGCCCGCACTGCTTAGTGTCTTCCAGACTCATCAGCACTAGCATTATCATTTAAATCAGATGCTTTTGAAAACATTTATTTACGGCTGGGTGCAGTGGCTCACACCTGCAATACCAGCAGTTTGGGAGGCAGACGCAGGAGGATGGCTTGAGCCCAGACGTTCGAAACCAGCCTGGACAATGCAGCAAGCCCCATCTCTTATAAAATAAAACAAAATTAATAAAGAAAAATAAAAAAAAATAGCTGAGTGTGGTGATGCATGCTAATCCCAGCTAATCAGGAGGCTGAGATGGGAGGATCGCTTGAGCCCAGGAGTTTGGGACTGCAGTGAGCCATGATCGTGCCACTGCACTCCAGCCTGGGAGACAGAGCAAGACCCCGTCTCAAAAAAGAAGAAAAGAAAAGAAAGGAAAGGAAAAGAAAACATTTATTCACTCAGCAAATTCTTAACAATGCCTGCTTTGTGGCAGAGTTTTTTCTAGGTGGCACAGATACAGAGACAAGAGACACAGCCCTGCCCTATAAGGAGCTTACAGTTGTGTGGAGAAGTCAGACAATACAGCTACCATAGGGGGCACTTCGAGGGGAAGGAGGGGCACCCAGCACAATCTAGAGGGCTCCCCCAAGGGGCTTCCTGAATAGCTGATGCCTGAGCTGCATTATGAGGGACAAGTCATGGGGGCTGGGAGGTAGGATGGCGACTGCTGTTACAGATGGAGGGGACAGCTCTGCAAAGTCTCAGAAGGGGATTGAGGTGAAGGGGGAGAGCTGTGAAGGCACTGGCCTGGCTGGATCTTGGGTGTGGAGGGAGCAGGGTGAGAGCAGAGGCTGGGAGTGGGGACACAGCTGTGAGGGCTTGAGCTGTATGTAACTGTTACAGAGTTGCGTCTGAGGGGTGTGTGTGTGTGTGTTGGGGGTGGGGGAGTGGGGAGTGGAGTGGCCATGATGCTTCTTTCTTCCTTTAAATTTTGAAAAAAGTGGTGGGATTATGGATTCTTTTCTTTTTTTTTCTTTTCTTTTTTTTTTTTTTTTTGAGACGGAGTCTCGCTCTGTAGCCCAGGCTGGAGTGCGGTGGCCGGATCTCAGCTCACTGCAAGCTCCGCCTCCCGGGTTCACGCCATTCTCCGGCCTCAGCCTCCCGAGTAGCTGGGACTACAGGTGCCCGCCACCTCGCCCGGCTAGTTTTTTGTATTTCTTAGTAGAGACGGGGTTTCACCGTGTTAGCCAGGATGGTCTCGATCTCCTGACCTCGTGATCCACCCGTCTCAGCCTCCCAAAGTGCTGGGATTACAGGCTTGAGCCACCGCGCCCAGCGATTCTTTTCAACTGTGTGTGTGTGTGTGTGTGTGTGTGTGTGTGTGTGTGTGTGTGTGTGTATTGGGGGGTGGGGGTTTTTTTCTACGTAACTGAGAAAGTAGCAATCTTACAAATATCAGAACAGTATCAGGAAAGAATGAGTAGTCTTCTGACATTTACTGTCACTGAATTTTCTATGGTTGTATTACATAGGCATGTCCTTTAGATCAACCATTCTCAAGTTTCAGTGTGCATGATCACTGGAGACATTTATTGAAAATCTGGGGGTTTGGGATTTGTGCTGGAGATTTTGATTCAGCAGCGCCCAGCATTGTGCATTCTTCAACAAGCTCTCCTGGATTATATGGAGTCAGTAGAATCTGCTTTGATAAACTAATTCCCAGAGCCTGATTATTTCCTCTTTGGGAATTTGCTTGCAATTCAAGAGTCTACCACCAGATGGCAGTAGTGCTTTGTGATGGATCTAGGTAAAGCCAGTTTTCTACTGGGGGATAGTTGTTGAACAGGCAGTTCTCCTTTATTGCAAGAATGTACAGAAAATAACTCTTTTAGATAATTTCCAAATAATTTGATCATGAAATCTTAGATATAAGAGCTTCGTTTTAAAGCTAAATTTACCTTTCAAACATTACAGCTGAGGTTTCCAATATGGTGACCACTAGCCACGTGTGGCTTTTGAGCACCTAAAAAGTGGTTAAATTGTGATGTGCTGAAAGTGTCATAAACACATTGGCTTTCATTCTTTAGAAGTTCTATGACTTAAAGACATAAGTTAAAAAAGCACATTAGCTTTCAAAAGAAAAAAAAAGTAAAGTCTCTTACTAATATCAATATTGCATGTTGAAATATTTTGAGTTGAGTTAAATAAAAGTTTATTATTAAAATTCATTTCATCTGTCTCTTTTTTCTTTTTAAATGTGACTACCAGAAAAGTTTAAATTATATGTGTCTCATATTCTATTTCTAATGGATAGCGCTGCATTGAAATAATCTAAATTAATTTCTTCATTTTTGAAAGTGAGAGAATCGAGGCCTAAAGTTTGATGGAAAAGTGCTGGATTTGAAGTCAAAGACCTGTATTTAAGTTCCAGTTCAAACACTCACTTCATGCCTCTGGGCAAGCAATATACCTTCTCTTAGCCTCCGCTTCATCGTCTGTGAAAAAGGGATAATTACAGCCGCCTTACTTAAAAGAGTTACTTAAAAGACCAAGTGAGAGAATGTGTATAAAGGAAGTTGTGTAAACTTTGAAGCATCATAAAGATATGAAATTACTATTGTTGTGGTTACTGATAATGACTAGAACTCAGGCCAAATAAACTCAACAATTCATGAAAGCATTCACCGTGTGAAAATCACTGGATTGGGCACTTCTAGACTGTTAGGAGTTTACAGTTGACTTGAGGAGTTGCTACTTAAGCTCATGAAATGGAAAATGACAATGCAGTACATGATAAAAACAGTGATTCAAATAAGAAATGGAAAGTTTGTCCCAAGGTATATATGGTTAATAGTGAGTGTTACTGCTTTTTCTTTCTAATGTAAGCATTTATTGAGCTGGGACAGTAGGATTGGAAGGTTGGGGTTGGGAAGAGGGAGTAATGAAAATGATGAACATGTTTTCTCTGTTTACAAAGAGGCTTGCCATCTGAGTGGGGGAATGAAAGCAGACAGATGACATGAGTGACTGAAGACCCAGTGTGGAAGCTGCCAGCCTCGGTACTTCCAATAACAGCATTGGAATTAGGCATATGTGATAGGGCTGCCAATTCCTGACCAACTCTCAACTCTCCTCTGTTATATAGAATCTCAATTCGTTAGGGTTGGCAATTGGCCCAGCTAAAATACTTCATTTTCTAGTCTCATCTTGAAGCTAAGGCTAGCCACATAATGCAGTTCTGGATAATGAGATGAAGCAGGAGTGGTTGGGTTGAGCTTCTAGCAAAGTTCCTTAAAAGGTGGACATTCAGCTAGTGCACACACTAGAGCCATTAACCTTCCCTCTTGCCTGGATGTGATGGTGGTAACTTCAGTAACCATTGTGTGAGCATGAGTTCAAAAGTCATACCTTATAGTAGCAGAAGAAAAGGCCAGGATGAGCCCAGGATCTGGACAACATCGTGGAGATGCTGGGCTGCCCTGGAATTTCCAGCCTTTGACCTTTTCATCATGCGACAGAAAAATGAGTTCCTATTTTGTTTATGCCTCTGTGATCTGGGTTTTCTGTTCTATGCAGTCATTCTAATTCCTGAATGCCATTGAACGTATCATGCATATATCAATGAGCTTGAGTTCTGTGTACCTATGGCAGGGAGAATGTGACCCCAATTTTATTGGGATCTGGGGCCAGAAGATCACATGAGAAGGATGGGGCACTCTTAAGCCCCATTCCAGTAGGGTGGGTGATGGTGAAGTATCCTTCCTTCCTTAGGAGGACAAGGACAGCAATTGATCTAAGAATCCCAAAGAAGGAGAAAACAGAAATATCACAAGGAACAACATTAGGAGAAGTGGGTTGTAGGCACTGAGTGGTGCCAGCCCACCCTACTTCATAGCCCTTCTGTAGAAGGTGATGTAAGGGGAAAGTTAATTGGCAACATACATTGATTTGAATTTTCTATTTTTTTCAAAAAATTTGAAAAATTAAAATCTAAAAAATTTTAAATTTAAATACTTTAAAAACCTTATGGTTGGCAGCATGCACCTGGACCCAGCCTTGGCCTTGCAGGATCCAGGGATCGGTGCCTGGGGTCCTGGGTGGGGGAGGCAGGGGACACCCTTCTGGAGCTGGGCTTGGAGGGTCCCTGTCCAGCCTCCTACCGTTGGCCTCTTGGGGTGTCCCTGCAGGGCTGCCCCGTCTTCCTCATCTGTGTCCTCGAACTCTTCTCTCTCTGGCAGTGTTAGTGAGAGACCTTGTTCTATTCTGCTGTGTCTTTTTTAGTTTTCCTTTGTGTCTTCCTCTAGATTTCTCTTGATTGACCCCAGCCCTGGTTGGTGCCTGTCTGCAGACAGGGCAGGTAGGGCTGTGGGTTTGAGAACTCCTCTATGTCCCTGTGTCCTCTCTAGTCTCCAGGGCCCTGGAGAAACCTATGCCCACTGCTCCCCACAGGAGCTGGTGGTCACTGGGACCTGGTTCCAGATTTGGCTGTAGCCTCTGAAATGTGGGCAGAGGAGGAGGGTCCCAAGGGACTTGTGCTTTCTGTGGGTCGTGTCCCCACCCCCCGCCCTGCCTGGCCTCATCCTTGTATTTAATTACTTGAACAAGCTCTCTCTCATACCCCGTCTCCCCTCCCCTCCCCGCCCCACAAAAAACAACAGCAGCAACAACAACAAAACCAAAAAACCCCTTGTGGTGAAAAAACACATAGTAATACTTATCATCAGTAAAATATATCATTTTAACAATTTTTTTTTTTTTTTCTTGAGACAGAGTCTTGCTCTGTCACCCAGGCTGGAGTGCAATGGTGTGATCACAGCTCACTGCAGCCTCCACCTCCCAGGTTCAAGTGATCCTCCCACCTCAGCCTCCTGAATAGCTGGTACTACAGGCATGCATCACCATGCTCAGCTAATTTTTTTTTTTTTTGGTAGAGATGAGGTCTCGCTATGTTGCCTAGGCTGGTCTTGAACTCCTGGGCTCAAGTAATCCTCCCACCTCAGCCTCCCAAAGTGCTGGGATTACAGGCATGAGCCACTGCACCTGGCTTATCTAAATCATTTGAATGGATTTCTTTTTAATGTCACCCTTTAAATCCTGTTTCCTTGCAGCCTTCCACCTCAGAGGATGAGCCATGAGACTGACTGCCACAAGAAAGGAAAGGAAGGTAGCCATCTTTGGGCTCAAAGCTGACTTCCTTGACCTCATTATTGAGATACTGGTAGGGAAACTCAGGCTTTGTGGAAAGAGCAGGGGATTTGCTAATGGAGATCTTCCTTTAACATCTTGAGGGTCAGGCCTGGTCACTTAGAGAACAGAGTTCACCACAACCCAGGTGGGAAGGAGGTGTGTTGGTCTGGTTGAGGGGCCACCGAAGGCAGGGGGGACTTGTTCTATCTCACGGTGGGTCTGGAAGAAGTCACCCTGAGGTCAGCCCTCCACCACCCACTGTCGGTGGCCAACCCAGAGTGCAGGCTCAGTGGGGCTGGGCCCAGGGGGGCCTGAGGTTTGCTTCTCCAGGTGCCCTGGGCTCTGGAATGTCCATGTGAGCCCCGGGAGGCTGGGAATTGACTGAGAGTTAGGCTGAGAAGATTCTTCTGGGGGCTGTGGCAGCAGGGTAGCATACCCCATACCTAAGCATCCCAGGACTGACCACCTACATACACTGAGCATCACATGCGAGGCACAGCCAGACCTGAGGGCCCCTGTATGTGAGATGAGGCCTCTGCACAAGACACAGAAACCAGGATGGGGTTCTCTGGCCATGGACCACAGGCGAGTGGACAAGAGACATTGCTTTGGAGATGGAGGATTAGGAGGAGAACAAAGTCCCACATCACGCAGCTTTTGCTAGGTGAGGCTGCAGTCACAAATGGCCCTGTATCGCTATGTCCTAAAACATAGCAGTTTATTTCTCGCTCATCTTACATGTTGGTGGCTGACATTGCTCCCATGACTGAAGGAGCAATTCCCATCTGGGTCCTGCCCTTCCCAGGGCAGGGGAAAAGAGTAGGAGAGTGGGCAGAGGCCAACCTTGGGTTTTAGCGCACCTGCTGGGACATGGCCTACATCCTGTGCTCTCACCTGCCGCTGGCTGAGGCTGGGCACGTGGCCAGTTCAGTGGAGTGGGGAAGGATGCGCCTTCCACGGATGTCATTGGAGGTCCCATGGCTACAGCGGGGATGCATGACCCACTTTCAGGAAAGGTGAGAGAGTCGGTGAGAATAAGAATGGAACCTACCAGAGGGCTAGGCTGCCCTCCTCCAGTGTGGGCTCACATCAGCCCCCTCTGCTCTCCTTGAGTCCCCAGACACCTTGAGAAGTGGGGTAGAGGCCGGAAGACTAAGGACTTACCTGCAGAGGCCGAGTCCCTGGAAAGACAGTTGAATCACCAGATCAGACTGAGTGTGCCTGGCTGGACCGACTGTGGGGAGAGTGCCTGGGAGGATCTGGTGATGGCGGAGAAAAGCAGGTGGGTCTTCTCTTCACCTTGGAGGGCGGCATGAGTACCTTGGATTCCCAGCCACAGCACCGAAGGCACAGGATAAAGGGCTGCCTCCACCCCTCGCCAACAGAGGGGCTCTGCCTCCCTCGCTGCCTGGCCTCGCTGCCCTCCAGCTCCCTCTCCTCATTCCTAGTCAAGGCACACACAGACATTCGTGGACTTTTTGTGCTGCAGGAGGTGTTTTCTCCAAGCTGATAGAATCAATTTTTTCCTTATCTCAAACCTGTTTTTAAAAAGACGATCCTGTTTCTTTTTTCTTTAATTGCAGAACATTTTAAATAACCTACTTTGAAAGGAATAAACAGAACCTATCAAAAACAGTTATTAAAGAACTATAAAATGGTTTCTTCACACTCGCCACCTTTTACTTCCTCCCCATTCAGGTGGGTTCGGGCTTGGTTAGGGCCTCAGTGGGTGCATCAAGAGGGGGCCATCTGACCAGGTGCCCGGCCCCCGCACCCACATCTAAAGGAGCTGGGCTCACCCTCCCCCAGCCCTGCAAGCCCATTCTCACCCATCTACATTTTGTTACTTTATAGGCTATCTGGCTTTCAGAGTTCCCTGGTCCTGGGGCTATGGGACTGGGCCGATTTTACAGCAGGTGCAGGTGGCCATCAAATGAGACTGGGAAGACCTTTTTTCTCATCGGCCCCACGATGTCACACCACCCTTCTTTCAAGGTGCCTAAAATTCCACCATGATGACTCTATGCCTTTTGAGTCTTGAAGATGTGTTCAGGCTCCTCCCAGGAAGGTCCCGAGTAAAGCCATGAAGACCGAGGGGTGAATGAGTCCCAGCTCTTTTCATGTCTCAGTCTGCCCCATTCTCAGGATCCTCGGAGCACAGAACTGAAAGGAAAGCTCGCAGAGCCTGGAGACACCATTTTTGATCATGTCTTGTGTGATACATCAGGGCAGGCTCTTGGACACCTTCTGCTGTAATGTTCCCCTACCCATTCCTGAGCCCTGGGTGGCTGATAAACTCATTTACTAAGAGGAGCTCATAACTGATAATGTTTAGACATGTGTCCTAGCCCAGGGGGCTCTGCCCTTTATTTATTTATTTATTTATTCATTCATTCATTCATTCATTCATTTGTTTTTTTGAGATAGGTCTTGCTCTGTTGCCCAGGCTGGAGTGCAGTGGCACAATCTTGGTTCACTGCAGCCTCAACCTCCCAGGCTCAAGCCACCCTCCCGCCTCAGCCTCCCAAGTAGCTGGAATCACAGGTGCACACCACCATACTCAGCTAATTTTAAAATTGTCTGTAGAGACAGGGATCTCCCCATGTTGCCCAGGCTGGTCTCAAATTCCTGGCCTCAAGCAATCCTTCTGCCTTGCCTCGCAAAGTGCTGGGATTACAAGCATGAGCCACATCGCCCAATAGGATCTGCCCTTTAGTAAAGACAAAAGACTCACCAGAAGCTGAATTGCCAATGGCAGGGAGGAGAGGGAGATAAATTGAGGCAGGAAGCCTTCTGCTCCCTCCCATTGTGAAGGTAATACTGGGCGGTCCCATAATCGGTAAAGCATGTCAGAATCTGCAAAGCCATCTGATTCTGCCATCAGTTGATAGAGGCACCTATATAGATATATAGGTTGATGCAAAAGTAATTGCAGTTTTTGCCACTACTTTAATGGGCAAAAACCACGATTACTTTTGTATCAACCTAATATCACCACTTGCAAATGAAGAAACTGAGGCCCAGAGAGAATGCAGGATGTGGCTAAGGCCATGCAGCCAGCTGTTGGCAGAGCTGGGACAGGGACTGGAGACTCAGCCTAGGCAGGGGCATGCAGAGAGGGCAAAGCCCAGAAAAGGCCTAGGAGGTGGCAGATGGGGCAGGAATTAGAGGGCCTGCCTTAGGATACTCTCCTTAGCACATTCTCCTCATTAGTTATTGCCACTGAGCCTCAGTTTCCTCATTAGTAAAATCGGGATAATAATCCTCTATGGGCTGAAAGTCTGTGTCTGCCCCACATTCCTAGGTTGAAATTCTAACCCCCGATGTGATGATATTTGGAAGTGTAGTCCTTAGGAGGCAATCACATGCTGAGGGTGGAGCCCTCGTGAATGGCATTAGTGCCATATAAAAAGACACAGACACAAGAGAGTTCCTGCCACAGGAGGATACAAGGAGAAGGCAGCAGCCTGCAACCCAGAAGAGAGCTCTCACGAGAACCATCATGCTGGCACCCTGATCCCGGGCTTCTGGCCTCCAGCACCAGGAGAAATAAATGTTTGTTGTTGAAGCCACCCAGGTTGTGGTATTTTTGTTATAGCAGCCAGAACTGACTAAGACAAACCCCTTTCCATCCTCACCTAACCAGGTTATTGTGAGGACCAAAAATGAGATAACGTGATTGAAAAATAGTTGCAAACTGCAAACTATTGACCCACATGCTCTATTCCAGGAAATGAGGGCAGGTCTCTCTTCACACCATTCCCACCCTTCCTTTGGGGGAGGCAGCGTCTCAAAAATAGCCTTCAGTCCTGTCCTCCCTGTTTCCCCCCGCTGGGAGCAGGGCTGAATATTTTCTTCTTGACAAACAAAAAAGCGAAGCTAGTGCAGAAAAACCAAAGCCTGCTTCTGCTTCCCCTTGGCGCCCTCTCTGCTCTCCGGGGCCAGGAGGGGAGGATGTTGCTGGAGGCCTGGGTTCAGGTGGGGCCGTCCAGAGTCCTTGCTGCCCTGCAAGGGCTGCCAGGGGAGGCCCGGATGATGTTTGTCATCTGTTCAGCTGGCCACAAAGGGCAGAGGCCACAGTGTTAATCCTCTGAGTTGTGGGACCCCGATCTGCCTCCAGAGATGGGGCAGGGAGGAGAGGATCCCCGCTTTGTCAGGCCAGGCCATCATCGCTCAAGAACACCAAGGAATCGCTCTGGACATGCCCAGAGAAATCCATCCTGTCCTCTTCGCCAGAAAGAATTATTCATTTCCACTGACACTTTTCTGGCCATTTGTAAAGTAGAGTTCAGAATCCTGTGAGTCTGTTTTTTCCCTTCTAATGATTTGCAGATAGGTTTTCAGGGTGTGTTTATCTTTGTCTAGGAACAGAGAGAGACCAGTTTCAGAGGAGAAACAAAACCCACAGTGCATCTGTTGTGTGGCACACCAGAGAGACCCTGGATGGGAGTAGGAGGGTTCTGGTTCCACTCTGGACTCAGGATCTTCACTTGAGATGGTTAGGGGGCTCACTGTTCATCTGTGCCTGCTCAACAGTATCTGAGAGGGGCATCTTTATACTCAGAATTTGGCAACAGTGGCAAAAAGGATTCATTGAGAGGAACCTAACCTATATCACAGAACAGACTGTATACAGTTTCCTGAACAGGCACAAGCATATCCACAGCAATCTCAGACGGCGTCTGATATGAGTCTGGTGGTCATAATCCCTCCTCCCGAGGGGACTGAGGAAGTGATGCTCCAGTCCATGTGCTAGCCTAGGTCTCTGGCAGTGGCCGGGTTCTGCCTTTCGTCCGAGCCTCCTCTTGTTCCAGACCATTTGGGTCCCGTGTGGTTCCATGCCAGCTGCACCCTCTCTTCTTAGGGCACTTGGCCCAGGAACTCTTGGTCATTATGTTGCAATTTCCCAAGGTGAAACTTGAATACAGGGTTCACAGGCATGTTTTCACAGCTCCATTTCTTTGCCTTTTGCTACACCGCAGGCTTGTCTGAAGACTGAAAACACAGAGGGTGGGGCTTTCAGCCAGTGTACGTTCTGCCAAATCGGTCTGCAGTGCCAAGAGCCTTCTTTCTGCCACCGCTGTGGTAGGTACAGTTGTGCTGGCAGCTTTAGATTTTGATAGGAAAGGCATGACTTCTGAGATGAATATTACATCAAAGAATTTTCCCTCTATTTTACAGTAAGACCATTTTCTGAACTAATTACTGTATGCGGCTACTCACTACCTGTATATGGGCCCATGTGTGTTACTGTAACATGCTCATGCAAAGACCAGGTATGAGATAAAACCGGAGGCTGCAGACGCCTCTCTTAGTCTGTGTTATAAGGGCTGGGTAGAGGGCCACCAGGGAGGATCCGGGAAAACTGATCATCATGTAGTTAGAGAATCTTCATGGAGGGCTGGGAATTCATTAGGTGTACTGGGCTGTTTTTGTGTTGCTATAAATATCCAAGGCTGAGTAATTTATAAAGAAAAGAGGTTTCCTTGACTCATGGTTCTGCAGGCTGTACAAGCATGACACCAGCATCTGCTCAGCTTCTGGTGAGGCCTCAGGGAACTTCTGATCATGGCAGAAGGTGAAGGGGGACGCTGATGTATCACATGGCCAGAGAGGGAGCAAGAGAGCTAGTGAGGGTAAATCCCAGACTTTTAAACAACCGGATCTCGTGTGAACTCACTTAGTGAGAGCTCAATTATCACCAAGGGGATGGTGCTAAACCATTCACGAGGGACCACGGCCATGATCCAATCCACAGGGCCTGCCTCCAACACTGGGGATTACATTTCAACATCAGATTTGGAGGGAACGAATATCCAAACCATATCATTAGGAGATGGAGAAGAGTGCCTGGCTGGCAAACACATCAATTACCTGGTTGGGTACAGGGAGAAACCCACTGAGGCAGAACCCAGGATTCATTCATTCAATTAACTAGATACATATTGGATTCATTCATTCATTCAATTAATTAGATACATATTTATTGAGTACTTGCTACATGCCAAGCACTCTTCTAGGGGCTGGGGATACCGCGGTGAAGAAAACAGACAAAAGTTACTGTCCTCATGGGGCTGAATTCCCAGTGCTATGTTGTGGCTCCATTTGTTTGACTATGAAACCTAGTTTAGGTCTGAAGATCTTAGCCTCATCATTGTGCTTGGTTGCAAATGGCTCAGGTAGGATCTTCCCTTCACTCCCTCCTTCTTTCCATTTTCCTTTACACAACCCTGGAGTTATTATCATGTTTCTCAGTGGTCAGATCCAAGACTCTTCTTAAGAAAGATCTCAAGTTCTGATGGCCATCACTCTAGGGCTCCCAGGTATATAGTGACCATCTCTCAGGGCTTCCCTGGCCTTTGGATCTGAGGTCATAGAAGATACCTACCTACCCATCTCCTCCCAGGGAGACTGACTTCCAGGGAGACTTTTTAATGTTTGCAGAATCTGTATTAAAGTCCCCTTTTTTATTGCTGATATTGTCTGCCTTCCCTTTCTCTCTCTCTCTCTCTCTCTCTCTCTCTCTCTCTCTCTCTCTGCTTTTTCCTGGTTACTTTCACCAAGTCTTGTTAATTTTACTCTTTTCATAGGACCAGATTTGTGGACCTTTTCCATTGTTTTCTGTTTCGTTAATTTATGCTCACAGCTTCATTGTATCTATCATCATCTATCATTCCACTTTCATTTGCTATTATTTTTCTAACTCTTTGAGGGGTGTGTGTGTGTATGTGTATATATATATATATATATATATATATTTTTTTTTTTTTTTTTTTTTTTTTTTTTCAGAGTCTCGCTCTGTCACCCAGGCTGGAGCACAGTGGCATAATCTCGGCTAACCGCAACCTTTGCCTCTCAGGTTCAAGTGATTTTCTTGCCTCAGCCTCCCAAGTAGCTAGGATGACAGGCAAGTACCACCACGCCCAGCTAATTTTTGTGTTTTTAGTAGAGACAGGGTTTTGCCATATTGGCCAGGCTGGTCTCCAACTCCTGACCTCAAGTGATCTCCCCACCTCGGCCTCCGAAAGTGCTGGGATTATAGGCGTGAGCCACTATGCCTGGCCTAAATTGTTGATTGTTAAGCCTTTTCTCATTTCTTTTTTTTTTTTTTTTTTTTTTGAGACGGAGTCTCGCTCTGCCACCCAGGCTGGAGTGCAGTGGCCGGATCTCAGCTCACTGCAAGCTCCACCTCCCGGGTTCCCGCCATTCTCCTGCCTCAGCCTCCCCAGTAGCTGGGACTACAGGCGCCCGCCACCTCGCCCGGCTAGTTTTTTGTATTTTTTTAGTAGAGACGGGGTTTCACCATGTTAGCCAGGATGGTCTCGATCTCCCGACCTCGTGATCCGCCCGTCTCGGCCTCCCAAAGTGCTGGGATTACAGGCTTGAGCCACCGCGCCCGGCCAAAGTAGAAGGAATCATTTCTAATATAAGCATTTAAGTCCATGAATTTCCTTTTGAGTCTGGCTTTAATTGCATCCTTACATGTTTCACAATGTGGTATTTTATTATCATTCAGTTTAAAGTATTTTCTAATTTCCATTGTGATTTCTTCTTTGACCATAAGTTATTTAGAAAACTATTGTTTAATTTCCCACATACTTTAAATCATCTCTCGGTTACTTGTAATACCTAACATAATGTAAATTCTATGTAAATCATTGTTATATTGTATTTTTAAATTTGTATTTTTTGTATAGTTGTATTATTTCTTGTGGCTTTTTTTCCCGAATATTTTTGATACACAACTGGTTGAATCTGGAACTCATGTGGGATTGATAGATCTGGAAGGCCAACTGTACTCATAACTTCTAAAGAAATGGAATCCTTTCTTAATATTCTTCCTACAAAGAACACTCTAGGCCCAGATGTCTTCAATTGTGAATTTCACCAACCATTACAGGAAGTAGTAAGAGCAATATTACACAATCTTTTCCAGAGAATAGGAAAAGAGGAAGCATTTCTCAATATGCTTTATCAGGCTGAAAAAGCCTTGATACCTGACAAGGACATTACAATGAAAAAAAATCACACGCCAATTTCTCTAACGAATATTTCTTGGATGAATAAAATATTAGCAAACTAAATACATAGCTATCCAAAAAATATTAAATCATGACCAAATTGGGTTTATTATAGAAATGCAAGTTTGGTTTAGCTTCAATGACTCAATTATGTTCATGTTGTCCTATTAAATAAACAAAACAAAAAAACCCCACACAGTTTAGTCAATCACTTTTATGAAATAAAGGAAAAAAGCACAAGACCATCCTAATTGGTATAGAAACATTATTTGATAAAATTTATTTTGAAAAATGTATGCTTTTGAATTTAACATACAATTTGAAAAAACTTTTAATAATATGGGAATAGAAAAGAATTTTCTTAATCTGATAAAGAGAATTGTATTAGGGTTCTCCCGATAAATAGAACCAGGAGAATGGATGGCCAGTATGTATGTATGTGTGTATGAATAATATTTACGTATGTATGTATGTATGTTGGCTCATGTGATTGTGGAGGATGGCAAGTTCCAGATCTGCAGGGTAGGGTGGCAGACCCGGGTCCCAGGGAAAAGCTGATGTGTGTGATAATGCTAAGAATTGGTAAGGATGTGATGTAACTATTAGAACTCTTATATCTTGATGGTGTAAGCTGAAAACTATTTGAACACATGCATACCTTATGACCCAGAAATTCCACTTCCAGGTATATACCTCCTAAAATGCATTCATTTGATGCCGAAAGTCATGTATGAGAAAGTTCTTAGGAGTATTATATAGTTACTCAAACCAGAAACAACCCAATATCCATCATTGATAGGCTGGATAAACAAATATTGGTATACTCATACTGTTACCCAAAAGGGGTCTCAATCCAGACCCCAAGAGAGGGTTCTTGGATCTCATGCAAGAAAGAATTCAGGGCGAGTCCATAAAGTGAGAGCAAGTTTATTAGGAAAGGAATAAAAGAATGGCTACTCCAGAGACAGAGCAGCCCTGAAGGCTGCTGATTGCCCATTTTTATAATTACTTCTTGATTATATGCTAAACAAGGGGTGGATTATTCATGCCTCCCCTTTTTAGGCCGCATAGGGTAACTTCCTGAAGTTGCCATGGCATTTGTAAACTGTCATGGCACTGGTGGGCGTGTAGCAGTGAGGACGGATGACCAGAGGTCACTCTTGTGGCTATCTTCATTTTGGTGGGTTCCAGCTTCTTTACTGCAACCTGTTTTATCAGCAAGGTCTTTATGACCTGTATCTTGTGCCAATCTCGTGTTTCATCCCGTGACTTAGAATACCTAACTATCTGGGAATGCAGCCCAGTAGGTCTCAGCCTAATTTTACCGAGCTATTCAAGATGGAGTTGCTCTGGTTCAAACACCTCTGACAATACCATAGTCTACTATTCAGCAATGATAATTAATAAATATGGCCACACCAAATAACATGGATGAAACTCACAAACAATATTGAGAGAAGAAACTAAACCTAAAAAGTACATACTATATGATTCCATTTATATAATGTTCAAAAACAGACAAAACTAATATAGTGTTAAAGGTCAGGGTGGAGGTTACATCTGGGAAGGAGGAAGGGGTGGTGACAGCAAACGGGCATCCAAAGGGTTCTGATACTGCTCATGCTTCATTTCTTCAGCTGAGTGTTGGTCACACGGTGCAGCCACTTTGTGAAATTCATTAAGAGTACATTGAAAAAAAGTAGAGAACTAACAGAAGGTTGACTGGAAACAGCAAATATAGACAACTCTTTCCAGAAAGTGTGCTCTCATGGGGAAGGGAGGGGGAAATGATCAGGAGCCTTTTTTTTTTAAATTATTACTTTTTTAAAGGATGGGAGGATATGCTTGTTGCCGATGAGAATAATCCAATAAAGAGGGGAGAACTGATGCCAGAGGGAGAGGCAAGAACTGCTGGAGTGATATTCATGAGGAATGAAGGCCTAGGCTGTAGTGCAAGAATGGAGGGCAGGTCTCAGAGACAGGGCCCCCAGGTGCCGGGCAGAGCAGACAGGAAGGGAGGTGTGGAGCGGGGACTCGCCCAGGCGCCTCCTTTTCTAGTTGCTCAGGCCCTCTCCCGTGAGCACCGGGTGCCGTGTGCATACTCTCATTCCCAGTCTAGGCCAGGGATTAAATGGATTCTCTGCTTCCTGAAAGGTAGACAGGAACTGTCAGGTGGGAGCTCAAGGCCAGGTCTGTGGCCTTTGGGCAAAGCATGCATAGCTGGGGAGGAGGTGGAGGTCCTTGCCTGAAGTGGGCTTTGCAGAGGGGGTGGAGGCGGGGGTGGTGGGGGGGGGTTCTGTGGATTTCTGCCATCAGGGAGCCCCTGTCCTGGTTGCCTGGTTAGGGGTAAATCAGGGGACAGCCACCAGGTGTCAGCTCCCTCCTCCTCCTGGCCCCGTTTTGTGAGCAGTGGCTGCTGGGCCACCCACTACTCTCCTAGGACCCCAGGGCTCTCCCTGTGAGCAGAGGGAGGGAACTTTGGCCGCAGGAAGGACTGGAAGCCAGCTCAAAAAAGCACATTCCTTGGCAGGATAAAAAACTTTTTTTTTTTTTTTTAAATAAGTGTAAGGACTTAACCTTTGCTAGGAAATGGTTGCAGTATTTTCCTTTAAATGAAAAGAGACCATTGTGATTGCAACTTTGGAAAACACACAACATCCTGGTGCCGTTCTCCAGGGCCAGCTCCGGAGTTCCGTGTTGGGCCAGCTCTGGTCTTTCCTCCGGATAGTCTCTCCTTGCACTGTTGAAGGAGACAGATGCCTGTACTGGTCCCGGGAAGGCCAACCTTGGGCTGCTCAGCCCTTCCCTAGCAGGCAGAAAGGGCTTGTTGTTGCTTACAGTGACCTCCACTCAGGTCCTGCTCCGTAATTTGAGGGGCCCCATCAAAATGAAAACGTGAGCCCGTGCTTCAAAAAGTACTATGAATTTCAAGATGGCGATACCAGGGCATTAACCCAAGTGCAGGATCTTTCTGAGCATAGCCCCTTTTAAGTGCGGGGCCTTGTGTGACTGCCCAGGTCGCATGCCTGCAAGCTGGCCCAGCCTCCAGTGGACCACTCTCATTCTGCTGGCCAGGCCTGAGTTTCTGCAGCTTCTGCCTCATGGGGCACCTGCAGGCCTAGACACAGACCCCGGAGGATTCAGGGCAGGACTCAGGGCTTCCTTCTGGGGTCCCACCCCCATCTTTGGCTCCCATATACCACAACTGGCAACAATTTCCCAACCTGGCTCTTCACTCAATTTCTCTCCCCTCACGGTTTAGAGACAGTGCTTCCCAATTGTGAAAACATTCTGCATTTCATCTGCGCTTGCTTGTAACCTGGGGGTCTGGAGTAATTGGGAACACAGAACAGCTGCATTGAGTGCTGGGCTATTTGGCGCTCCTCGAGCTCTTTACAAGGCTCCTCATAGGCCTACTGTAAATAGGAAAGTACAAACACATGCCAATTTTGCAGCAGATTAAAACCATCTCCTGCGCTCCCTGGATCGTAACACATAGCAGTTTGTGTTTATTCAGCATTTATTAGCTTGCATGCTACTTAGGGACTTTCATAGTTCTCTGCTAGGCGAGGCCTTAGTATTTGGGCTCTCCAGAGTCTTGGAGGCACACCATATGGAGAGCTCTAAAGCCTCATTTCCAGGGTCAGCCTGACCCCACAAGGCCAGAGCCTCTACAGAGCTGTGCTGTGCAATGCAGTGTGGCCGCTCGCCACTTATGTCTCTTGAGAACTTGAAATATGGCTGGTCCGAGTTGAGACATGTTGTTCATGTAGAGTACATACTGAACTTTGAAGGCTTAGTACAAAAAAAGAAATGTAAAGGATCTCATTAATTTGTTGTGGGGAGGTGGGCAGGGATAGAGTCTCACTCTGTTGTCCAGGCTGGAGTGCAGTGGTGCGATGTCCAACCTCTCCAATCACTGCAACCTCTGCCTCCTGGGTTTAAGTGATTCTCCTGCCTCAGCCTTCCGAGTAGCTGGGACTACATGTGCACACCACCATACCAGGCTAATTTTTTTGTATTTTTTTTTTAGTAGAGACAGGGTTTGACCATGTTGGCCAGGTTGGTCTTGAACTCCTGACTTCAGGTGATCCACCCCTTCTTGGCCTCCCAAAGTGTTGGGATTACAGGCGTGAGCCACTGCACCCAGCTCTCATTAATTTTTCACATTCATTACATATTGAAATAATATTTCTTACATAATGAATTAAAATGCATTACTAAAGTCAGTTTTACATGTTTCTTTTTCCTTTTTTAAAATGCAGCTACTAGAAAATTTAAAATTATATGTATGGTTTGCCTTTTTTTTTTTTTTTTTTTTTTTCCGAGACAGGATCTGGCTGTGTTGCCTAGGCCGGAGTGCAGTGGCATGATCATGGCTCACTACAACCTCCACCTCCTGGGCTCAAGAGATCCTCTCTCAGCTTCCTGAGTAGCTGGGACTACAGGCATGCACCACCACACTTGGCTAATTTTTGTAATTTTTGTAGAGATGGGGTTTCGCCATGTTGCCCAAGCTGGTCTTGAATTCCTGACTTCAAGTGATCTGCCCGCTTTGGCCTCCCAAAGTGTTGGGATTACAGGTGTGAGCCACCGCGCCCGGCCTATGGATTGCATCTTATTTCTATTGGATAGCTCTGCTTTAAAGCCTCTCCTTGTTGTATTTACATGTATACACACACATACACACATACACACACACAGACACACCACACAAACACATGCTCCTGAGCTACTGGCAGGATCTTGGAAAGAAAACCAGGGACAGTGAGATCATGTGGCTTGACCCCAAGTGCCACCCTCTCTAGGAACATTCTTCAGAAGATCCCAGGGCCACCTAATACTACCAACCTAGGGGCTTTGGCCAACGGTAATCTGTCTGTCTTGCCTTTTAAAATTAAAAAGGATTAATCTAACACCTATTTATTGAACACCTATATTTGCAAGGGACTATGACATAGTGAGTTCAGAGTGCAGGCTCCAGAGACCACATGACTTGGATTCTAGACCTGGCCCTACCAAATGAGCTATATGTCCTTGAACGAGTGTGCCTTCTTCATGCCTTGGTCTTCTCATCTGCAAAATGGGAATTATGACATCCAAAGGTCAGAATCAAGATGGTGACCCAGGTGCCTACTTCATGGGCTTGTTGTGAGGATTGAATGAGATAAGGCACAGAACATCCTTGGCATGGAGTCATCCTGCTATAGGCAGCCACGGGCCTGATCTGGCCCCTGGACTTGCAAAGGGCTCAACAGACTCTGAGGAAGGGAGGGAACCATGATCCCAGAGAGACTCTAAGACATTGGAAAGACCATCCTAGGCAGGATGTAATGTCAAAAGTTAGGATTTGGAAAGGTTCCCAGTCACAATGTCAAGTTGGAAGGCCCAGTGTAGGAGGGTCTAGAGTGGGGCTAGGATTGATTCTGGGAAGCCAAAAAATGAGTGAGAAATAGACAGTTCTGCTCTTAGTCACCTGAACTCAGAGCATCCCCTCACTGGGGCCAAACCAAAGGCCAAGGCTGAGGAAGTGGGCCCAGTCACATTCCAAGTCCTACATTGGGCCTAGGTAGGCAGATCTGGAGTGTTGGACCCGTTTCCTCCTTACAGTCTTGTCCCTGTAAGGCAACTGCATTAGGGTAATGCGGGTTGATGAAACAAATCCCAAAATTTCAGTGGCTGAACATAATAGAGGCTACTTTTCACTCACATAACAGTCCACTGTGGGTGCTCCTGGTCGGTAGGAGGCCTTCCACATGGTGATTCAGGGATCCAAGCTCTTTGTACCTAATGACTCTGCCCTCTCTTAGGCCTGAGTCCTCTGCACCTAGAGAGCAGACAGGAAAGAGTGGGTGGAGAAGACACAACCTTTTCTAAACACCTTGGCCTGAATGTAACATCTGTCATTAACTTTATGTTCAATCTGTGACAAGTAGTCTCATGGTTCTGCCTAGATGCAAGAGTGGCTGGGAACTGCGGGCTCTACACAATAGAATAGAGAGACTCATTTCTGGTGGGCATCTCTGCCAGCTCCCACTCTGTAGGGAGAGCCAACCTAGCAGCCTGGCCTCCCTCTCACCAGTCCCCCTAACTTCTCTAAGGCACTTGCCAGTCATCATGCCCAGGCCAGGCTTCTGAAGGGAAATAGAGGGAAAAAATTATGAACACTTCTAAGGGAATAATGACACAATAAGCACACTCAATGAGATAGCACATACACTATAGTCTCAGCACTTCAGGCATCCTTGAGTGGTTCCAAAGGCCTCCTCCTTCTTAGAGCCTTCAAACCACACCCAGGCACTGGCCTTGAGAGATATTGAGCTCAGTGAGCCAAGCCAGGCCTGCAATGCTGTTCTGAGGAGGATGTAGGCAGGTGGACGCAGGACCGGTAAAGTCTTCCTAGAGCTACCCTGTCCTGGCCACAGGCAGCTTGGAGAGATCTCAGAGGGACCTCCTGGTCTGCTGAGCCACTTTCCCGGTGAGCCCTGGTTATTGCACTCGCAAAATCCCGAGTCCTTACTGGCCAGGACTGGATCAAGGAGGAGAGGTGTGGGTGGGGTCGAGGGCAGGTCTCATTATCCAACACAGGCTGGGTGCTTTTAACCAGTGCTTCTCCCACACCTGCTGGCAGCTGGGGAGGGGAGCAAAGAATAACCAGACCCACTGAACCTCAGGTTGCTCATGATTTTGTGAACAAGATGACCAGATATCAAGGACTTCTGTCTGATGCAGAGAATGTGTCATGCCCCTCAAAGAGCGGAAGTGGTGAATGCCAGAGGGGCACTCATAAGTGAGTCTATCTTCACTTTGGGGCATTAGGGGAAGGCTTCCTGGAGGCTGAGTTTTAAAGGATGGGGAGGGGAAGAATCTCCTTGGGATTCCCAGCAGTGTTTCCCAGGACTTCATGGTTGCAAAGCTAGTGAGGCAGGCAAGGCAGAGAGGAAGGCAGGGCCAGTCACCTTCACTGGACAGGGGAAGAGACAGAGGCCTAGAAAGGTGGAGCTCCTTGCCCAAGGTTGCACAGGAATATTGCAAGTAGGAATGCAGACATCTGGCCTACCAGTTCTGGGCTCTTTGTATGAGCTTGATAAGCACGTTTCTCCCTCAAGGCTGGTCAGGGCAGGTCCCCGGGTGGGGCAGGAAACTCTCATGCAGGGAGCAGGTCCTCCCGGGGGCTTCTCAGGGCTGGGTGCTCAGCCTCCCCCAAATAACATGTGTTTCCTGTTTTCCTGCTCCCTCTGGCTCAGGAAAGAGAACGGGTTTTCCTGAGCGGAAGAGCCTCAAAGACCTGGCCCAGGCCCAGAGAGCTCTACCGGTCAGCCCACTCAGGGCTCTTGTTCCTCAGGGCGGTGGGCCCCTCACCCACCCACCCAGCCTTCCAAGGACACTCGTGACCATTATCTCCCCTCGCTCTCCCCGGACTGTCTTGAACCCAGGACCTTGACTCCCAGCTTGGTATTCTCGAAATACTCTTTGCTGATCCTTGGCCAAACCTGGAGTTTGTGCCGGTTTGGAACTGAAAAGTCAGCGCTGTGGGACAAGGACTTTGGCAAACCCTACAGCTGCTGGAGATAGAGAGTCCTTATACCTCCCCACCCCTGTTCCCACGTTGTTTCCTGTTGTCCTGGGATGGAGGCAGGGGACAGACGGTCAGTGGCTGACATCGTCCCAGCTTTCCAGCTGACATTCTGAGGACTTGGCACAGTCTGAGCTCTGTCCGTAGCTGCTCTGAAGCACAGAGTGTTTGGATGTGAATGCAACATCTTTCCCCACTGTCTGGTCCAGGGTTTTCCCTGCATCTTGGAGGAAGAGAGATGTTGTGTGAAAATGGAGGCAGAGCGAGCGATCAGCCCAGGTCTGCAAAGCCACGGAGCCCAGCGCCCAATGCAACATCTTTCCCCACTGTCTGGTCCAGGGTTTTCCCTGCATCTTGGAGGAAGAGAGATGTTGTGTGAAAATGGAGGCAGAGCGAGCGATCAGCCCAGGTCTGCAAAGCCACGGAGCCCAGCGCCCGTGTGAGCTAGAAAGAGGCTAGCGGTGCCTGCTCCTTGTGACTCCTTATCCTGTTGGTGGGGATTAAGAGGAAACAATTTTCTCCATTTCCTTAGCAGCCTCATCTCTCCCTACAAAGAGAAATCTTCCCATGTTCAGGCCTGTTGGAGAGCCTGGTTCTGTGTTTAGGAATTGCTGTTAGGCGGGTGTGTGTATGTGTGTGTGGTGGTTTCTGTAAGGCGAGGCACTGGCTATGGATGAGCTCTGGAGTGGTGGAAGGTGTGTCTGTGTATGTGAGACAGTGTGGGTGCTCATATGTGACCCATGTCATCCTGGGGCTTTGTGAGAGGTGACATTCAGGCCCTTCCTTGGCCTGAAGCCCATGGACAGGCCTGGAGTCCACAGTGGGAGACAACCAACTCTGAAGACTGGGCTATCGACTTTGAAGTCCTCCTTCCTAGTGAGGGCTCCAGGCACAAGCCGCCCAGGTTTATTAGGTACAGGTTTATCTGGGGATAATTTACCTTGTTAACATAATTGTGCCAGAGGATGCAGCCCTGAGGCCCCCGCCTCAGTAATTACCCTTCTCTTGATCTCTTTCATCTCTAAGGACTGTGCCTTTATGCAAAGCTATGATGGGCCCCCACTTGCTCCTTCCAAGGCCCTGGGAGGGGCCCTGGCAATGCTTTCACGTTTGTAAAATTTGCAAAGGTATATTGTGTCAACCACAATCATTTAAGGCTGCTGTTTCTTTTCACCCTGACTTCCCTTCTGTCACATTTCCCTTCTGCCAGAGGGTATCAGAATAACTGGGCATTTTGGGGATCTAGCTTAGGGAAGCTTGAATTGAGGGATGCATTTAATGTGGACAAATGGGATGTATTTATGTGGGATGCAATATATGTATATATTTCATGAATGTGGCTCTTTGTCACTTCCATGTATCATGACAATTATTGGGGAGGATTTGTTTCCAGGAATACTCCTACCACCCATGGTGTTGACGCACCTGGGGTGATGCAGCGTGAATGTGTCCTGTGGCTCTTAGTATAGGAAGCGTGTAGGAAGTAGAAATGAAACAAGATTGAAATGCATGGAGCCAGAAGCTGGTCTGTGGAAAAGTTCCTGTAGTCTTACAGGTCATGTTAGAGATTTGCTCCTAATTGACAACTGTGGTGGTTAATTCTACGTGTCAACTGGACTGGACTAAGGGATGCCCAGATAGTCGATAAACCATTATTTTGGGATGTATCTGTGAGACTGCTTCCAGAAGAGATTTATATTTGAATTAGTAGATTAAGAAGACTGCCCTCACCAATGTGGGTGGGGATTATCCAATCTGTTGAGGGCCCAAATAAAACAAAAAGGCATAGGAAGACAAACTTGTTTTCTGTCTCTGTTTGAACTGAGACATCCATCTTCTTCTGCCCTCAGACAGTAGTGCTCCTGGTTGTTGGACTGAATTATACCACCAGCTTTCCTGGTTCTCTAGCTTGCAGATGGCACATTGAGGGACCTCTGAGCCTCCGTAATCACATGAGCCAATTCCTATAATCAATCTGTGTGTGTGTGTGTGTGTGTGTGTGTGTGTGTGTGTGTGTGTGTGTATCCTATTGGTTCTCTTTCTCAGGAGAACTTTTAGTAATGCAGATTTTAGTATCAATAGTGGTTCTAGGAGAACAGAATTTTAAGGTCGAGTTTCCTGAATTGGTTCTGAGGTTTATGAGAATGGCCCTCTAATCTGATTGTTCATGGTGTTAGCTCTTTATAGAGATATGCAAAATATCTGCATTGGATACTTCAACCACTTATAAGAAGCAAGGAGCTAAGTGAGTTCATTTAAGATATTTCAAACATTTTTGGAAAACTGAGGAATATAACAATATTGGTTACTTGGTTACTTGTTCCTAATGTCATTGGACATAGTTGTAAAAGAAAAGGATGAGATCATGGATTCAAATTCCTACCTCAAACAGTGCATAAAAGATCTTCTAGTTGTGCCCTGAAGGATAACCTTATTTCAGGACTGAAACTGCTGAAAATCACACGCAAAACAAATCCTGTGATTGACTGAATAACAACTTCCCAGCCTCACATGGTCTCTACTGTTACAGTGAGGGTGCTGACTGGGAAAGAATGATATCCTGTAAGTTGGGTTGGTGACCTATGGGAAGACCTTGATGAAGCTGGAGACCTTGAGCCTCTTAGTTCTGATAAGTCTTCTTTACCATGGAAGAGGTTGGCCTACGCCCAGTGAAAGTGGCATCCCTACCCCCAGTGAAGTTGCCTACCCACTCCTAGCAAAAATGGCTTCCTCACCCACAGTAGTGGGGATAAATCCTCATTGCCTGATGAACCGGTAATGGCCCTCCCTGAAGCAGTTGCTGTATAAGACAGGGCAGATTCACCCCTGGGCCCACCTCATCACCACTCTTTGCTTCTAGACCTATATCTAGACTCGAGTCCTAGAAGCCCCCTAAAGGTGAGGTACATAGTGTGACCCATGAGGGGGTATACTGCACCCCAAAATAATTCCTTTATACAAACAGAAATCTGGAGAACATGCATGGAAGTGGATATTAAGAGTGTGGGGTAATGGTAGAAGGAACATAAAGGTGAATCAGGCTGAATTTATTGCTATGGGCCCACTAAGCAGAAATTCTGCATTTAATTTTGCAGCTGGGGGAGTTACAAAGGATTCTAACAGTTTGTTTGGCTGAAATATGGATCGAAAGGTAGGCCACCAAGAGTGAATTGGAAATGCCCGACCTCCCTTGGTTTAACGTAGAGGAAGGGGTTCAGAGGCTTAGGAGATTGGAATGTCCAAGTGAATCTGTCATTTAAGACCCCTTCACCCACACTGAGAGAGTCCAGAAGACATACCCTTTACCAGTATTTTGAGGAATAGATTTGTGAGTGGAGCCCTAGCATCCTTGGAGAGCTCTGTGATCACTCTTTTCTGTAGGCCAGACTTCACATTGGAAACTGTAGCCACTCAACTGGAAGAAACCTACATGCAACGGGGGTAATTGGATTCCAAGGTGACAGGGCCAAGTGGTGGCACCCAGCCATCAAAGGCAAGGTGGGTATAGTTACCTTAATGCACAGCAGAGGCAAAACACCAATCAGAATAGTCCAGCTCATGCAGACTAGTATGGCATTGGCTAGTTAATCATGGTGTACCTAGGAGTGAAACAGATAAGAAGCTTACTAAGTTCTTTGTTGATTTTTCTAAGCAGAAATGTTTTAAGAGAACAAAAGTGTAACCCAAATCACCAAAACAGCATCACAGCTCCTCGATTAGTTTTCAGACTTGACCAATTTATAGACCCAGAATCCCTTGAATGGAGGGGAAGCCGAGTCTCTTCAAGGAAGGACCCCATGCAATACCCAAAATTTATGCTATTAGTCTTTCTCCCAGCCTTCTTCAAAGGGACCTTCAGCCTTCACCAGGGTAACTATGCATGAGGGAGAAGGAAATAATCAAATTTTCAGGGACTACTGTACACTGGGGCTAAACTGACACTAATTCCAGGAGAACCAGAATGTCACTGTGGTCCTCTAGTCAGAGCAGGAGCTTATAAAGGTCAAGTGATCAACGGAGTTTTAGTTCAGGTCTATCTCACTATGGGTCTTGTGGGTTCCCAAACCCACCCAGGGTTATTCCTCCCATCCTGGAATGTGTTGTTGGAATTGACACACTTAGTAGCTAGAAGAATCTCCACCTATGGAATGAGGGCTATTATGGTGGGAAAGGCCAAGTGGAAGCCAGTGGAGCTGCCTCTACCCAGGAAAATAGCAAATCAAAAGCAATACTGCATTCCTGGAGAGATTGCAGAGATTAGTGCCACCACTAAAGACTTGGAAGATGCAGGGGTGGTGATTCCCATCACATCCCCATTCACTCGTCCTATTTGACCTGGGCAGAAGACAGGTGAATCTTGGAAAATGATGGTGAATTATCGTAAGCTTAACCAGGTGATGACTCCAGATGTGGTTTCATTGCTTGCACAAATTAACATGTGCCCTGGTACCTGGTATGCAGCTATTGATCTGGCAAATGCCTTTTTCTTTACCTCTGTCCATAAGGCCCACCAGAAGCAGTTTGCCTTCAGCTGTCAAGACCAGCAGTATATCTTCACTGTTCTACTGTAAGGGCATATTAACTCTTTAGCCTGGCTGGGCACTGTGGCTCATGCCTGTAATCCCAGCACGTTGGGAGGCCAAGGCAAGAGGATTCCTCGAGCCCAGGAGTTTAAGATAAGCCTGGGCAATGTGGTGAAATGCTGTCTCTACAAAAAATTACCTGGGCATGGTGGTGTGCACCTGTAGTCCCAGCTACTTGGGAGGCTGAGGTGGGAGGATCACCGGAGCCCATGAGGCCAAGGCTGCAGTGAGCCATGATTGTACCACTGTACCCCAGCCTGGGTGACAGAGTAAGACCCTGTCTAAAAAAGAAAAAAAGAAAGAAAAGAAAAAACCCAACTCTACAGCCTGTCATGATTTAGTTTGCAGAGCTGTTGATCACCTTTGCTTTCACAGAATACCTCATTCATTCATTTCATTGATGACATTATGCTGATTGGACCTACTGGGCAAGAAACAGCAATTATTCTAGACTTATTGATAAGACACTTGTGTGTCAGAGGGTGGGAAATAAACCCAACAAAAATACAGGGACCTCAGTGAAATTTCTAGAGGTCCAGTTGTACGGGGCATGTTGAGATATCTCTTTTTATAAGGTGAAGAATAAATTGTTGCATCTGGCCTGTCCTACAACCCAGAAAGAGACTAATGCCTGGTACATCTCTTTAGATTTTGGAAGCAACACATTCCTCCTTTGGGTATGCTACTGTGGCTCGTTTACTGAGAGACCTGAAAAGCTGCTAGTTTTGAGTGGGGTTCAGAACAGGAGAAGGCTCTGCAACAGGTCCAGGTTGCTGTGCAAGCTGCCCTGCCACTAGGGCCATGTGATACAGCAGATCCAATGGTGCTTAAAGTGGTAGTGGCAGATAGGATCCTGCTTGGAGCCTGCGGCAGGCCCCTATTGGTGAATGGCAGTGCAGAGCTTTAGGATTTTGGAGGAAGGCCCTGACATAATCTTCAGATAATTACTCTCCTTTTGAGAGACAACTCTTGGACTGTTACTGGGCCTTAGTAGAAACTAAACACTTGACCATGGAACACCAAGTTACCACGAGACCTGAGCTGCCCATCATGAACTGGGTGTTATCTGACCCACCTAGCCATAAAGTTGAAAGTGTTCAGTAACACTCCATTATCAATGGAAGTGTATATATGTGATCAGGCCTGAGTGGGCATGAAGAAGTGGCCCAAATACCCATAGTCTTGACTCCTGCTACAGTACTTTCTCTTCCTCAGGCTGCACCTATGGCTTCATGGGGAACCCCCTACCATCAGTTGACAGAGGAAGAGAAGACTTGAGCCTGGTTTATAGATGGTTCTGCATGATATCCAGGCATCACCTGAAGTTGGATAGCTGGGGCACTACAGCCTCTCTCTGAGACATCCCTGAAGGACAGTGGTGAAGGGAAATCTTTCCAGTGGGCAGAACTTCAGGTAGTGCAACCTAGTTGTGTACTTTGCTTAGAAGGAGAAATGGCCAGATACACAATTATATCCTGACTCATGGGCTGTAGCCTATGGTTTGGCTGGATGGTCAGGGACTTGGAAGGAACACAATTGGAAAATTAATGACAAAGAAATTTGGGGAAGAAATATGTTGATAGATCTTTCTGAATGGGTAAAAAATGTGAAGATATTTGTGCCCCAGTGATTGTTTATCAAAGAATAACCTCAGCAGAAGACAATTGTAATAGTCAAGTGGTGGCCCGGTGCGGTGGCTCATGCCTGTAATCCCAGCACTTTGGGAGGCCAAGGTGGGCGGATCAACTGAGGTCAGGAGTTCAAGACCAGCCTGGCCAATGTGGTGAAACCCTGTCTATACTAAAAATACAAAATTTAGCTGGGTGCGGTGGCAGGTGCCTGTAATCCCAGCTACTCAGTAGACTGAGGCAGGAGACTCACTTGAACCCGGGAGGTGGAGGTTGCAGTGAGCCGAGATCACACAGTTGCACTCCAGTCAGGGTGACAAGAGTGAAACTCTGTCTTAAAAATAATAATAATCATCATCATCAAGTGGTTAGGGTGACTCATTCTTTGGATACCAGCCAGTCAAGCTCTTTCCCTAGCCACTCCTGTCATTGACCAGTGGGCTCATGAGCAAAGTGGCCATGGGGGCAGAGGTGGAGGTTATGCCGGGGCTCAGCAACATGGATTTCCATTCACCAAGGCTGACCTGGCTACAGCCTCCATGGAGTGCCCAATCTACCAAAAGCAGAGACCAACGCTGAGCCCCTGATATGACACCATTCCCCAAGGTGATCTGCCAGCTGCTTAGTGGCAGGTTGATTAGACAGGACCACTTCCACTGTGGAAGGGGCAGTGTTTTACCCTTACTGGAATAGATACCCTGGATATGATTATCTTCTTTGCACATGATACTTCTGCCAAAACTACCACATGGTGATTTACAGAATGCCTTATTCACCATAATTATATTCCACACAGACTCACTTCATAACAAAAGTGACCCATATTCATGGAATTCACTGGTCTTACCATCCTGAAGAAGTTGGCTTGATAGAACAGTAAAATGGCCTTTCAAAGACCCACAGCACCAGTGTGGTGGGAATACTTTGCAGGGCTAAGACAGGGTTCTCCAGAAGGCTGTATATGTTCTGAATTAGCATCTTGTATATGGTGCTGTTTCTTCCAGAGCCAGGATTCATGGGTTCAGGAATCAAGGGGTGAAAATGGCAGCAGAACCACTCATCATCACCCCTACTCATCTACTAGCAAACTTTTGCTTCCTCTTCCCACAATTTTATGCTCTACTGTTCTGAAGGTCTTAGTTCCAGAGAAAGAAATGCTTCCACAAGGAGAAACAATGATTCCATTGAACTGGAGGTTAAAACTACCACTCAGCCACTTTGGGTGCCTCATGACTCTGAGTAAACAGGCAAAAAGGGAGTTACTGTGTAGGCTGGGGTGATTTACCTGACTGCCATTGGGGAAACTGGACTACTACTCCACAATAGAGGTAAGAAGGAGTATATCTAGGATACAGGAGATCCTTTAGGGTGTCTCTTAGTATTACCATGCCCAGTGACTAAGATTAATGGAAAATAGCCAGGCGTGGTGTAATCACGCCTGTAATCTTTGGGAGGCTGATGTGGGAGGATCACCTGAGTCCAGGAGCTCAAGAACAGCCTGGCTAATATGGTGAAATCCCATCTCTACTAAAAATATAAAAATTAGCTGGGCATGGTGGTAGGCGCCTGTTATCCCAGCGGCTCGGGAGGCTGAGGCAGAAAAATTGCTTTGAACCCGGGAGGTGGAGGTTGCAGTGAGCCACGCTGTACTCCAGCCTGGGTGATAGAGCTAGACTCCCTCAAAAAAAAAGATTAATGGAAAACAATAACACTCAATCTGGGCCTGAATACTAATGGCCCAGACACTTCAGTAATAAAGGTTTGGGTTACCCAGCCAAGTAAAGAACCACAGCCATCTGAAGTTGAGGTGCCTGCTCAACCTCGGAATAATGGAATAATGTGTAGTAGATGAGGTAGTTGCAAATAACAGTTATGACCACATTGTTACCGGGAAAGGGTCCCGATCCAGACCCCAAGAGAGAGTTTTCCCACAAGAAAGAATCTGGGGCAAGGCCACAGAATAAAGTGAAAGCAGGTTTATTAACGAGGTACAGAAACAAAGAATGGCTATTCTGTAGACAGAGCAGCCCTGAGGGCTGCTGGTTGGCTATTTTTATGGTTATTTCTTGATCATATGCTAAACAAGGGGTGGATTATTCATGAGTTTTCTGGTAAAGAGGTGAAGAATTCCTGGAACTGAGGATTCCTCTTTTTTTTTTAGACCAAATAAGGTAACTTCCAGATGTTGCCATGGCATTTGTAAACTGTCATGGCACTGGTAGAAGTGTCTTTTAGCATGTTAATGCATTATAATTAGTGTAAAATGAGCAGTGAGAAGGACCAGAGGTCACTTTCATCACCTTCTTGAATTTGGCAGATTTTGGCTGGCTTCTTTACTGCATCCTGTTTTATCAGTGGAATCTTTGTGACCTGTATCTTGTGTTTGACCTCCTATCTCATCCTGTGACTAAGAATGCCTAACCTCCTGGGAATGCAGCACAGTTGGTCTCAATGGAGTTGTTCTGGTTCCAGTGCCTCTGACAATGTGACCAGTTACAGAAATGAAAATTTTAATTGTCGTGAGTATTTTATGCTTATTTTGTTGTGAATATGTTTGTGTGAACATATACATACATTAAGCAAACATCTTTCTTATGTAACATGAGGTATTGCCCTTATGTCATTGACATGTCATTAATAAGGTATCCACCTTATTAACACCTTATTAGTATTTGAGTGCTGTTAATTTTATATCATAGTATTTAAGTTGTGGGATATCAGAAGAGTAGACATCACTTAAGGACTTTACCTCCTAGGGAAGGAATGATTGCATTTTCAGTTGTATGGGGGATAGTTGTATCATATTAGGCAGAATTATTGTAATCCCCCGATAGTTTCTTCCTTCCCACTTCAAGACAAAACGAATTCACTGAGACCATGGCATTGCAATAAAGAGTTTAATTGACGCGAAGCTAGCCATACCACGTGAAAGACAGAGTTATTACTCAATTCAATCTCTCTGAAAATTAGGAGCCTGGGATTTTTCAAGGATAGCTTGTCAGGCCAAGGAATGAGTGCTGCTGATTGGTTGCAGATGCAAACACAGGGGTGTGAAAAATGGTCCTGAGAAAATGTGCTGAGTCTGCTTCTGGGTGGAGGTATGGGGCTGGGTGGAGTCATCAATTGTCAGAAATGCAAAAATCTGAAAAGACGTCTCAAAATGCCAATAATAGGCTCTAAAATAGTGATGTTATTTGCAGGAGTAATTGGGGAATTTGCAAATCTTGTGACCACCAGAGTAATGACTGGTAATCATTTATGTCTATACCTTAGCATGAATTCAGTCCTCCTAACCTGGTGGTCTTTCATTAGCTTTACAAAGGCGGATTAAAGAGCTGCTATCATTTAAACTGTAAACTAAATTTCCCCCAAAGTTAGTTTGGCCCAAACCCAGGAATGCCTGAGGGCAGTGTGGAGGTTAAAGACAAAATGGGGGGTGGTTAGATCAGTTCTCTGTCACTGTCATAATTTTCTTATAGTTACAATTTTTTTTTTGCAAAGGCAGTTTCATTATAACCTTGTTATTGAAACTATCTTTGCAAAATTATGACTGAGACGGTGAAAGAGGTTGAACTTAACTGACTCCATCTTGCTTCTAACCTCCAAGCTGTCCTTGTTCATTCCTGGGCATAGGCTGAACTAACTGTAGGAGAAACTCAGTTTATAGTGCATAGTTTAAAACAAAAGACCGTAACAGCCCTTTCCCAAAGCAGACCTCCCTCTTGCCTGGGGACCAGATTGCCTTTATAGGGCTACCATTAGCCACAAGATTAGAAATTACGGTTTAGGAGTCATGCAGCTGGATTCTACAAGATTCTGACCCTCCCTAAACTGCTCCTAAGATCAGTGCTTGGGGTATTTTGCAGACCCTGAACTTGATAGATCAGCTGGCATCACCTAGATCAATAAACTGGCTCATCTGATATTGTGGTCCCCACCCAGGAACTGACTCAGCACAAGAAGACAGCTTCAACTCCTTATGATTTCATCTTTGACCAATCAGCCTCCTGGCTCACTGGCTTCCCTCCACCCACCAAGTTGTCCTTAAAAACTTTGCTCCCGGAATGCTTGAATGCTTGGGGAGACTGATTTGAGTAATAATAAAACTCTGGTCTCCTGCACAACCAGCTGTGTGTGAATTACTCTTTCTCTATTGCAATTTCCCTGTCTTGATGAATTGGCTCTGTCTAGGCAGGCGGGCAAGGTGAACCCCTTGGGTGGTTACATTATTGTCTTTATTTGGTGATAAAGTGTGGTATAAGAAGATGTGTATGGGTGCCAAGTTGCCAAGGAGTGGACTTGGGATAGTTAATTTGATGTGTTAATATGATGGAGCTAAGGGACACCAGATGGCTGGTAAAACATTATTTTCAGGCATGTCTGTGAGGATGTTTCCGAAAGAGATTAGCATTTGAATGGGTAGACGGAGTAAAGAAGATCCCCCTCCACTGGGGTAGCGACCATCCAGTTTGTTGAGGGCAGAATAGAAGGAAAAGGTGAGGCTGGGCACAGTGGCTTATGCCTGTAATCCCAGCACTTTGGGAGGCCAAGACAGGCAGATCTTGAGGTCAGGAGATTGAGACCAATCTGGTTAACATGGTGAAACCCCGTCTCTACTAAAAATACAAAAAATTAGCCGGGCGTGGTGGCGGGTGCCTGTAGTCCCAGCTACTCGGGAGGCTGAGGCAGGAGAATGGCGTGAACCCGGGAGGCGGAGCTTGCAGTGAGCCGAGATCGTGAAGGAAGTGTGAATTCACTCTCTCTGGAAAGAGGCCCTGATAGGGTTCTTCGATTTCTCACAAGAAAGAATTCAGGATAAGTCTGTAAAGTGAAAGCAAGTTTATTAGGAAAGTAAGGAACAAAGAAAGGCTACTCCAGAGACAGAGCAGCCCCGAGGGCTGCTGGTTGCCCATATTTATGGTTATTTCTTGATTATATGCTAAACGAGGGGTAGACTATTCATGCCTCCCTTTTAAGACTATATAGGGTAACTTCCTGAAGTTGCCATGGCATTTGTAAAATGTCATGGTGCTGGTGGGAGTGTAGCAGTGAGGACGACCAGAGGTCACTCTCATTGCCATCTTGGTTTTGGTGGGTTTTAGCCAGCTTCTTTATTGCAGCCTGTTTTATCAGCAAAGTCTTTGTGACCTGTGTCTTGTGCCGACCTCCTATCTTATCCTGTGACTTAGAATGTCTGTCTGGGAATGCAGCCCAGTAGGTCTCAGTCTCATTTTATCCAGCCCTTATTCAAGATGGAGTTGCTCTGGTTCAAACGCCTCTGATATCTCTGTTTGAACTGGGGCATATATCCTCTGCCCTTAAACATCATTCTTGCACCCTCATTTTCAGGCCTTCAGGCTCAGACTGATCTATATATTGTATTGGTTCTGTTTCTCTGCAGAGTATTGACTAATACAACACTTATCCTGAAAATTCATTCATTGTGAAGCCGAAATAAACTTCTCTAAATTCTCAGTAACAAAGTATATATTTTTAACAAGGATGTTAGAGGCAGCACCATTCTATCTCTCTGTAGAAAAATATATTATGAAATCATTGACATATAGCGAGGCGATCAAAGAGAACACAAAGCCAAAAATATAGAGAATAGAGTGTTATAAAGGTGTGTCAGCAAGTCGATTTATTAAAATATTGTATTTCTGGTTTTTGTGTATATCTCAGCTTTGAAAAATGTGTTGGTTGATGTGATTTCTAGGAAAGAATGAGAGGCTTTTTAAAGATGGTGTGACCTTGGCTCACAACAATCTCTGCCTCCCGGGTTCAAGTGATTTTCCTGCCTCAGCCTCCCTAGTAGCTGGGATTACAGGCACCCGCCACCATGCCTGGCTAATTTTTGTAGTTTTTAGTAGAGATGGGGTTTCACCATGTTGGCCAGGCTGGTCTCGAACTCCTGACCTCAGGCGATCTGCCCACCTCGGCCTCCCAAAGCGCTGGGATTACAGGCGTGAGCCACCGCACCTGGCCAAATATTCACTTTTTAACCTAGTTTTGTATTAATAATTTTGTGTTCTGTTTCCTAAAGAGAGTCCCCTAAGTTGTGTAAGTTCCAGGCTTTACAAAACTTGCATCCACCTTGGTGCTGCTGACATTTGTCTGTGGGGATGGGTGAGGGAGAGGCAGGTGCCTTGACACTCACCCAAGGATGCCCTGCCTCAGGGAGGCATAGCTAGGGAGCAGCCCAGGGGACTTGCCTGCTGTCCTTGTGTTCCCTGGGGCCTCTGAGTGGCCTGGGAGGACCTGCTGGAACCACTGGGCTCCTTTGCAAGGCTCCCGTGGGCTGTCAGAACTTCCTGAAGGTAGGGGCTGGGTGAGCTGGTCTCCTGCAGGCCCTTAGATCTCTTTATGTGTGTGTCTGTGGTCAGGGGAGGAGGGCCACAGAGAGAGGGGAGATGCTCTTACCACCAGTGTCATCAAGTGTTTCTATCAGTGATTATTTCCTGAATGTCCTTCGCCCTGCTAGACTGTGAGCTCCATTGTCTCCCCAGAATCTAGCTCAGAGGCTGGCACAGAGAAGTGCTTAGTTAACCCTCACTCCCCCAAAATGAACTGAATAAACACAGGCATCACTACCTCCCCACACGTTCATGTGTGCAAACTGTGTATAAGTATTTGCAGGGAGGGTGTTAACGAAGGAGGGAAGCAGGACTCTGAGCCCTGTCACTTACTTGGTTCAATGTTCCCCTGCTTTTGCTGTGTTTTGACATTTTGGTTCCCTCAACAGAGGATGTGGACAATAGAAGCCGGGCTCGGTGGCTCTTGTCTGTAATCCTAGCACTTTGAGAGGCCAAGGATTGCTTCAGCCCTGGAGTTTGAGACCAGCCTGGGCAACGTAGTGAAACCCTATCTCTACAAAATGTAAAAAAAGAAAAAATAATAAGTAGGTGTGGTGACATGTGCCTGTGGTACCAGCTACTAGGGAGGCTGAGGTGGGAGGATCACTTGAACTCAGGAGGTCGAGGCTGCAGTGAGCCATGATTGCACCACAGCACTCCAGCATGGGTGACAGAGCGAAACCCTGTCTAAAAACAAAAACAAAAACAAAAGACGTTCCCCATGAAAGAAAAGATTTGGAAACTACTGACCTAGAATAAGACATTACAAAACCAGTTTTCATTAGTCTTTCTATGTGTATTTTAAATTATCACATACCAGTTGCAATACTATTAGTTTGTATTTTTATAAACCTAAAATCAGAGTAATTTGTCTTAAAACTACCAAGAGGGTTATATGCTACATTAAAACTCTAAAGAGATACCATTTAGAAAGGTTTAAAAATAATTTTTATTTTTTATATTTCCGTAATTCTCAAGAGGAGAAAAAAATGCTAATCAGAATAGCAAAATAGCAAAACTGTTCCTGAAGCTCTAGTTCTAGTTCAAAGAACATTAAGACCACAATGGTGTGGACATCTATCTCCCTCTATACCTCTATACCTGATGAGAGTAAAGAAGGCTTAAAACAAAAACAAAACCCTAAATACACACTTACTATCAGGAAAAATATCTCAGTCTCTACCCACTCCTGCCAGAAAAAAATTCAAAAATATTTTCTCAAAGTTATTAAATGAGATAGATCACCCCCTCCTCCGCCACAATCCTGGTGTTAGTATCTGTTGTCAGTTTGTAACTTTCTCCTTGCTGTTCTCCTGAGACCGCTGTTACGGCAGTGGGGAAAATTTGCACACAAAATGTGCTTCATTTAACAATGACACCTTTAATTTTTTTTCTTTTTTTAGGATTGTACTAAAAAAGAAGTAATATTTGATTTTTTATTTTCACAGTTAATTACATATTCTTATCTTTTGAATGATGATTTATTTTTTAAAATTTTGTCTCAATGATTTGTTCTGATATGATATGCTTAATGTTTATATTTCTATGAATGTATATTTTACATAATGTTTTATAATGGGTTCATTAATTTTTGAAGTTAAATGTTTAGTTTCACTGATTTAAAGTTGTATTAATAATTCTGAACACTTAAAATACAAGGAGCCTCTCAGAGCCTATTCTGGTTCAGAAGCCGCTGGTTAAAAAATTAAAGAAAATACCTGTATTAACTCTGTGTTTGGATGTTATACAACAACTAAGTACAGCCCATGTTGCAAGGGCTATATAAAAAATAACCCCCTCCTTACACAGAGGACAAAGCAATGCTTAGAGAAGTTAAGGGGATTTACCCCAAGATCACATGACTTTTTATTATTTATTTATTTATTTATTTTTTAGAGATGGGGTCTCACTATGTTGCCTAGGCTGGTCTAAAACTCCTGGGTTCAAGTGATCCTCCCATCTTAGCCCCCTAAAGTGCTAGGATTATAGGCGTTGAGCCAACGTGCCCGGCCACATGGTTATTTACTGAGTGGCAGAGGATGGTGTATGAATTCAGCTCCTCCTATGCTAAGTCTACAGGATGTGTCCCCACCCACACTGCCCCGGCCCTTCTGACTCAGGAACACCAGCGTGGTTTATCCTTATCTGTCTCCCTGGCTGCATCCCTGTTGAAACCTAATGCAGGACCACAAGGCTGGGTTCCACTGCTCTGAGGGATGATGAAACCATAGATCCCAATACTCCCTCTCTCACTCATCAGCTCCCAGGAACCCAAAGGGCCACATGGGGGAGGGAGGGATGCAGGACCCCAAGAAGAAGGGTAATTGGAAGCCAAGAGCCACTTGCCAGTGACAGAACTGGGTGATTTCTGCTGCTTGTCATCACATCGCGGTACTGTGATTCATGGTATCCCACACTGTTTGCTATGTGTTGAGTTGGTGCTGTATTCTCACTATTGGGTTATATGTTGCAGGGAGTGGGGAACCTTCTTTCACTGCCCAGTCCCTGGGTGGCATTGTGTGTCACATGTGAAGGCCTAGCTTAGAGCACTTTCCCAGAGAGACCCCAGGGCTGGTCCTGGTGACCCTGATATATCCCATAGTTTCACTCTGGGTCTGACTCGCTCATAAACAGCTCCACTCTCAACTCCCAATTCGCAAGCAAAGGGCCCCATTCCTAGGCAGGCCCACCTGCTGGCCGTTCTACTAATTAATGACTGCTGATTGGCCCAAGAGGTGCACTCATTATGCCCAGTAGAGATCAAAGCCAGACCCAATAATCTGCTAAACGAGATGTCAGATTAGGGCATTCTTCTGGGCTATTAGAAAGATTTTTCTCCCTGTGTAAAGGCCTGTCAGGGCGTATGACCCCATCACTCCCCATGAGCTGAGCCGAGGGGGCTCTGCAGCCTTTCTATTCCTCTTACTTTGAATGTGTCCTTTTAATGGGACAGCCCTACACCAGCAGCCTAGGCATGATCCCTGGAGAGACCACAAAGAGGGGAGGGGATCCCCTAGGGAAGTAGTGTTTTGGCAGAGTCACATCTGCCTCTTTATTCTTGGGGCTGCTGGGTGATTAGAGGGAACTGCGGACTTCCCTGGGACTCTTTGCTTTCAGTCGTATCATGGACACATGCCTCAGTTTACCCCATAGGGCTGGGGATCAAGTTTAATGTTGATACCACTTTCTCAGGAGCTAGCCCCAGACTGACACTCCTTTCAAACCATTGGCGCACCAGCCTGACTTTCTCAACCCAAGGGTAATAATAGAGCCCCAGTTTTATTTATTTATTTATTTTAAATTATTTTTGGAGACAGAGCCTCACACTGTCACCCAGGCTGGAGTGCGGTGGCGCAATCTCAACTCACTGCGATCTTGGCTTACTGCAGCCTCCACCTCCTGGGTTCAAGAGATTCTCCAGCCTCAGCCTCCCGAATAGCTGGGACTACAGGTGTGCACCACCATGCCTGGCTAATTTTTGTATTTTTATTAGAGATGGGGTTTCGCCATGTTGGCCAGGCTGGTCTTGAACTCCTGGCCTTAAGTGATTCACCTACCTCGGCCTCCCAAAGTACTGGGATTATAGGCATGAGTCACCACGCCTGGGCAGGGCCCCAGTTTTTAGCGTTCATGCTAATAGCTATTAATGGTTACCATTGATCAAATGCAGAGTGTATCAAGCGTTGTGCTAAGTACTGATTTTATTTATACTGCCTGAAAACATTACCAGTTAGGTATTATGAAAACCTGCTCTAATACACCAGGAGAGCGAGGCTCAGTCATTCATGAGTCACTCAATTTAGCAGCAGTTTCCAGGCTGGGTCTTGACTGGCTGAAGTCAATAAGCAGGTTGATTGGCTTAGAGACAGGCAGATGGCCTAATTTTGGCCAGTGAGGGAGAACAAATCACAAGTCCTGTAAGGGAGATGTTGGAAAAGGAACTACGTTTTCCTGGATGGTGTGGTGTGAGGAGGGTAGGTTTGGAGCTGCTGAAGCCATTTTTTCTTTCACTGGAGAAGAATCTGGGCTGTTGCAGGAGGGGGTAGCATGGGACCACGTGAGGCCAACATTGTGAATCTTTGGAAACATAGTTTGGGCAGGCGGATTGAGCTAAACTAGATGAGTGAATACATTGCTTTGATTGTTTGAGCCGGGTTGAGTTGGGCTTTTGAAACTTGCAAGTGAAAGACCAGCACACGAATCAGAGACTATAGCCTCTGTCCTGGAGGAACCACACCTGCCCAATAGGTCTGGCCCCCAAGAGGTAGCCCTGGAGTGTGCTCACCTGGGAAGTCAGGAGACTGTTGAAAGCAGGTGCAACAGTCACCACTTGTCCTGATGGCCGCTGCTCATCAGGGCAGTCCATGGACAGCTGCCTGCTCTGCCAGCCTGACTGTGGCCTGATCTGTCACCTCTGCTTCTCAAGCCACACTTTGCCTGATCACCCATGGTGCAGACACCCTCCTCCATCCTGCTTGGCCTAGTTAGGGTGCCTGGACCCAGCCCAGGCCTGGCCTAGCCCTCTGTGTGGGTTAGGATTAGGTTTGACTGCAAGAAGTTTGACAGTGGCTTAAACAAGAGAGAAGGCTATTCCTTTCCCACATGACAGTTCTAGAGGTAGTGGGGTTGGGGCTGGTGCAGTAACTCAACTCTACAGAATGCTCATTTGTACCTTTGCTCTTTCTAGATCAATCAGCATTGCCAGCAATTTGTCTATTTTATCAGTCTTTTCAAGAGCCATGTTTTGGTTTTGTTGGTGCTTGCTATGCCCATTTTCTATTTTGTTGATCTCTGTCCTCATCTTTATTATTTCTTTTATCCAACTTTATTTAGGTTTGCTTTGTTGCTCCCTCCTCCCTAAATTCTTGAGCTGGACACTTAACCCTCTACTCGTTTTCTTATATGTGCTATAAATGAAGACTGCAATTTTCCCTCTAACATCTCTGAAACTGCATCAAGAAATTTAGAAATGTTGCTATTTTCATTACTGCTCAGTTCTAAATATTTTCTCATTTCTTAAATGTTTTGAACGAGTAAGTCTCTCTCTCTCTCTCTCTCTCTCTTTGATACAGGGTCTTACTCTGTTGCCCAAACTGTAGTGCAGTGGCAAAATATCAGCTCACTGCAACATCCACATCCCAGGCTTAAGTGATCCTCCCACCTCAGCTTCCTGAGTAGCTGGGACTATAGGTGCATGTCACCATGCCTGGCTAGTTTTTCTATTTTTTGTAGAGATGGGGTTTTGCCAATATTGGCCAGGCTGGTCTCGAGCTTCTGGGCTCAAGTGATCTGCCCACCTCAGACTCCCAAAGTGCTAGGATTACAGGTGTGGGCCACTGCACCCAGCCAAGTCTTCCACTCTTTGCCAATTGTTTCCCTGTGGATATCTTACTTCCTGGATCATCATCCTTATAAGTTTTTCACCAGTCTCATTTGCCCCATCTGCTGTCACTACTTCAGGTAGCTGTGATGCTGAACAGTTGTTGCTTATTGTTTTCTACAAACACCCTGAGGATAGGATTTTTTTTTCCTCAGTGCCTGGACTATAAGACCAGTAAGCTTATAGGCTGTCCATGTACCAGACGTAGGTACCCCCAAGCCCTGACCCTGTCGTCCCCCTGGAGTATGGTGCTGCCTTTAAGTGAATATCTTTAGCTCTTTGCTCTTTAGTTATCAGGGCCAGTAACTCCCTGCCTCCACCAGTCTCTACAACATCACTCACCACAGTTAAAATTTTGGTTTTTAGTTACTTCTTTGTTTTTGGCTCCAGAAGAATTCTCTTTACTTTATTGAAATCCAGCTGTGCATTTAAAAAGATGTAATATTTTACTCAGTATCTCTAGAAGAATGAAGGACTTCGTTTTCTTAATGAATGAATGTATTTCAAACATACAGAGAAATAATCATATAACAAAAGCCCATCTGCCTACTTCTTAGCTTTAAGAATGTTTATATTTAATCACATTTAATTTAAAAATGTTAAAGGAAATAATGGTATAATTGAGGTCCTCTTTATGCTCCTTCCTTATCTCATACCCCTCCTTCTGTCCCCAAAGGTGATCAATATTCTGAAGTGAGTGGGTATCTTTTTCCCTTATGTACCGATGCATTTTTCACATAAGGAGTATGTCAATTCATAAGTTTAAAATTTACATAATGCCATCTTTGTAAATAGTCTTCTGTATTTTTTTATTGTTGACCAAAATGATTATCTAGGTTTTTCCATGTAGATACATCGAGCTCTGTATGTTCACTTCAACCTAGGTATAGTATTTCATTGTATGAAAATATCTCAATTTATTCATCCTTTTATCTATTAGGGGATATTTGGATTATTTCTAATTTTTTGACATTACCTCGAAAGCTGCATTGTCTTTGTGCATATTTCCTTGAGTTTGCCTGCAAGAGTTTCTACCATATAGATCTAGAAGCGGAATTGCTGGGTGGTAGGATGCACATCTACAACCGCAGGTGATCTCCCTCATAGAGTCTCCTGTGGTTCTCTGGCTGGAAGTAATATTCTCTTGCCGCACTGTGGAGTGCTGTTTATTTCTACCTCATTGCATTACCTTCACTTTGCCTTGTGCCATTGTTTGTATGCATTGTTTGTTCCCTCTCACCATTTGAAATCCACAAGGTTCAATTTTCTTGGAGGACATGTACCATGGCTTGTTCATCAGAGCATCCCCCATGGGGGCAGGTACACAGTAGTCACTGGATAAGCATCACTATTTTTTTTTTTTTTTTTTTTTTTTTTTTTTTTTTTTTGAGACGGAGTCTCGCTCTGTCGCCCAGGCTGGAGTGCAGTGGCGCGATCTCGGCTCACTGCAAGCTCCGCCTCCCGGGTTCACGCCATTCTCCTGCCTCAGCCTCCCGAGTAGCTGGGACTACAGGCGCCCACAACCGCGCCCGGCTAATTTTTTGTATTTTTAGTAGAGACGGGGTTTCACCGTGGTCTCGATCTCCTGACCTTGTGATCCGCCCACCTCGGCCTCCCAAAGTGCTGGGATTACAGGCGTGAGCCACCGCGCCCGGCCAAGCATCACTATTTAAAACCCTATACCAGGTCCAAGTTCATCAGAGAGGCTTCAACTTTCCCTCTTTCTCCCTTTAGTATTTAGACTCAGTTAAGTTCCTCAACTATTTTTGAGCAAGTCTGGAGATGAGTACCATGAGATGGGTTTGGGCTGGGATCAAGGTTGTCTCCATGTGGAAATTTTGGCTAACCCCTTCTTCCTGCTGTGAAATGCAAGCTTCCTCATGAGTTGCCAACTCAGGCAAACATCTTTGATTGTGGGGAAGTGGGCGTTTGAGGTTTGTAATAATTTGGATATGGCTGGGGGGATGTTAGCCTTTGTTGAGCCAACCCTTTCTTCATGGAAGTGCAAAAAAGGTAGTGAGAAAATGGTGTCAGGAGAGACATTCAAACAAGACATTTTAAAACACATGTGAAGCTCGCTCGTTCACATATAAACAACTGCTTTGCTGGTTATAGCTGATTCTTAGCTGGTCCTCAAAGCAGTTCCCCAAGGGCCTCTGCTGGTCACACCTGGTTCCCATTTACTGTATCTACTTGAAAGTCATAAAACTGCCTTTCTTCAAAAGTACTGTAAAGCACAATAATTCACTCTGATCTGCCCCTAGGTTGTCCAGATCAGCTCGTCTGACAGTTTCATGTGATCACAGTTATCCACAGCCCTTCATGAAGGCACATTCTGTCCAGACAGGAAGAAACCATTGGCCTACCAGCTTAAAATGCCAGCAGAGTTCAGTGCATACCTCCTTGGGCAGATACATCTGCCCTGTACACTCAGTTGGCAGCCTTGTCTCAGGCACCATCCCCTGCATGCAAGATGTACACGTGGCACTGCTCACTGTTGCCAGGGCCTCTGGATGGAAGTTCCGCCTTTCTGGTCAATATGAGAAGATGGAGAGAGCTAAGAGTTGGTGGTGTTTGGGGGAGTGTGCAGCTCTCATACAGAGGAAAACCATGTCTTCCCTTCCGATGGGCAGGGGGGAAAGAGCCCTTTCTCTTCCTTAAAATCAAAGAAGGGGATACCAAGAGACCCTTTCTTAAAAGTCCCATTATACATGTTTCCTGGATCAAAAAATCATTTGCCCACATTTAAATTTCTTTTTGGAAAGTTTTAAAAACCTTTTGAAGGTGTTTACAAAATGCTTTTTTATAGTTTGAAGGTACTTACAAAATAGAAGGATGGAATTTCCAGTTCACCCCTGTGTGATCTGAGAGTTGGCAGAAGGAAGGGGAGAGTACCTCTCTCACTCTGGGCAAGGCCGGGGCTCCTGTCTTAGTTTGGACTGTCGGAACAGAATACCGTAGATGGAGTGGCTTAGAAACAACAGACACGTACTTCTCACAGTTCTGGAGGCTGCAAATCCAAGATCAAGGACACAAAGCAAGGCAAAGATGCCGTGAGGAAGAGGCTGGTCTCTGCTTTGCCTCAGTTCCAGTATCCATTTCTTGCCACACACATCCTTACGAACGGAATGCCTAGAAAGCTGCGACTCACGTGGTCCCTTCTCTCTGTGATGTTGCTTCAAAAGAACAGAGCTGAGAAACCAAATCTTATGTCATTATAACTTCAGTTCTTTCCTTGTGTTTTGCAGTCCCAAAGGGGGATAGCGGACCACATGGAGACCTCTTAGTCCACCCCCACCATTTCTCTATCAGCCTCTGTGCCTCCCTGGCACAATTCTTTCTCCTCCTACCTCAGAGCCATCCCCAGCACTAGCCCAGCACCTCTCTGATCTTCCTCCCCTTTCCCTTTTGCTTCCAAGTTTGCATTCTGTTCCAAAGAAACACCTTGCAAGATAGGCACTCTTAAAGGGCGAAGAGTGAAGGGACGGTGTGCGCCAGTCAGAGCTCCCTTAGCAGGAAGGGAGAGAAAGGCTTGGGGTAATCTCTGGTTAACAATTTTTGTCCTGTTAAACAATAAGCACGTAGGTTCTTTGCAGCCTTATGGCCCTGACAAGGACACTATGTGACCCAGAGCTGGTTATTCCTCAAGTATTTTTGAGCAAGTCTAGAGGTGAGTACCATGAGATGGATTTGGTACTCATCTCTAAACTTCAGGTTCCTAAGCCTGGACAACATAGTAAGAACCCATCTCTACAAAAATTTTTTAAAAAAATCAGCTGGGTGTGGGCTGGGCGTGGTAGTTCACGCCTGTAATCCCAGCACTTTCAGAGGCCGAGGCAGGTGGATCACCTGCGGTCGGGAGTTCAAGACCAGCCTGACCAACATGGAGAAACCCCATCTCTACTAAAAATACAAAATTAGCTGGGCATGGTGGAGCATGCCTGTAATCCCAGCTACTTGGGAGGCTGAAGCAGAATTGCTTGAATGCAGGAGGCGGAGGTTGCAGTGAGCCGAGATCGCGCCACTGCACTCCAGCTGATTCCTGCCTCATGGTGGCCAGGAGGGTTGAATGGATGACCTGTGAGAAGCAGTGTCCCCTTGACCCTAGCGGCTCTGTGGACACCTGGGAACACAGGAGTGCAGCTACTTGCAGCTCAGGAGATACTACTTCAGTAGAGCCCCACCTCCAGCCCTGGGGGCTTCTTTTCAGCCCCTGAACCCAGCTCCTTCAGGGCCAGAGTCCTTCTCTTGGCTGTTCTGGGCTCCTTGGTTCTCTCGATCCTTTCTTAAGACCTGGCCCGGCTTCGCCTCCTGTTGTCTCAGGCGTTGGAGGAAGCGACGTTCCTCTAGTTCCTGATCAGTTTGATTTGATGCTCCTTGATGGTGCTTTTATTGTGCCCCAGGCTTTGCTGAGGGAGCCTCTGGCATTAATTTTTGGAGGTGTCAAATTTGGGACTTTCGCTGCTCTGCCTGAGTCAGGTCCCCAGGGTCCTCTTAGCCGGGCCATGATCCTAACTTCCCAGGGCCCTTTCCTCCTGCCCTAGACAGGTACCCTGAGGGCCAGCAATCCTGCTGCTCCTGCCACTGCCCTGGGACTGACTTTTGGAATCAAAGGTGGAAAGCTGGGAGAAGGAAGGAAGGAGGCAGAGAGGGAAGGAAGGAAGGGAGTGGAGGGGAGCGGGGTAGGAGCCATCCCGATCGCAGGGCTGCGGTGAGAAGCTCCCAGTGTTCTATCTGTAGAGGAGCAAAGTGCCTGGCACATAGTAAGCCACCCGCAAATACGCCAGGGTGGCTGTGGGTCTCATGTGTCGGTTTATGCATTTCTGAGAACCCGGGGAAGGAAGAATGCCTGCTGTACTTGCCTCCCATTGCTTGGTTGGCCTGAGGGCCAACAAAACCAGCACAATAGGTGAACAGTCTAAGCCCCATGCGGGCTCCCCTCGGGTATGGGCTGTTCCAACTGTGCAGGGCATGGATTCACCTTTGCTGTCTGTGAACAAAGCAGGACCAGTGTCAACAGGACACTTGAGCAGCTGGGACTGAGAAGCGGTTTAACCCACTTAGCGAATCTGCTGCTTAGAAACACAAACAAATAACGAGTGTGCTAATTACCAGTGACAACAAGGCTTGATCATTTCAACACCCTTCAGTCATCTCATTTAAATCTCCCAACAGCCTGCGAGATAGGACAGTGTTCTTCCTCTCCAGGATCTACAGACGAGGTCACGGAGAGCCAGCGGGGTGAGGAAACTTGTGCAAGTCAACACAGCTGAGCCCAGATTCATACCCAGGCCTGAGCATCACCTCCTCCTGTCTGTTTCCCATCCCATCCACTCATTCCTGGTGGTCCTTGGCCAGCGAGGGAGCTGGTGGTAGTTTGGAGTGTCCGTCTCTCCCGATGGTGGAGTGGTGGCTACTGTCTCAGCACCCACAGGAGGGGAGGCCACCCCAGGATAGTCCCAGCATTTGGGCAGTTCAGGTCTCAGGTTCCCCGGGTTGTTATGCTGCTGGTGAACTGGGGATATGGAGTAGGGCAGAGGCAGGAACAAGGGCCTTGGAGTCAGACAGGCCTGGGATTCTAAACCCAAGGGCTTAGAAACCATGTGACTCCAGGTGAGTCACCTTCTGTGCCTGAACTGCATTTCCTTCAACTGTAAGCTGGTTGGGCAGGGGGTATAATGTTTCCAGTTTCTGGTAATTGCCTTGAGTAGGTGCACAAGAAATGTTCTTTCATCTCTGTGGCCACGGAGCCCTCACAGCCACCCAGGAGGAGGCTGTGCAGAGTGAGGGAGGCCTCTGTCTGATGGCAGGTGAGAGGAAGGCCAAGGGCAAAGAAGGCTGGAAAGGGAATAATGTCTCAGCGTCTTCCCCAGCCAGAGACCCCTTGAACGTGTCTGCAGCCCTCTGCAGTCTCTCAAGTGCTGGACACACTTACCTCAGGATGGTCGTCAGCCCATTTTACAGTTGAAGCTGTGGCCTGGAGGCAAGGGAGTTCCCTTTACATGCCCAGCTTGCTCTGGGCACTCTGGCACCTTATTTCATCCTGATATAGACCCTACGAGGCAGTCTATAGTATATCCACTTATTGCTGAGGCAACTGAGGCTCGGGGAGGAGTAATGACCCAGGGGCCCACAGCTCCCAGATGGGGAAATAAGGTTGATGCTCAAGGGAATCTAACTACAAAGCCTGTGCTCATTCTGCTCTGCCACGAGGACGGGACAAATGCCCTGCTCCCTTCTGGATGGACTCCCAGTCCAGTGCTCTTTCCGTGGCCCATATTATCCTTTTCTGTGCAGGGCCTTCAGGGGACACTAAGTTAAGAGACAAATGGCTGTGTTTTTGCCTTCTCAGGGCCACCCCATTTCCAGTGGGCTCCCACTTGGCGATGGCTTGACTTCCTGGAATGAGAGTGAAAGATCAGTGCCCTGAGAACCCCCACTGGGCAGCTCAGCTCTGCAGCTTTCACATGACCTCTTCCCTGTTTGGAAGAGCCGGCTCTGGTTTGCACAGTCCTGCTTCCCAGCTACGAGCCCTTCCATTTGGCAGGGCTGCTGGGTGGGCGCTCCTCGGTCACCAGCACCGTGACTTGCACCTGCGCAGGATGGATGCCTGACCTGTCGGCCCTGCCTGGGGAGGCCAGGTGCTGCTCTGGATCTAGGAGCCCATACCCTGGGGCCGAGGTGGTCGCTTCTCCCAAGCGGTCATGTGTTTCAACGCTCTGATTTCTGTGACCCTGGAAGGCGGGTGGAGGAGCGGGTGTGAAAGGGTTAACGTAATTTTGGCTGTGATTCCATTTTGGCATCTGCGAGTCAACTTAATAGGCTCTCAGTTTTCCTGTTGCCTCACCAATGAAACAGAAACCAGACCACAAGGGGGTCTGGAGATGGTTAACCGGCGATGCCTCCTGGTGGGCAGCAGGGCCTCCTCCGAGATAGCACCAGAAATGACTGCTAGAAATTCGGCCGTGCTGGGCTCCTGGGTCACCAGGACAAGGGAAGGGGCAGGGAACTGGGGTGCCCCAGAAAGTTCAGCTCCGGGCAGAGGGGAAAGAAGGTGGCTGCAGGGTCCACAGATTCATGCTGGGATCCTGGCTTCTCGACCTTGAGATCTTTGATCCTTAGCCTGCCACAGGTTTCTGCCTCTCAGGATTCAGTACCTAAGAGAGCACTGAGCTGGGCACAGAGTATGTCCAGCTCAGTAACTGCCGGCCCTGCTGTACTTCTGGCTCCCCTCTCTCCTGCTCTCTTTCTCCCTGGGCCTTTGCAATGTCTGTGCTCTCTTCCTGAAGCCCCATTGCTTCTGTTCATTTCCTGACCAGCTCCTACTCATTCTTCAGATCTCAGTTTGAATGTCACTTCCTCCAGGAAGACCTCTGCAACTGGACTAGGGATCCTACCTTGGGCCCCATGTAAGCCTCTGGGTGTCCTGAACATTCCCTTTCAGCCTCGTCCCCACCCCATCTCTTAGTCCCCTGCCCTCACCCCCATCACATTTCCCTGGTCTTCCTGGGCCTGTGGGGCGGGGCTGGAATGTGGCTCAAAGCCCAAGCAGAGGTTCTGCAGAAGGGCTACCCATTCACTACCTTGGATGGAACCGGGGAATGACTGGGGTCACCCCCTCGGATGGAGCCGGGGAATGACTGGTCACCAGTACCCTGACCCACCCAGGTGCCCTCTGGGAGCTGTGAGCAAGGGGATTGAGCCAATCCCAAGGTCGGGACTCTCCTGCCAGGATCGCTTTTCTCTCCGAGGTGGTTTTCATTATTTTTCATTCCCAGACTATTTTGGAAGCTGGCTGCCATGGGAACTGAGTCTTTGGAAAGCCCTGGCCGCTTTTCTCCTCCTGCCCCCACCACTCCCTCCTTCCATCTCCATTCCCTCTTAATTGGTTTCTAGTTCCCTGGCTTTCAGGCCCGTCTGTTTATTTTGATTACAACTCCACAGAACAAATCTTTAATGAACCAGCTTGTGGGGAGAGCCATTAGCAGCCGCCTGCCTCGAGGGAGTGGGGGAGGTGCCTGGTCAGGCTACAGCCTCGGCTGCCCCAGGGTGGAGGCGGTGGCCAGGCACGGGGTAGCAGCCCACGTTTTGGGCTCAGTCTTCCTTCGGGTACAGTCTGGAGGTAAAGGAACAGAGTTTGCCCTTCCTAAGCTGTCTGGACCCTCAGCCAAGATGACCTCACAGTCTTTTAAACAACCCCGGGGGCCTTCAGAGGGTTCCCCAGTCCTCCCAGTGGCCCCGAGAGGGATGTCCTCTGAGTAACCTCACTACAGAGGAGGGGAGTGAGGCTAAGAGAAATTGAGAAGCTCAAGTCACCCAGCTAGCAACCCGTGGCTCCATAAACCCTGACCAGGGGCTTCCCCATCACACCTAGGATAAAGGCACCCTCAGTTTCCCAGGAGTGTCACTTGTCCTTAGGCCAAATTGGCAGCTGATAGTCCAGGCTAGGCTCTACCAGGCCCTAGTTTTCTGGAGCAAATACCTCCTTGTCTTGTGCCTTGGTTTCCCCATCTCTAAAATGTAGACATATGGGCCTCACACTATTTATAGGACTTCTTCTTAGACTGGATGAGATTGTATGTGTGCGAGATCCTGGAAAGCAGAAAACGTGTGTGTGTGCGTGTTACTGTTATGAGCGGAGTACAGACGATCCATGTAGTTCCCGTATCTACAGCAGGCCTATTGCCTGGCCCCGTCTTCAGGGCGACCTCAGTAGATGTGGTTAGTTTTCCTTGTCATATTGACCCTGTTCTGCCAGAGCCATTAATCTTAGAAGCACAGGGTAGTAGAGCAGGGAGGTGTCTCAGAGATCAAGTCCAGCAGTTTTGGAACTTCTGTTACTGGGACCTTGAGGAATCCAGGGGTGGGCTCCAGTCTCCTCCCCATCTTCAGTCCAAAGGGTTTTGCTTTTCTCTGCTCTCTGTCATGGGGACGTGTGGTATTTCTTTAGAAAGGAAGCCTCCTTTGCTGTTGGCTCTCCAACATATGTTCACACCAGACAGTGATCTCACTTTCCTGTTCAGTGATTGGTTTAGGAATAGGCACTTCTGGCCAGTGGAGGTAAAGAGAAGTCTGCTAGGGGCTCATGGGAAAGGTTTCTTGCTCTTAAAAATGGAACACAGGCCAGGCTTGGTGGCTTACACTTGTAATCCCAGCACTTTGGGAGGCCAAGGTGGTAGGATGGCTTGAGCCCAGGAGTTCAAGACCAGCCTGGGCAACATGGTGAGACCTTGTCTCTACAAAAATCTTAAAAATTAGCCAGGTGTGGTGGTGCACCCCTGAGGAGCTGTGGTCCCAGCTACTCAGGCAGCTGAGGTAAGAGAATCACTTGAGCCCAGGAGGTTGAGGCTGCAGTGAGCTGTGTTCATACCATGCACTCTAGCTCGGGCAACGGAGTGAGACCCTGTTTCTAAAAAAAGGAACACAAAAAGATGGATTCTCTTCTTCCTTGACTGCTATTGTGCCTGGTGCTGTGGGAGCCAGCCTGTGCCCATGAAGGAAGCCAGAATCCATGGAGAACGCCTGATGACCTTGGGAAGCAGCTACCCAAACCATTTCCGAAGTGTCTCTGGACTTCTTGTTACCTCCAATGATAAATTTCTTTGTTGTTTAAACTGTTATGCTATTTTTGGTTTTTGTTTCTCTCTGTGTGTCCTTTTATGGTTTTGGTTGTTTAATTTTGTCTGCCCGTTTGCTTTTGCTATTTTTAGCCCAATGCAAATCTGCCCGCTTGCTTTTGCTATCTTTAGCTGAATGCAAACTAATTTATATAGTTTGAAAACTACAGACCTAGCTGAATCTCCTCTTTTCAAAGATGGGGTGACTAAAACCTAGGGGGATGGAGAATGACTGGGTTGAGGTCATGCCATGATTCATGGCAGAGATGGGTTGGGATCCCAGGATTCCTGACTGCTGGCCTAGCACCCTTCTCTTAGATTCACAGCCTGGGATCTTGTATGCAAGGTTGTCTCAGCTAGCATTGTCCTCTGGTCCCAGGAGGATCCAGACAAGCCAGGGAGGCCCTGCAAGGCTGAGGGAGTTGGGACCAAGGTGGGAAGAACAGACTGAGAGCCTCTTCCGCCGTTCTCATAGGCAGCTTCTGAAAAGTGCACAGCAGATGCATCACCCGTTCCTGTACCAGCTGTGGGCTCATGGAAAGAAGAAAACTGAGGCATTCAAGGTTTCCATGTAAATCAGTTAGGAGTTACATTTGGCTACTTAAGAGAAACTTTAAGTAAGGGATTATTTTTGTCCCATAGTTGGAAGCCTGGGTATAGGCAGTCCAGTTGGGTGCAGTTGCTCATTAAGAATCAAGACTTGGCCAGACGCAGTGGCTCATGCCTGTAATCCCAGCACTTTGGGAGGCCGAGGCAGGCAGATCACCTGAGGTCGGGAGTTTGAGACCAGCCTGACCAACATGGTGAAACCCTGTCTTTACTAAAAATGCACAATAAGCTGGGCGTGGTGGCGTGTGCCTGTAATCCCAGCTACTCGGGAGGCTGAGGCATGAGAATCGCTGGAACCCAGGGGGCGGAGGTTGCTGTGGGCCGAGATTTCGCCACTGCACTCCAGCCTGGGCAACAAGAGTGAAACTCCATCTCAAAAATTAAAAAATAAAAATAAATTTAAAAAAAATCAAGACTCTTGCTACCTCCCTGTTCTGCCATTCTTGACTTAAGCTTTTGTTCTCATGGTTACAAATGGCTGCATCACTTTCAGGTATCACATCTGAGTTCCAGGCTGGAGGAGGAAGGTGAGGAAAGCTGGGCAAGCCCATTCTGTCTTTTTATCAAGAAAACAAGACCTTTCCAGAAGCCCCACTGTAAAATTCTTTATATACCTCATTGGCCAGAAATGGGTTACATGGACATCCTAGCTAGATTTGGGGGCTGCGAATATTTTTTTAAATTTCATAATTCAACTTGAAAGGTGAATATTTTTAACAGAGAAGCTTGCTGCCCCAAACAAATTCAGGATTTTGTGAGAAAGAAGAAAGGGTTAAATGGATATTGGGGGGCAATCAGTGTTCTTCCACACAACACTGCAACAGACACTCGACAGGGCATCCAAGCCAAGAGTAAAAGCAGAGGATAATATGCCCTCTCTGAAAGCTCTGAAGCTGCTCAGGCTTCTAGCTGCTGCCGCCAGCGTCTTCTTCTCTAAATCGTCTCTTCCGCAGATGTCAGACTCATCCTCCCACAGCACCCACTCTGTCATATTGCTTCTTTACCTGAAATCTTCCTTTGCTCGTAGGATGTGGTCCTGCTTCCTTGGCCTGGTAGTTACGGTTCTTCCGGATCAGGCTGTAAACTACCTCTCTGGGCCGATTCACCTCCTAGCCCCATCCTCAGCTTGTGTTCTGCACCACTTAGGCAGTGCCTTCGCTTGGTTTCGGGGGCCATCTCCTGTCCTTCCTGTCTGACAGAATCCTACCACCTTTAGGGTCACCTCCTCCCCAAAGCTGACACGACTGCTCTAGACCTCCCTGTGGCTTCTGGAACATACCTTATGCTACTCAGATCAACTATTTGTCATATAGAGCAACCACTTCAGGATTTAAGATTTTTGAAGGGTGAAAACCCACCCGCTCTGTTTCTATACTCACATCTTACATGTAGAGGCTCAATAAATACTTTTTCACTCAAAACAGTTCTTCTCTGGCAACGTCAAGCCGAAGGCCCTAGAAGTGTCCTTGGAATTTGTTGGGTTTCAAAATACAGACTTGAGAATATGCTTGCAGTGATTTGAAAAACTGGCAATGTTCAAGTTTGCTTAATCTGCTGTGACTGTTATTAATAGATAGGCAAGGATCCTATCTCCCTCGTCTACCGCTGTGTTCCCAGCACATAGCGTGGTAGCTGGCACTCATAGGCACTGAACAAATACTTGTTGAATCTGACATAAGAAGGTACTTCTGAACCACTAATAGTTGGATCCAATGTGCCTGATTCCTTATCTTCCCCTAAGACTTGGCTTGCAGCTTGGAAAGAACTCTCCTCTATCCTGGTGGGAGGAATTGAGAAGCCAAACCCCTAAGACCCCTAAGAGAAGTCACCCAAGGCCTCTCCCCAACTGTATTTGTCCAGAGGTCGGGGTCCGGGCCTGGCACAACAATGTCACCAAGACCGCAAGTGCCCTCCCATGCTTTTGCACTCCCATCTCCAATGTTTTGTTTTGAAGGGCCACATGCACATGCTATAGCGACAGGGGAGGCTGGGAAGTCACACAGCTGGCGTGCTCAGCCCTGGTGGGAAGTGGAGAGCAGGGAAGGAAGGGTATTTGGGCAGGCAACAAACAGCATATGTCATCATTTTGTTTGAGGACAGGGAATAGGGGCTTGGAGAGATTGAGTGGTCTGCTCAATGTCCTATAGTAGGTCAGTGGCAGAGCTGGGGTCTGTCTGACTATAAACCCTGTTACCTCCTTTCTATTACCTTCATGGTGCAGGACAAAGGGGTACACTGCAAAAGCATATATGGTCTACATTTAATATTCTAGCTTAACATAACTACCCTAAGGTGTTAATTAATCCATGCTTGAAGGACATAGTAACTAATCAATAGACAAATGCAATCATTTCCCTTCAGAAGCTTCCTACAGTAAAAATCCACAACCCCCCTCCTCCCCCATCTCTGATATTATTAACCTAGAAGAATATACCCTGGCCAAACCGCAAAAACAAGAGGCTAAAATTCAACCCAGCCGGAGCCCAAATAATCAGTGCAGGACGAAGGGGCGCACTGCAGAGCATATACGGGGCTGGATGGAGCAGTTCAGACACCAGGAACCTCCATCATAGGGACTGATGAGCATGGCATTTCAGACACACGCCCTCTGGATCTGTAACTCCTTTCTCTTGAAAATGGACTTTATTGGGTAGGAATGAAATAGGATGGAAAGGAGAGACTATCTGCCTTTATCTTTGTAAAACTTGTATTAATAAAGTATAATATGCATTTAGAAACAGTACACAAATTATAAGAGTACAGCTCAATTAACTTTCATAATAGGAACACACTTGTGTTCAGCACCCAGCTTGAGAAACAGAATATTACCAGTACCCTAGAAGCCCCTTTCTTGACTCCTAGTCCTTCTATTCCCCTAGCTGGGGGTAACCCTTATCCTGATTAAAACAATTTTGGCTGTTTTGGTACTTTATATAAACGGAACCATACAGCATATATTCTTGTGTGCGAATTCTTTGTTCAAAATTATGGGCTGAGCATGGTGGCTTACGCCTATAATCCCAGCACTTTGGGAGGCCAAAGTATGCAGATCACTTGAGGTCAGGAGTTCGAGACCAGCCTGGCCAACATGGTGAAAACCTGTCTCTATTAAAAATATGAAAATTAGCTGGGCATGGTGGCACATGCCTGTAGTCCCAGCTACTCAGGAGGCTGAGGCAGGAGAATCACTTGAACCTGGGAGGCAGAGGTTGCAGTGAGCCGCGATCATACCACTGCACTCCAGCCTGGGCAACAGAGTGAGACTCCATCTCAAAAACAAACAAGCAAATACACAAAAAACAAAATTATGTTTGTGAGATTCATCCATGTTGTGTGAGTTGTGGTTCATTCATTCTCATCGATGTATAGTATTCCATTTTATGAATATACTGTAATTTATTTTACTGTTGATGGGCATTTTGGAAAATTTTCAGTTTATAGTTATTATAAATAGTGCTACCATAAGCATTTTAAACATGGATATCGTTTTGTTGGATATATATTTGGGAGTGAAATACTGGGTAACAAGGAAGGTGTATATTTAGTTTTAGTAGAAACTGGCAAGCAGTTTCCAAAGTGGTTCTATTAATTTACACTGTCACCAATATGTAAGAGTTCCAGTTGTTCCAAATTCTTGCCAACACTTGATATTATCAGTGTTTTAAATTTTGTCTATTCTATCCAGTGGGTGTGTAATGGTGTTTCGTTATGGTTTGGTTTTCATTTGTATTACTAATGAAACTGAGCACCATTAACTGATTATTTAATGATTGTTGGTCATTTACATGGCTTTATCTCTTAATATTGACCTACACAGAAGGAGAGAAATGAGAAGAGGCCTTCTGAGAATGAAAATGTGTGACCACTAGGTACATTTGGAGGGCACACCTCTGCTACTTGAAAACCACACAGAAGCAGACAATGCCTGGGAATGAGGGCGGCAGTGTTATGGGTCCCACCGCAGGAGCGCCAACGAGATACTGATGAGAGGGAAGAGCTGTCTTTGGCTCTGGCACTTATTAGCTGCCACATTTTGGGAAAATGCCTCAATTTTCACCTCTGTCAAAGGGAAAACAAAAATAATGCCAACGTACAGGGTCATTGTGAGATTTAAATAGGGGGTGTGAACACTGTCTGGCACAGAGGTACACAGAGATATATAATCCACAGTGCCTGGACCAATAAGTGACAGCTGTTATTCCTATAGAAGGACTGGGGAGTGAGAACCAGAACAAGTGCCTTATCAGTTTTGCATCACGGCAGAATGTTGTGACTCACATCAAACTTCCTTTTTTTTGCTTAGAAACTTGCCCCTCATACATCGACCCTTGCCTTAAGAAATCAACCAGTCTAAGTTCTTTCCCTGCTTCTGATATCCTGCCCTAAAAACTTCCGAACCCAACACATAGAAATAAAATGAAATGCACTCATTTCTCCTAAGAAGATACTATTGAAGAATCGTTGGTTTAGTGTTCTCCCTTGCTATAGTAAATAAGTAAAAGTCAGTTTTACTTTTATCCTAACAGCTTTCTTTGAGCAAGGGCTTTCCACAATTTACATGTTATTCATCTAACCTCACTTATATCTTCTGTTTTGTCATGAACTTCATTTGTCTACGGGGTGGGAAATTATCACAGAATTGTCAACAGATGAGTATCCATAAGTCCATGGCCCAAACCAGCCCCAAGGATGACAAGTTTCAGGTCTTGCTAGACGGGTGGCCTTCAGAAGATGAGCTTTACCTTGGGTCACCATCTGAAAATGTTACAGACTCTGTTTTCCCTCCATTCTGACTTTGTTTTCCTGAGAGTTAATATGGGAGACAGAATCTCCAAAAACTCATTTTGCTGGGAACAGCAGGTGGAGGTAGCCAACCTCTCTTGTTGGGAGCCCAGGACAGGAGGTACAGACAAAACACACTTGGCTGACGGTTGCCAACTGGCATGGGGTCATCTCAGTCCAAGTCCACCCCTCCACAGTCTGGATGCCCGCTCTTTGAATGAGTCTCACAAATTCTCAAGCATATCCCACAAAACAGCACAACTCCATTGAGAATAGTCTGGAATTACAGTGACCACATTAAGGAACTTGTAATATGACCAGAATTTTCCATCTTAGAGATATTTTGGACTAGAGGTTGATAAACCTTTTCTATAAAGGGTGAGTTTAGTCAATACTTTAGGTGTTTGGGGCCATATAATCTCTGTAGCAAACTATTGAACTCTGCCATTATGGTGTAAAAGCAGCAATAGATGGTACATAAACATATGGGCATGGCTGCGTTCCAACAAAACTTTATTTACAAAAAAACACTACGGCTCAGAATTGGCCTGTGGCCTATAGTTTTCTAAGCCCTGTCTAGGGCACCTCACCCGCAAGCAATATAATTCTGGCAAAATAGTAAAGGTGGGGCATGGATGAGAATCAAGACCTCAAGGCCCATTTGGAAACCTCCAAATGAATTTTATACAATTATCCTCTGTGATGAAATATGAACACGTTCTCTAGTTTTTGTTTTTGTTTGCATGTTTGTTTTCAAATGTGTTGAAGCCTTTCTTTGTTGAAGTGCATCAGAAAAAAAAAAAAAAAAAAAAGCCATTAAACTTTGTATTTCCTACTAGGGAAGTCCTAATCTACTGATCCAGGGATAAGTGTCCTTGTTTTACTGAGACAGTCATTAAAGAGCTCTGCAAGACATTCATGTTTACTCAAAATTTCCTCGGTCTATACCGCCTCCCCATCTTCAGACAAAAACAGAAAGGATAAATAGAATTCTCAAGTTAAAGTTAGCCAAACTTTCCAAAGCACTTGAATTTCCCGGGTCCAAAGTCCTGCCCTCAATCTTGGTGACAGTAAAATCAACACCTTTGGGAATTCATTAGCTCTCTCCTTATGAGTTGTAACACACCTACACAAATATCTAGGAATATCATCTCTGATCCTACACTCTGCCCTGTTAGAAGCAGATATAGCCAAATACTGTAAAAGATTCATACAATAGGCCAATCTTGTTATCAACATTCCCCTAATCAATCAACAACCTAAAACCTCCAATTGGTAATGAACTCCAAAGAGTTATTTTTAACTCATCAGTGTTTCTCCCATTTCAGAACATTAGGATTTTAAAAACCTACATTTAAAAAAACACACAAATTACTCAAAAGCATCATCTACTCTCTACAAACACCTCACATTCCCATTACTGTGGTGTTCAGTAGAAATGACAACTCATAGCCGAAAGCAGATTGCTTGAGGTGCTGAGTAAGAAACTTTTGAGGCATCAGACCTCTTTCCCTGGGTAGACAAACAGTTCCAAGAAAGAAAGGATCACTTGGAGACAGAGACCCTTCTGCCCACCTCTTCTCTGTGGAATTAGGCTTGGTCCTCCCAGACTTACTGACCCTTAAGTGACCCTTCCAAATCCAGATAATCCTCTAAAAGGTCAATCCACAAACCCATCACCATCAGCTCCATCAGAGCCTGAAATTGTCCTGGGCTGTGATGAAGGGAAGCTGGGGCCCTTCAAGACTGTCCCCCCCTCCTCTCCAGTAGTGATGGTCTTTTAGGTCTGGTGGGAGGGTCTGGCAGAAATGCCCAGGCCTGGGAGTCAGGAGGGTCTCTATTCTTTCCTAAGATGGGATTGTTGAAGGAAGAAGGAATTCATTTAGAATGAGCCTGGACTGAAATTTGCTTTGTTCTTTTGAGATCTATTCTGCTTTGCAAAGGTACTCCAAAGGGAAAGCTAAAAATGGCGCAAGGGTAATGCAAAGGTAATGGAAACATATGAGGGAGGATAAACCCTAGAAAATCCGAAGCTGGTTCCCAGACAGGAGCGTTGACTGGAGGGGAGATCAACAGAGACAAACTTAATCCCTGTCCTCAGAGAGACCTGCCCACTGGGCTTTAGCGAAAGCCTCAGCGCTTTTTCTCTTTTCCTGGAGAATTTTGACAAAATAGCCCTGAGCCCCACGAGGCAGGGGAACAAAAGGTCCTCCCCCAGATAGATTGGGGGCCTTTGTGAGTCTCATGAGCCCTGCATCTGGAGGGACTGAGTAGGGAGGGCAATTAGGAACAGACAAGTTGCGGGAGGGAGACAGAGTGTTTCCAGAGCCTGAGCGAACCCTAGAGATCATCGAATTTGACTCCTTTGCTGCACAGTGATTGACACTGAGGACCAGAGAGAGAGACCAAGACCTGCTCATGTCCCCTAGCACCCACCACATTACAAATGCACCACCCCTGACGCCCAATAACCCTCTTCCCAAATCTCCGTCTGAGTGGGGGAGTTTAGGGTTTGGTGGTCGTTCATTCATTAATTGATGTGTTTATTGAATAGCAGCTTTATGCCTAGCCTTGTGTAAGATCTGTGGGAGAGCCAGGGAAACTCACCATATGATCTTTGCCCTCCAGGAACTTAAATCCTAAACACACACACACACATGCATGTATGCACACATGCAAACACACATAGAAACACACATGCACACTCACCCCCATGAACAATGAACTTGTGACAGTGAGCCGTACATAGTCTCTTCCATAATGAACCATACAGACAGAAGGTGGCATAGGAGATCAAAGCACGAGAAATTTGTGTTTGCTGGGGTAGGGGTCACTGTAATTCCCTAAGAGCACTTCTTACCCTGTACCTTGATAACAGCCTATTTCATGTGTCTGTCTGTCCAGCTCCCCAGCTCTGGCTTGCACAATGCTAGTATTGTTGAGATTGAGTTGAATTGATTCGAAGTGAAATGGGACGTTTTGGGCAGAACTGGGCTCCCCCGTGAGTATAGGACGGAGTCACTGGGGGCTAGAGGAGAGAAATGAGGGGCTCTCTCTGCCTGGTCTCCTGGAATTCAGACCCTGTCTAGAGCCTGAGGCCTTTCTCTGGGATGTCCAGGTTCTAGTGAGCTTCTGGGGAACCCAAGGGCCATGAATAACAACAGCACCAATCTCCAGACTGTCCTGTGAGGCGGGGTGTGCAGTGATGAGCTTCTCCAGTGTGGAGCAGTGGATGTGACAAGAAGGCACTTCCTAGTCATCTGCAGAATTGTGGCTGTGCTCCAAGACTTCCACGTCACAAGAAGGAGGAGCACTGTTCATGCCTCATTTGGCAAACACCCAGCATGGTGTCTAGCACAGGGCCACAAAGGAAGAGGCACAGTCCTTTCTCTGTTGGAAAGATAAGGAAAAAGTACCTGAAAGTGAAAGAACAAATCAAAGATGAATAATGAGGTGTGCTTTGGCTCCTGGGACTGGCCTTGCTCATGGTTGTTGGCAGCAGGACTTCCCCCCAGAACAGTGTCATCCACCTACACTGGCCACAGAGGTACCACCAGTGATGCTGCCATCTCCTTAAACATTTGTGGACTCATCTTGGGGACTCACCTTTTGAACCTCAACACATTCTTTTGATTTTCCTCAAGATGCAAATCTCTGTCCTTTGTGGGTGAACAGAATTTTTGGAAATTATGGTTCAAAAGTGACCCCTAGCTGACACAGGTCATTCGATTCAGTTCTCCTCAATTCAACACATAATTATGGGGTGTCTGCAGCACGTGAGGCACTGTAGCAGGCTCTGGGAATTCGATAAACCCCAAATCTGCCCTCTTGGAGCTGACAGCATGGCAGGAAAGATAGACACTAAGTGTAAAGATGAGTAATGGCACGTGTCGCCAGTGTATCAAAGGGGTGGGTGTTGTGGGAACACTAACAAAGGCGGGCCATCCGAACAGACACCTGATGTGTGAGCGGCAGTTGGTCAGACAGAAGGGAAGGAAAGACAAAGAGTGTCCTGGGTTGGACAAAAAAGCATAAAGGATAACAATACTAGTTCTCATTTATTGAACACAAACTGTAAATCAAGCGATTTTCCAAGTAGTTTATGTCCATGATCTCATTTAATCCTCACAATAAACTTATGTGGTAGGTGCCATTATTATCCCCCAAATTATAGATGAGAAAACAGAGGCACGGACAGAATAAGCAACTTTCCCAATTAGGAAACAGCAGAACTGGAATTCAAACCCAAGCTCTCTGTTCCAGAGCCCCCTCTTAATCGCTGTGCTAGAGAGCTTCTACATGTGCAGATGGAATGGCACCATTCAAATAGGAACAATGAGAATTCCACTCAAGAGTATGGGGCGGGAGCGGGGAGGTGGGCAGGAGACTGTGGAAGTATGAATTGGTGCACTCTTTTAGAAAATAACGTGGCAACTTGTGAGTGGAGAGACATAAGTTGTGCCTACTTTTTGACGCAGTATTTTTACTTTTGGAAATGGATCCAAAGGAAACAATCAGAAATGTGCATAAAGGTGTACCATGGGAAATGACCTAAACGTCCTTCAGTAGGGGTTGGTTAAATGCATTATGGCACATTTATGCAACTAAATTTTATGCAGCCTTTAAAAAGTAAAGATCATGACTGCTCCTCTTGGTTTGTGTCTCAAGCATGCTTTGAGGCAGCATGAGAGGAGTCTGTGAACGGAAGAGTTGGGCCTCTCTGTCAGCACCCCTGGGTAGTTCTAGGGGAGGCAGGGAGGCCAGGAAGAGGGGAAGTGAGACTCAGCTCCAAGCAATCCTGACCCAGGGGAGGGGAGGGTGCGACTGGCCAGCGGACAGCCTGAGCTCTGGCCCTGGCTCCAGGCTCTGGGTTTAAAGAGCTTTAAAAGCTTATTAAAAAGGTTCCTTCGACATCAAATGGCTCTTAAAAATCAATATTTTGATGATTTAAGTGCAAGAGAATCAGAAACATATGGATCAAATTGCCCTCAAATTATACACGCTTAAAAAAATGTGTTGGTCTTTAGCAAGACCCAAATATTTGAAAAACAGATAGAGACGTTCTCCTGACAGAGCTCTGGTAGGTCAACTTGAGGAGTCCAGAGAGGAGGTAAGTGGGAGTGGGGTGGGGCTCAGAGGGAGAAGCATGGAAATGCTGCTAGCTGGTGCCTTCTATGTAGGCAGGGCTGTGAGGGGCAGCTATGTGGGTGTGCATGTGTGTGTGTGTGCATGTGTGCAGGTGTACATGTGTGTGCACATAGGCATGTAGCAGTGAACATGGGTGCACATTTTCCTCTGGGTCTCTTCATTCTGAGCCCATGTCCCATGGCTCTCATCCCTCCACGTCCTGGTCATATGTATTTGGACTCAATCTAAGTTTTAAAAAGTAAGTTCCTGCCAGGCGCAGTGACTCATGCCTGTAATCCCAGCACTTTGGGAGGCCAAGGCGGGTGGATCACCTGAGGTTGGGAGTTAGAGACCAGCCTGACCAACATGGAGAAACCCCGTCTCTACTAAAAACACAAAATTAGCCCAGCATGGTGGCGCATGCCTGTAATCCCAGCTACTCGGGAGGCTGAGGCAGGAGAATCACTTGAACCTGGGAGGTGGAGTTTGCAGTGAGCTGAGATCGCGCCATTGCACTCCAGCCTTGGCAATAAGAGCAAAACTTCGTCTCAAAAAAAAAAAAGTAAGTTCCTTTGGCTCCTCCTTCTGGGTCTGTCCCCTCTCCCCCAGCAGCACATATGGCACTGTCCATTTCTGGAAGGTTCAGGCCAGGAAGGACACAGGTATCACGTTGCCCAGAGGTGACCAAATGTTCCTCGACTGCAGGCTGGTTCTGCAAATGAAACCCTAGAGGTGAAGATCCGTGTATAACGCTAAGACCAGAGCTGCTATGGCTTCGATTCTCCACCACAGAGTGCCAGGAGCATTTGAAAACCACACATCTCATCCCCAATCCTCATTTTACAGTGGCCCAGAGCAGGAAAACCAAAGGTATAAGGTTGGGGCCAGAGGAAAAGTTGTCACACACATAAGTCCAGCTCATCTCAATCCAGACCACCAGACCCACCCCGCCCATGCCTTCTTCTGTCCTCCCACTCCCTCCTTCTCGCTGCATGGCATGGGGAGTGGCAGAGCCCACCGGACCTGGGTTTCAGTCTGGTGGTGCCACATGGTCTTGAAGGTACTCTGGCTGTGAGGGGCCCCTCCCATGTTCTCTTCCATCTCTGGGAGAAGGTAGTAGGGTGGGAGTGGGGAGCTCTGGCCATTGGAGCCTCTAAGAAGGAGACAAGCCGGGCGCGGTGGCTCACGCCTGTAATCCCAGCACTTTGGGAGGCCGAGGCGGGCGGATCACAAGGTCAGGAAATCGAGACCACGGTGAAACCCCGTCTCTACTAAAAATACAAAAAATTAGCCGGGCGCGGTTGTGGGCGCCTGTAGTCCCAGCTACTCGGGAGGCTGAGGCAGGAGAATGGCGTGAACCCGGGAGGCGGAGCTTGCAGTGAGCCGAGATCGCGCCACTGCACTCCAGCCTGGGCGACAGAGCGAGACTCCGTCTCAAAAAAAAAAAAAAAAAAAAAGAAGGAGACAAGCCACACCTGGAGGCTGGGCTAAGGCCCGAGGAGCTCCAGAGAGAACAGGATTGGGGCCAGCTGGCTCCCACCTTCAGCCCCTCCACCTCTCTGGTTTAGGCCTTTCAAAGGCCACTCACCCTGCCGGCACAGGGTGAGTCCCAGGTGAGCTGTGTGCACGGATCGGGCGAGAGATTCGTGCCCTAAGGGATGATTGTGACTCGGCAGGCCCCTAAGTGCCCCTTGGGCACTCCACCTCCCTGGCTAGACCTACTTCTGAGCTGGTACCCAGCCCTCCCCACTGGACCCCTAAGCCTTCACTTCTCTCATGCCAAATAATATTTTAGGCCACGAGAATGACTGGGGGAGCATAGGCCTTTTTCCCAGGGGCCTCCCCAACTCGGCTGCTGGCACATTAGGCAGGCTGTGTGTTGTGTTTCTCCTCCGGCGGCCAGGGAGCCTTGGTAATTAAGGAGATGATTTCCACCTCGATGGGCAGTCTCATTGGCCAGGATTCAGGCTTGGGTCACTCTCCGCATCCCAGGTACACAGGGGCTGTCCAGTCTGAGGAGGGAGATAAGGGGACAGAATATCAGAAACAGAAATGGGGGCCAGATAAATGGGGCAGGGCATCCCAGAGGGGATGGGGCCATCTGCTGGTATCTGAGGCTGGCTGGGCACAAGTCCATGGGACAGAGCGGAACACCAGCAGCTGGCCACCAGCAATGTCCCTGCCACCAGCAGAGTCAAGGGCAATCAACCAGCAGTGTCTGCTGGTCCTATAGAGAATTCACAGCCCTCTCCCTGGACCTTCTTCAGGGAATTCTGGGGACAGGACAGAGGCTTGGGCTGAAGTGTGGAGACTGAGAAAAAGCTGGGAATGCACTGGGGTCTTGGATGCAAAGGGGGGGGTCCCAAGGACTTCTGATCACTCTTGAGTGCCTCAGAAAGAAGGGCTGAGAGCTGGTGACAGATACCTGAGGACTGTAGCCACCGTGACTGGATAAGGTGGTGTGTGTCCTACAAAATGCAAAGACGAAAATGAGAAGGGAGGTGAAATTCATTCTTCAACACCAAGGAAACGAAAGGGAGTGGGAAACAATGCCCAGCTCGGGGTTCCTGGTTTCAGACTTGTCCTACTCCTGCCACTTCAGCACTCAGCCCTGGAGGTCCCACCATGGAAAGAAACAAGAGACTGGAGATACCGGCTCCCTGGGTTGGACTGGGCAGTGCCTGGGATAACAGTTCCTGTGGGGGTCGGGAGTGCCCCTGTAGCATCTGGTCACTGTGCTGGAGTAGGCTGGAGTTCGTCCCCAGAAGGAAGGGTCATTTCAAGCATCTAGTTCTTGCTCCCAGGACTCCCAGTGGGCCACTGAGCTGACACTGGGCCCAGACTAGGGAGGCCCCTTACGTTCTTAAATGTGTCTCCCACCCAAAATCCTGCCTCTGCACCTTTGCTCCCCACATCCAAGGCCATACACCATCCTAATCTACTGCCCTCCTTGACGCAAGTTCCCCTCTTTCCGACAGTCTTTGCTGAATGCTATCCCACATAGGTGTGGGTTGGGAAGGGGTGAGTGGTTCTTGAAGCATGCTAAGGTTTGGCTTAGTAGAGAGGGAAGGGCACTGTCCACTCTGCTTACTCCACTCCATCTCCCCGCCTCATCCTCTCCCCAGGCAGCACTGACATCTGGGTTCAAACTACTCCAGAGCTCCAGGCCAGCACCTCCATCTCCAGACCCACATCCCTAACAGCCAGCCAGGTACGTGGCCAAGGCCAATACGCCAGCCTCTCCCTGGATTCCTGCCGCCACCCTCCACTCAGCCGAGCTGTCCACATTCCTGGGATTCATCCTTAACAACAGCCTGGTCCTTTTTCCCCCATACCGGTTCATCACAAGCCTCTCTCACTCCCTCCTAAATATTTCTTACATCTGTCCCCTCATCTCCATTCCCCCGGCCCCAAGTCCAAGCTATCACTGCTCACCTGGGTGACAGCCACATCCTCTGAACTTGTTTTGTCTTTGTGCTTTAGTTTGTGCTTTCTGCACATTTTCAGTCAAGAGAACTTTCTAAAATGCTAAGCTGCTCATGTCTTTCCTCTCTTTAAAGCCCTGGCAGGCTCCCTACTGCTGACTCTATGAAGCCCTGGCTTCTTGGGCCAGCGGACTTTGCTCCCTGTGACCTGGGCCCATCCCTTCTCCAGCCCCTTCTCTGGCCTCTCCCCATATTCAAACTTCCTATCCAGGTCTAGTGAACTGCTAGCATGTCCCAGGCCTACTAGGCTCTCCCTTATTCCTTTGCACATGCTGTTCCCTGTGCCTGGCAGACTTGTTCTGGTCACCCCCTCTCTCAGACCACCTCTGATCTCTTAGTGAAGTCGTTCCTGACATTCCAGTTCCCAGATCATCTCATCCTGTGCTGGGTCTGAGCACGCATCACCAGCATTGCTTCTCTGACTCTCTCCTAAAAAGTCTAGGCACACTCTGAGGCAGGCACTGCATCTAAGAACCAAGCTCAGTGCCTGGGAAAATGTCCACAGAATAGAGTGAGTGAATATGTCTAAATGGCATGCACTGGCTGGCCCTCTTTTGAGGTCCCATTGGGTATAAGCCTCTGGCACACCCTGTCTACCGGGCATCTGGTCCTTGCATAATTCACATGCAGCCCAACTGTGGAATCTGATTATTTTTTAAGTTTAGGCTGTTTGGGGTACAGCCCAGAGCTGGAATGAAGAAAGGCTCTGAGCATCGCCTTTCCTCTGTCTTGGAGGGAGTTTGATAGACAAGGGCAGCTACACATCTGAGTGGGGGTCAAGGCTTTAAGGATTCCAGGCCTGCTCCACCTACCCCAGCTACAGAGCCATTCAGTTCTTTATAGAGTCCATAAATATTTATTGAGTGCCTACTGTGTGCTCCCACCTGTAATCCCAGCAGTTTAGGAGGCCGAGGTGGGAGGATCGCTTGAGGCCAGGAGTTCAAGACCAGCCTGGGCAACAAAGAAAGACCCCATCTCTACAAATAACAACAAAAAATTAGCTGGGGTGGTGGCACATACATGTACTTCCAGCTACTCATGAGGCTGAGGTGGGAGGATCACCTGAGCCCGTGAGGCCAAGGATCCAGTGAGCCATGATCACACCACTGCACTCCAGCCTGGGTGACAGAGCAAGACCTCATCCCCCTTCCTCCAAAATCGACATGAACTGGAGGAGAAACAACAGGGAGGCTAGAAGGCGCCAACTGTTTCAGATAGGTGGCCACAGAGCTTCTTGGAGGGTCAGTGTTTAAAACTGAGGCCTGAAAGACGGGAGTGAGCCAGCCATTCAGGGCGCTGAAGAGACGGAGAGAGCTCTAAGGGAGAGGCAGCCTGTACAATGACTTGAGCGATTTTTATCTCTTTCTGAACCTCAGTTTCCCCATTTGTGGTGGGGACCATAATGCTTCCCTTGCCTCCCCACAGGGCCTTGGCAGGGTTTAAAGGAGCCCATGCCAACAAATAGGACATAGCTGTTTGGACTCAGAGGCCATGAGATTCTGTTCCTGTGTTTATGGCAAGATGGCTGCCCCTTCCTGTTCTCCACGGGAGGCACCACCATCTATGTCCTGGTTAAAAAGTAAATCAGGGGCACACGTTGTCAAAACTTCCTGAGGCTGTGTCATGAGTAAAAAAGGAAAAAAAAAAAAAAAAAAAAAAAAGTAAAGCAGCCTGGGAGGGTCTCCCTTTAAGCCTTATCAGTCTCCCGCTCCTCTGTATGAATATGATAATCAGACTCTATCAGGAGACCAGATTTTTGAGGAAAGACAGACTGTGGGGATCTGAGACAGATGGATAGAAGACACTACCCGGAGGAAATGTGGGGACCGGGTTTTCCCAGCAGTGAGCCCTTCAAGGGGAACCCCAGAGCTGGTACAATGCCTGGCACAGAGTAGGGGTTCCATGCAGCACTGGTGACAGGATGAGCCAACGTTCCCACAGCCTCACCAGCAGAAGGGAGACTTCCAGGCAACAAGGGTTCCGAGATCCCAACTCCCTTCCCCTCTCCCTGTCCTTCTTCAATTCTTCTGTCGTCCGCCCCCGCGTTTCTTGCAGGCTTTGGGGGGTATTCATGCTCTCTGTTTCCCAGTGGACATGTGGTCGGGCCAGGGGGGCTGTGTGTGCGTGTGTGTAGGCACGCGGGCTGTGAGGGGGCTGGGGACAAAGGCCCCGGAGTGAGATTCAGGGCACAGCTGAACTGCCCTGAACTCTCCTTTTTGTTTTCAAGGAAATGCATAATCCAAGAACCACCCACGGCCCTGGCGGCTCTGCTAAGCAGGGCTGGAATGTGCTGCCTTTCCCGTTAGTAATTGTTTTTTCTAGTTAGCCTGTAACCCTTCCCTTGCCATTCCCCTGCTGCAGGGGTGAGGCCCGCGGGGATGGACACCTTGGCTGCCCTCCTGAGACGTCCCCTCACTCTCCACCCCACTCCCACAGGGTTCAGGGTCTGGTCCTGGCAGCATCCTCGGACCATCTGCCTTCGTGATGACTCTTTCCTCACGGAGAGGGGCCAGGGCTGCTGGAGACTGCAGAGTCCTGCCTGGGGCCTGCAAATGCTTGTTACGGAGTTTACGTGTCCGGTTGTAGCCAGGGCTGTGACTGGGAATGGGTGTCAGTGCAAGCCGGTGGAGGAATGTGAGTTTGTGTGGGTGACTGTGACCTGGGGTACGGAGGACTCAGAGAGAGAGAGAGAGTGTGTGTGGGGGGGGGGTGCGGGGGGACCCTATGAACATGGGTACACATCTGTGAAAGCCAGCAAGCATGGTTGTGAATCCAGTGCACGTGCAAGCTGGTGGTGTGAGTGTGTGTGTGCCTGTCCTGGGAAGAAAAAGCCATGTGCACCGAGCTGACTCAGCACTTCTCTTCCCTGCCCACCCAGTTGAGCGCCTGAGCCTTTGCTCCAGGGAGGAGGCAATGCCCTCTGCCCCCTTATTTGTGTCGTTGGCTGCCTCACCCTCACCAGCAGGAGGGGGGCAAACGTGGCACCCTGGGCCCGGTCCCAGTTAGCTGAGCTGCGTATCTTTAATCCCTAGGCATTAAAGAGGTCAGAGGCTCATGCTATTTCCCGACCCCTCCCTGCCAGGTCCTGTCTGGAGCTCTCTGAAGTTCCTGTAGCTAAGGCCAGGCCTCTGCTCAGATGGAGGTGGCCTCTGTGGAGTAAGAAGGGGTACTGGGGTGTCGCCTGCTGCACCCTGAATCCCACCTTCTTGCAGCACTGACTGCTGCTGCCTCATGCTTGGTGAGACCTGACCTATGGCCTTTAATTCTTAGTGTGACCTCTACCACCCTGAGCGGGGAGGGGTGCTGGGCTGGCCTCAGTGCGCACATCTCTCAGGGAGGTCTGCCCCTCCAGAAGTCGCAGCTCAGGATCACAGAGGCGCTGGGAAGTCAGGAGGTGGGGACAAAGCCCAAAGTCTCCCGTTGCAGGCCTTGGGGCAGCGGCCAGCCTGCGCCCTGAGCAGCTAGCCGTGCAGCAGTGCCAAGGCCCGGTCCAGTGTGGCTGCTGAACATTTGGTTCAAATCAAAGACCTTTTCCAGCCAAGAGAGGAATGCTGCCGAGTGGGATTTGGGAACGGGCCTGGCAGGGCGAACACTGCCTTAATTGAGGCCCTTCTAGACTTTTAATTACAAGCAATGTTTTCCCAAGCTTCCTAAATTGACCATGGAGACCTGCTGGTGTTAGTGTCCATGCCAGGGACAGAAAAAAAAAGTCGTTGTTAAAGCTTTTTCAGCAAGTTTATTTTAGCAAATGTTTTGAGGTGGAAAGGCTCACACAAAGTGGAGGCCGGAGTCATTTTTCTCAGAGGGCCAGGCACGACACGGAGAGATCCACACCCACAGGTGTGATCAGACACACAGGCAGAACACGCGCACATGGGCACCTGTCGAGAGAGGCACGTGTACAGGCGGAGGATGTGACCGTGGCGTGGCTGCGGAGGCTGTAAACACCAGGCTGGAAATCCAGCCCAAGCACCTGGGGCGCTTTAGAACGGCAAACACTATTGGCAGCCCGGCCCGCCTGCTCCCACCTTCACCTCCTCCCACCCCTCCAGGCTGGCTGGGCCTGGGCCTGCTTCGGAGCCCCTGTGCCCTTCACCAGGCCTGTTTACAAGGCCCAGGACAGCTGCCAAAATCCCAGCTATGTCCCTTTCCTTGTCTGTCTCCAGCGGACATGACTGACTTGGAAGGAGGGTATGCCCTTGTCTGTGGAAGAGGACCCAGGTTCAGCACCCAGTGGAATCCTCGGGGCACCTTCTGAGGGAAACATCTATGGCTGTTCTGGGGAGCAGCTGGTCCAGGTTACAGATGCAGAAAACAGAGGTGTCCCTGAAAAACAGACACCCTTGGAGGAAGCTCCCAAAGCACCAGCCCTGCTTGTGAGCAAGAATTGCCCGGACTCCAGGACTCCCTCAGAGCCAATCTGGATCCCCAGGCGGGGGCCTATGTGCTGGTTTTATAGCACGGCTCACCATTGCAGCCTCAGCACTGGAAGCCTCAGATCAGAACCTGTTTGTTTAACAGTGACTGTTCACTGCTGGGCTCTGGGAGCCCTGACAGCTGGAAAGACAGAGCAGGTGCCCCGACATGGGTGATTTTGAAAGCCCCAGAGGGTCCCTCTCTACTCTCTTTTCCTCTTTCCCTGATGTTTGTGGCCCATGTCTGTGGGCCTGGACACCCAAGCAGCCTCCAGAATCCCTCCCAGTGCTCCACAACGAGCCTATAGTAGAAACGGGAACAAGTAGGCTGCCTGAAGAGGTACGGAGGCCAGAGACAATGATGCCTGCTTCACCATTTTGCCAAGGGTCCCCTTGAGTGTGGGCACTGCCCAGACACAGGGAGGCCAGAGGCCAGGAGCAGAGGGAGGCCGTTCCCTAGGCCCAGCCCTGCCAATCAGGGCGAGCCTTGATGGCCGTTACAGGCCGTTGCTATCATCCCTTATCTGGGGCTCCTGGCTCTTACACCATGTCCCCAACCGCCCCTGGAGTGTGTGTGTGTTGAGGGGGGCCTGCTGCTCCCTCCCTAAACAGACCGTTACTTGGTTTCCGTTGTTTGGGGAGGGGGTGGGGAGCTGTCTGCTTAATTAATCATTTTAGGCCACTCTGGGAAACTCATTAAGCCACCTCTCAGGGCTGGAAGCAGGAACACAGCCCTCAAAGTTGGAACTTTTTGGTTTGCCATATCAGGGTCCAGTTTTCCTTCCACTCATGTGCACACATGTGCATGAGAGTGTGCGTGTGTGTGTGTGTGCCTGTGAGAGACAGCAGGAGTACAAGGGAGAGTGCCCTTGTAGCTATGATTCCGTGTGTGTTTGCGTTTCTTAGATTCTGCAAGGAACTTCCCCTGATTCTTCTTAATTACCAGCCTAGAAGAAATTCAAGATGCTTAGAGCAAAGGTCAAACTCCACCTGTTTTCCCTGCACTTCATTTTCTGGCAGTTCCCACAATAGTACAGATAAGTAAAAGATTAAGGCAATCTTTTCTAATTAAAGTAATTAAAAAACGGCGATGATTGCACCTTTCATCTGAAAGGGAAAATATTTACTCATCCAACTGCAGGCCCTTAAAAGCATTCAGGAGGTCTATTTTGACAAACGGATCCTCCTCCCCTCCCCCAGCCCATTCTGCTCGTCCTGGACACACACACACAAAGGCTGGTTTATTTAGCAAGCGGAGGCTTGACAGGGGCACCCTGAAAGCTGGGAGCCTCGGGCAGTTTTAAGCAAATGGCCACTTCGGTTCAATCCCTGCTAGGCCCTGTTGAGAGGTTTCTGGGACCGTTGGGATTTTGATTTGACCAATCAATGTTTTACTGTTGTTCCTTCTTCCTCTCTTTCTCCTTTGGGTGGTTTCCCACCTGTCTGCTTCTGATAGCTCCACTCTTCCCTCTGACCTGGCTGGGATGGAGACCTCAAAAAGGAAGAACCGGTCAGAGTCTTGGATGCAGTCCGTAACAACCATAACAACCATAGATTACATTACTGTTTTGCACAAGCCTGTGTGCTTGACATATAAGTACTTGCTCAGTGCCAAAGGGGGCGCTCTCGGGGTGTGTGGCCCAGGCCCCAAGAAGTGCAAAGTCTAACAACTGTCCTTGGCTCCCCCAGGAGAAAGCTAACTTGCGTATAGGCTGCTGTGATTCACTTTGACTTTTTGAGGCAAGTATAATCAGCCAGTTTCCTGGTGCATGGGGTTTGATCTCACAGATTGCAATTTTTCCCTAAGTAGGGAGCCCCTCTGGTGACATGTGATGGTAGGGACAGAGGTACCTTACTCCAGAGGAGTGGGAGGTGTGAAGGCCGACAGAGATGTTAATACCCAGTCCAGCAATCTGGGGAGCCCTGATCGCTGTCCCATGCTGCTCTCCTCTTACATCCCACCTATAGGGGATGCTCTGGAGCCTGTGCTGCTGGAGCTTGGAGCAGCATGGATAGGCTAATCCCCTTTACAGGCTGTTCCTCAAATCCTCAGAATATGACATAAAAGAATATCCCGGGAACCAGCTCCAAAAACACTGGGGCCCAGCTGTCGCCTGAGAAGGGCCTGGTTTGCCTCTGCCTGCCCCAGGTCAAGCTAGACAGTGTCCTCAGCATGACCTGCTGCCCTCCACTGTCCTCCCGGCAGACATACAGCCTCAAAGAGCCAGTATGGGCAGGTCCAGCTCTGCAGTGGACCCTGCTCTCCAGGGTGGGCTGAGCAGGGAAAAGGAATGCGTTGTGTGTACACACATGTACACAGATGGTTGTGAGCACATGTGTGCGCTGTGTCTGGCCTGTTTGTGGATGAGCTTGCTTGGTATCAAGAACAGCCTCATCAGAGCTTAGGGAAAAGCCTTTGGGGCTCTCTGTACTGCAAGCTCACCCAGTGTCAACCGCACCCTGTTTGGGCTCTGGACTATAGCAAAGCCACCCCCAAACCTCTCTCTTTCCTGGCCTTGCCTCTTGAGTCACAGCTGGAGTGACAGCTCTCCTTGTGTTACTGCTCTGCCTGATCACCCACAATGGCTCCCAGCTTTTGGAGAAAGAGATTCATCAGCACACCTAAAACACAGGGCCCCAGTGGCCCACCTCACACTCAGGGGGCTTGATTCAGGCCCGGCCTCAACCGGACTCTTCCTGCTGGTCCCAGACACCCTTTGCGAAGCTGTGAGAGCTGTGGATTCCCTCCCAGGAATCCTCCTCATCTGTGTGCACAAGGGCCCACCCCATGAAAGGGCAAACAATTGCAGGATTCCTGGGTGCCCTGAAGCCCCTACTCTGAGCCCAGGCTGAGAGCTTTTGTCCCACAGTCCCTATAGGCCAGATTTGTCACTGGGCTCTGATAGGCTGCCCCTCACCTTGTCTTCCTTCCAACATCAGTCCAACCCCTCCTTGTGGGGAAGACAGGAGGAAGCCTCCAGTGCCAGCCGCCTCCACCCAATGCTGGCTCTGCCTGAATTCTGCACAGAACCTTCAGCACAGCCCAGGGCAGCTGCTGTTGGACCCACTCAGGGAATTGTGTCTGACCTGACCTACGCATTTGGTGGTTAGCTTGCTCTGTGGAAACAGTCCGCAGGGGACTGGAATCCTCGCTGCAAAAATAAATTCTCCCTCTGGACTTGCTTTTCTCGTCTTGCTTTCTCTGCATTCTGGCTTTTTCCTTTTTCTTTCTAGGGTCCTAACCGCTTGTATCTTCTTCCTTTCCTCCCACTGAGACCCAAACAAACCCAGTAAACAAACTCTCAGGCCACTCTCTTAAAGAGACAGTATGTGTTTGTTGCCATCTGGATGTACAGTCCTGCTCAGGGGCTGCATGAGATCTGGGGGCAGATGGGCTGTGAGGTGTTAACGATCACTCAAGAGACTCACAGGAAAAAGCTGGCCTAGAGCAGTGCACCAAGGAAATTACCCTCAGAGCCCCCTCTCCTTTCCCACTCTCACCTGAAAATACAGAACGGGAGGGAACCAGTGGGGTTTCCCCGTAGCCAGGCTCCCTGAGTGGTATTGTTGAGACTATTGTCTGCTTTTGTCTACATGACCTGAAAAGGATTCCTTTTTTTTTTTTTTTTTTTTTTAGACGGAGTCTCGCTCATCCAGGCTGGAGTGCAGTGGCGCGATCTTGGCTCACTACAACCTCCACCTCCCGGGTTCAAGCGATTCTCCTGCCTCAGTCTCCTGAGTAGCTGGGATTACAGGCACCCGCCACCACACCCGGCTAATTTTTTGTATTTTTAGTAGAGACAGGGTTTCACCATGTTGACCAGGCTGGTCTCGAACTCCTGACCTCAGGTGATCCGCCCTCCTCGGCCTCCCAAAACGCTAGGATTACAGGTGTGAGCCACCGTGCCCGGCCAGGATTCCTTTTTTCTTAAGTGTGATTTTAAAAACATATTTTCAGGCTGGGCGCGGTGGCTCAAACCTGTAATCCCAGCACTTTGGGAGGCCGAGATGGGCGGATCACGAGGTCAGGAGATCGAGACCATCCTGGCTAACACGGTGAAACACCGTCTCTACTAAAAATACAAAAAACTAGCCGGGCGAGGTGGCGGGCGTCTGTAGTCCCAGCTACTCGGAGGCTGAGGCAGGAGAATGGCGTGAACCCGGGAGGCGGAGCTTGCAGTGAGCTGAGATCCGGCCACTGCACTCCAGCCCGGGCGACAGAGCGAGACTCCGTCTCAAAAAAAACAAAAACAAAAAAAAAAAAAAAAAAACATATTTTCATGTCGGCCTCCTCCCCCGCCCCACCACCAGAACACATCTCTGAAGTGACTATATCAAACAGAGGCAATGTGAGGAGAGGGATAGATCTAGCTTGCACATCACTTTCCTGGAACTTGGTGACTTTGTGCCTTGGAGGAACTCTGCTCTTAATTTGTCATTGTGTGTGTGTTGCTGGCTTGGTGAGTGGAAGTCACTGGGGGGCAGGGGAAGTGTGTGCGTGCTCTTGAGTGTGCATGTGTGAGCATGCATCTGCACCGGTGCCAGGCAGCTGCCTTGAGGGTCTCTGCCCGGAACAGGGTTCTCCACTGTGCGGAGCATGTGGACAAGCTAAGGATGCCCCTCACTTCCCATGTGAGCGGTCTGAATGGAAAGACTGGCATCTGTCTCCCGGAGAGTGGGGCTGTGCTCATTCCTGTTGCCCAACTGGCAGAGCAGCCACAGGGCCTAGCCCAGGGACAGACAGCATCCAGGCCAGGGCTTCCTGGGGATCCTGTGAAGATCCAGGTTCCTTTGCAGTAGGTCAGCAGAGGCTGACATTCTGCATTTGTAACCTGCTTCTTGGTGGGGAGCTGAGCAGCTGCTCTCCAGCCTATGATCTGGGCAGTGAGGCGGGAGAGAGGTGGCATGGTGGTCCTTCTGCCCACTGAGAAGGGAGGGCTGCCTCTGCCACTGCCCCTTCCCTGTCCCCTGCACTGGGGGCTGGCCACTGCCAGGCACAGGTACCGCCCTCAAGGGATGACAGCTGACAACGTCTAAACCAGGGCTCTGTGGAACAAACCCACACCTAGTGAAGGTGGGTTTCCCCTTTAAGAGAATACATTCCTCAGCAGGATAGTGGCCCCAGGCTCTCTCCCACTACCACTTGGAAGCCAGGCAGAAAAATTGCCTGGTGGGCAGGATTACAGGATTAGTCAGCTTTCCCAAAACAGACCCACAGGCTCTTAGGTGGAAATGAGTTTTGGTCTGAGCCCTTCTTTCCTGGTGACAGATGTGTTTGCTGGGCCCTCCCCTTGTCTCACTCCTCGAGTCTCGCCTCTTCCTGAGTGCTCGGAACTCCCATACTCCCTCACTCAGGCCCCGGGAATTGGGGGGAAATGGGTTTCAGTGGAAATGAGCCCTAGGATTCAAGCGTCCAGGCCCTGGGAGGAGGGTGGCACTGCTTGGACCAAGGGGCTGGCTTTACCGACCCCTCCCCATCCCTACCAAAGAGCAGCCCTGCTGAATCTACCCTGTGCTGGAGGGACCGAGCGGAGCCCAATAAGCCATGATGGTCCCAGGCCTGTCGGTCCTGCCCCAGATTCCCATCGTCCCTCTGTCCCCACTGGGTCTTTGGGTGCCTCGGCCTCCCTGAGCTGGGCCTGCCCTGCAATCTCAGAGTCTGCAGTGTGTGAGCTGGCCTGTGCCAATTCCGAGCTGGTGTTTGCCAGAAACCAAGGGACTGATGACCAGTTGCTGAGGGCAAGCCACCGTGCTGGGACACTCAGATGTCTGAGGATGTCACTGTGGATAGATCCAAGATTTGGATCTAAGCGAGGGAGGATGTCTCATAATTCTCTGCATGGGACCAGCAGCCTTGCTTGGATTTAAAAGTTCCTTGCAGAGAATCATATACTCACAGCTGGTATCCTATACAGGGGATGTTCTCCTTGGAGCATTTTTCTTTTTCTTTAGAGAAAGCTGGTAAAAGAAAATATACTTTGATTCTTTTAATAGCCCCTATAATCCTTGGAGTCAGTGTGATCCTCCTTTCAGCTCTTTGGCTCCTCAGGAATATGGTGGGGCCCTCCTGGCGATCTGTCTGGAGGCCACGTTCTGCCACCATGTGATAGCCATGGGGGGCTGCCTGGACTGGCTCCTCTAGGCTGTTATATCCCAGGCCATGCCCAGAAACCAGAGTCCTGAGCTGAGGGCAGATTTCAGAGCACAGCCAGGCCCAAGGCCAGAGCTCTCTTGAGGCTAACGTCAGAGCTGACTGCAATCAAAGACAGGGCTGAGCTGTCAAACTTTCTCAAGGAAGGGCTGATACTTCTTTTAAGGGTACAACATCACCTGTGGACTAAATAGTTCTCATGAGTCATTGGTGGACAGAAATGTATAGATCTCCTAACTTTGGTTTGCATCAAGGCCTGTAAAAACACCCATTTCTGGGCCCTGCCTGAGAGGTTCTGATTAAATAGGAGAAGCTGAGAATTTGTATTTCCTTTCATTTTATTTTAGAGATGGGGATTTCACTCTGTCACCCAGGCTGGAGTGCAGAGGCGCAATCATAGCTCACTGTAGCCTTGAACTCTTGGGTTCAAGTGATCCTCCCACCTCAGCCTCCCAAGTGGATGGGACCACAGGTGTGCACCACGACACCCAGCTAATTTTTTAAAACTTTTTTTTTTTTTCTTGTACAGATGAGGTCTTGCTCTGTTGCCCAGGCTGGTCCCAAACTCCTGGCCTCAAGTGCTCCTCCTTCTTGGACCTTCCAAATTGTAGGGATGATAGGTATGAACCACCACCCCCGGCCTAGAATTTGTACTTCTAACAAGTTCTCAAATGATGCTGATGCTAAAGGGGCCACACCTTAAAAACCACTGTCCTAGTGCATTTCTCCGATTTGACAGATGTGGAAACCACGGCCCAGGGAAGACGCAGCTTGAGCAAGGTCACCGGCGGGTAAGAGTGCAGCTACAGTAAGGGCCTCCCACCCAGGTTAGTGAAGAGTCACTGCCCAGCCCTGCCTCATGGCCTTAAGCCCAGGATCACACAGCTGGTAGTCAGCCCTTCTTATAGGCCGCCATGGCCCACTGGGCACTCCTTAGTGCTTAGAAGACGAGTTAGTACTGGTAGCACCCAGTTGGTGCTGGAAAAGGAAGTGGCATGTTTTGGCGTGTCCTGGCCTCCAGGCTGAAAACTGTTTTTTTGGACAATTAAGAACATGGCTTCAGCTGAACCACAAAATCAGACGGAAACCTTTATCTTGGGTGGCACGTTCTTGGTTTCCTCCCATGCCCTGGCAGGCTTGTGGTGTGGGGCCACGCTGGCCAGGGTGGGTCTGGGAATGGTTCCAGTGGCTCTGGCCTCCACCCTGGAGAGGTCGGTTAAGTGTGTCAGGAGCAAGCCTTTGGTTGCCGTTTGTGTTGATGATGCGGATGGAAAGGGGGGCGTTGGGGACCCCCAAGCTCTTTAAACCCCTAGGGCCTCTGGGGTCCCTTGAGGTGAGGCTTCTTCTGCAATTGACCATAAAATTCAGTATCTGCCAGACCACCTTCCCCTATTGCAGATCTTGTCTCCAATGATCTACCCTCCTCCCTCCAGCCAAGAAATGGGTGAGTTCACATCACCTACTCCCCATTCCAGCACCCCAGGGGGGTCCTTGGTTCTGGCACCATCTCCTTTCTGTCCCCATCCCTTTTCAGCCCCCATCCCTCTAGGGTTCTGGGCCTCTACCTCCATGAGAGGTTTGAGGGTAGACAAGTGAGATGTTTGCTTACAACCCTCCTTGAAGTTTAAGCTTCTCCCATACTAGGAATGGGGCTTGAGGCCCCAGGGCCTAGGATCCCCACTGAGGATTATGGTCGAGGCCAGAGAACAAAAGCCAACAGCTTGGTGCCACTCCACTCTCCAGATCTCCCAATCAAAGCAAACAGAACAAGCACCAGGAGTTGCAAAGATCCATTCTGAGAATTTGCTATACAGTATACATTGGCTCAGTCACTTCGGCAACATGAGGGCCATAGTGGACTCAGAGAGGGGCCCTTGCCTGGTGAGAGAAAAGGACAAGCTTAGAAATAACTAGAGAAGAAACTGGAGCTGGAGAGGCAGATAAAGAGCTGTGGGGTCAGACGAGGGTGGGGTTGCTTCAGCTTCATTCTTGGTGGCCAGAGGTGCTCATAGGAAAAACAAAACCCAAGCCGCAGCCTCCCCCAACACCAACCCCCAAGTAGCGCTGAAAGGAGCTGGCCCACTTGGGCCACAGCTGGTCACGCTTAGCCACTGTGTTGAGACATAGTCTCATGACTGCCACTTGGGGAACGGCCACTCTGCCTCCCTGTTTGGGCTGTGCTCCCTGCCCCCCACAGACAGCAAACAGGCCTGCCCGGCTCTCAGACCTTTCCGAGCTCCCGCCTGTGTCCCTGTGAACATCAACAGGGCTTGTTTACAGAACCTCAGGTTTGTTTGTTTACAACTTTTATTTTAGGTCTGGGGGTACATGTGAAGGTTTTTACGTAGGTGAACTCGTGTCACGGGGGTTTGTTGTACAGATTATTTCATCACCCAGGTATTAAGCCCAGTACCCAATATTTATCTTTTCTGCTCCTCTCCCACCTGCTACCCTCCACCCTCAAGTAAACCCCAGTGTCTGTTCAGAACTTCAGATTTTAAAATCCTACATGTTATTCTGTTTCTAAATGACTGTCATCTGCCAATCTTGTCTCCCTAGTTGCACACTATAAAAACTTTTTAGGCTGAACATGGTGGTTCACACCTGTAATCCCAACACTTTGGGAGGCTGAGGCAGGCATATCACCTGAGGTCAGGAGTTCGAGACTAGTCTGGTCAACATGGTGAAACCCCATGTCTACTAAAAATACAAAATTAGCTGGGTGTGGTGGCACACACCTGTAGTCCCAGCTATATGGGAGGTTAAGGCACAAGAATTGCTTGAACCCAGGAGGTGGAGGCTGCAGTGAGCGAGATCACACCACTACACTCCAGCCTAGGCGACAGAGCGAGACCCTATCTCAAAACAAAACAAAAACAAAACACCTTCGTAGGCAGGAACTGAGTCTGCTGCCAATCACAAGCTCCACCCATCACACCCCTCCTCTCATGCCCCACCTGGATCTCAGTTGTGGCTGATGAGTGATTTTGGCAGTCACTATCTAGGCTAATGACGCTTGTCACAGAGCGCGCGCGCGCGCGCGCGCGTGTGTGTGTGTGTGTGTGTGTGTGTGTGTAACTGCAAGAGACTGCAGGAGATGGGGGCACTGGAACACATCTGTACTCTATCTGCCTCAGCTGCTACCTTGGGGCACATCTTCTACACCCAGTGCCCCCCTCACACTGGGGACAGGGCTGAGGGCCTGGGAGGCAAGAGGGTGATGTCTTCCACTGGGATGTGCCTTCTCCAGCTGCTCAGTGCACAATCTCCTGCAGATTCCAGCAAAGAAGGCAGAGGGAGGGAGCCCCAAGGGGCACAGTCAGATCCCCACTCTGTTTCTCCCTCCTGGCTCCAGACCCAATTTTAAAAGGAAGAAGCAGCAGCAAATAAAATCACTGCAGTGCTGTTAGCACTGTTAGATGAGGAGGGCAGCCCGGGGCTGAGCTGAGGGCGTTGGGGGTCAGCAGCCCAGGGAGGTGAAAATTAATCAAGAGTGTGAAGAATTCCGCATTGCTTCAAAATTAGTCAATTGCTTCCACATTTATACAGACGCCTAAATATGACACGGTGAGGGAGAGGGGATCAGAAACAGGATTACACAACAAACACCTGGGAGGATCCTGTGGGTTGCCCATCAGCCCCTAGGCCAGTGGCTCAGGGAGGTGACAGCACATCCCCGTCCTCCTCTGCCTTTCCCTCCCTGGTCTACTGGTCCCACCCTACCCCTTTCTGGGGCAGCCTGGAGGTTCTGAGTGGAGCAGGAGCCTTCCCCCAGGATGGGTCCTCACCCTGCCCCATTTCCCAGAGACCTTGGGAGGGTTTTCCAAGTTCCTGGCTGGGGTCCTTAAGGAATGAGGGGAACTCTCCTGCTGCGGCTTGGCTGGGAGGAGGGGAAGGAGGGACAGAGAGCCGAGGACTCTCTGGGCCCATCCCTCTCCAGCGAAGAGGAGGGAAGGGTAAAGAGAAGCTAGAAGAGGAGAGAGGCAACTGGCTGGTTCGGAGGTCTTGTCCTGTGACCTGCCCCTCAGCAGAATCCCGTGGGCCCCTCATGCTTTGGAGAAGAGGCCAGACTTCAGGGACAGTCAGTAACAACCATCACTCTGGTTTATTGAGTGAGTGCCACACCCCAGGCACAGAGCTTAATGCTTCACACACGTGTTTCATGTCATTGTCACAACACCCTCCCCAGGTGAGAATTATTGTCCCCCTCTACAGAAGAGGAAACAATTTCAGGCCAAGGGGCTTGCTTGAGGTCACGTGGTTCTTAAGTGGCAGGGCTGGGGCTGGACAGCAAAGCCTTCTTGCCCTCTATTACCCAGCTCCGCATGACTCGCTCCGGGGGGATGGCGCCTGCCTCATGGAGTCCAGGGCAGGCTGGGGCAGACAGACTGTCGCCGGGCCTTGCCTGTCTCTGGAGGCATTGCGGACAGCGTGACCCTGCCTCTGAAGGCTGCAGTGGCTTCCTTGAGGAGGGAAGGCCACTCCCCACAGAGTGGGGCCCACGTGCTAATCATCAGGGCAGGCCTGACTCCTCACCCGAGGTGTGAACGAGCCTGGTGTTGGGACTGGAATGAGGCACTTTAATGGACAAGTTGGAATCTGTTTGTGAGCAGCAAATTGCCCCCGTCCCTGGGGCCATTTTCCACCATAAATCTCAACTATTGGAATCTGCAGATCCCCAGCGCTGTAGCCTTGGCCAGGGCAACAGGAAGGTTATGGGAGCTCTAACAGGGCCTGGCCCCCAACAGAGGTCACAGCCCTGGCCCACCTCCCACCCTCCTCCCCCACCATGCTTGGCACCGAGGGTCCTGCCTTCCTCCTTGAAAGCCTGCTTTGGTCTTCCAAGCCATGCACGCTCCTGATGATCCTTGGACCACCAAGCAGGCTGTTTCTTCTGGCTGCTGGTTCTGTTGCTCCCACCACATCTGGTCAAGGGTCCCTCTCCTGCGGGTGTCATTTGTGGCTGCAGCCTGAGGGGTCACACTATGTCTATGACTTCAGAGCTGCGTCTGTCTCTTAAGTCCTGACTTCTTTCCCATATTTCTAAGATTCTTCACCAAGGTGTCTCACAGGCACCTCAAAGTCTTGCCATCCAACCAAAACTCGTCTCCTCCTGGTGCCCCCACTCCCACCCCACCAACAGGTCCAGAACCTCTCTGGAATTGCCTTCAGCTCCTCCTTCTCCCTAGTCTCCTAGTAAGCCCCGAGTCCTGCGTCTCTACCCCTAGAGGCCCCATCTCCATCCTCCTTGAAATCCCAAGTCTGGAATCATTTATTGCAAGAGCCTCCTGATTGTCTGTCCCTTCCTGAAGTGTAACCCAACATCCTGAGCGATCATCCAAAGCCGGGCCCAGAGTGTGTTTCTTCCCAACTTAAAACCCTTGGCTGGGTGCGGTGGCTTCCGCCTGTAATCCCAGCACTTTGGGAGGCCGAGATGGGTGGATCAACTGAGGTCAGGAGTTCAAGACCAGCCTGGCAAACATGGTGAAACCCTGTCTCTACTAAAAATATAAAAAAATAGCCAAGTGTGGTGGTGGGCACCTGTAATCCCAGCTACTTGGGAGGCTGAGGCAGGAGAATCGCTTGAACCTGGGAGGCAGAGGTTGCAGTGAGGCAAGATTGCGCCACTGCACTCCAGCCTGGGTGACAGAGCGAGACTCTGTCTCAATAAACAAACAAACAAAAAACACAAAACCCCCCAAAACCCTTGAGGGCTCCCCATTGCCTCCAAAGTAAGGCCCAAACTTGTTATACAGATTCACAGTCCCCTCCTTGAATCAGCTCCCAACCTTGCTCTCCAGCGTGGTGGCCCCCTCTTGCTCCTGTGAACGAACCTGTGTTGCAGCTGTTCCAGATTCCATGCCATCCCCACTGCCGCAAAGTCAGCCTTGTGCTTACTGACTACATGGTGTGGCTTTCTCACGCCTCCTGCTTGGCATGGACAGTCCTGTCTCTGCCCATCACATTCCTACCCTTTGTTCAAGACCCAGACACCAAATGCTCAAACCCAGATGCTGGTTAAGAGCATGGAATCTACAACCAGATTGACCAGGTACAAGACCCAGATCTATTTCCTCTAGAGTTTGACCTTTTGAGAAAGTTTTGTAACCCTTCTGTGCCTAGGTTTACTCATCTGTAAAAGGAAGACAATAGTAGAAGCACGTGCTTCATTGGACATTGTGAAGATTAAGTGAGGCTACGTGTAAAGCACTTGAGATAGCATCCGGCTTGTGGTCAGCACTGTATATCAGCTATAATACCCCAGACTATGAAGCCTCTGCTGATCCTTCCAAAGTTTCCTCTGGGCCACATCAATCTCTCTCTTTCCTCAATACCTCAAGCATTTTCCTTGACACCAGTAGCAATCTGTACCATATCTGCCCGGTTGTGAAGTTAAGATTCTTTGATGGCAATTGGACAATTGTCCAAAACCCATTGGATCAAACAAAGGGATTTTTTTTTTTTTTCTTTTAGAGACAGGGTCTGTCTTGCCTAGGCTGGTCTCAAGCGATCTTCCCACCTTGGCTTCCCAAAGTGCTGGGATTAGAGGCATGAGCCACCATGCCCAGCCCAAACAAGAGGATTCTTATCATGAGCATACAGTGGGCCTTACAGCGTCTAGGGGCAGGAATGCACAGCACCTCAGGAAACCCTGGCACTGGCATCTGGAAATACTGCTTGGGTAGGGTTCTCTCTCTGAACGTTCATTTAATCATTCTCTCTGTAGTCTGTGGCCTTGCAGACTTGGCTGGAATCCGCTGTTTATGGTAGTCAAGGGTACATGCCACAGTGTGACACGGAAAGATGGGATCTCCTCCTGCATCCCAGTTCAGCCCTGACCAGCCTCTCTAGGGGCAGGGGCAAAGGGAGGAGTCATGTTATACAGAATGATTGCTGAGGGTGTCTCTCTTTGGGTGAAAGGGTTTATTAAGAGGAGTCTATGCCAGAGACTACAAATTGGTCCCCAGGATCTATTTCCCCATCTTTCTCAGTAATAGAACTCCCGGGTTTTTGCTGTCCTAAATAAAGATTGCATTTCCCAGCCTTCCTGGCGATTGACAGGGGCATGTGATTAGGTTCTGGCCAAAGCGACATTAAGGGAGGAGAATGCCCTTCTTTGCTTCCTCTGGCTAGCTGGACTCTGGAGCCAGGCTGGCAGAGTTCAAATCCTAGTCCTGCCACCTATGAGTTGTGTGACTTTGGACAAGTTACCTAACCCTTTTGTGCCAGTTTCCTTTGCAGTAAAATGTGAATAAAAAGAAAATCTATATAATAATAGATATTCTGTGAGGATTACATGAATTCATATTTGAAGAGTGAGTAGAAGGGTTCCTGGCACAAGCTCTACAAGTGTGACTGGAATGAAGACGATGATGAGGATGAAGATGAGGATGGCAAGGCTGGAGCTCAAGTGCCACACTGTGTCCTGGAGCAGAAGCCACGTGTTGAGGACAGTCTGGACCCTTAACGAGGGTTGAGCCATGACACCAGCCTGTGACTGTTTACCTCTTGAGTTTGTTTACAGGAGAAGAAAATAAACTCTCACCTTGTTTAAAACACCATCCTGTTGGCTTTTCAGTGTGTTTGTAGCCAGATCTAATCCTAACTGATACAGGAACATTGTGGGTTCAACACACATCCCTGCCCCTGCACCATGTTGTCGTTCTTTAAGATAATGTCTCACTGTTCCTACTTGGGTTGTACATTCCTTGAGGACAGAAAAGCTTCCCACTCACAGCGGGTGCCCAGAAAGTAAGTATCGAATTAATGGAAGAACAATGTGAAAATCATCCTGGTTAGGTAGACAAGGAATTCTTTGGCTAGTTGCAGAAAATCAGTGATAGTAATAACAAGATTTATCAAACATAATGGCTGGTGTGCTTTTTTTTTTTCCCCCCAAGTCAGGGTCTTGCTCTGTTGCCCAAGCTGAAGGCCAGTGGTGTGATCATGTCTCACTGCACCCTTGACCTCCTGCCTCAAACGATCCTCCCATCTCAGCCTCCTGTGCAGCAGCACACCTAGCTAATTTTTAAATTATTTTTATAGGAACGAGGTCTTACTATGTTGCCCGGCCTGGTCTTGAACTTCTGGACTCAATTGATCCTCCTGCCTCCGCCTTCCAAAGTGTTGGGATGACAGGTGTGAGCCACCATGCCCAGTCCCTGGCATTCCAAATACTTCAAGTGTATTTTATAGTTTAGCTCTCATGACAATCCTATGAAATAAGTACATTGGCCCTCTACACCTGTGTGCTATGCATCTGTGGATTCAACCAACCATGGATTGACAATACCCTATTTGAGGAAAAAAAAAAAAAAAAGATGGTTGCATCTGCGATGAACATGAACAGACTTTTTTTTCTTCTTCATTATCCCCTAAACAATACAGTATAACAACTATGTATATAGCATTCACATTGCAGGAAGTATAAGTGATCTAGAGATGATTTAAAATATAGGGAGGATGTGTGTAGGTTATATGAAAATACTACACCATTTCATATCAGGGACTTGGTAGTGTCACATTTTGGTATCCTCGGGGAAGTGAGGGTGCTAGAACCAATCCCCCACAGACACCAAGGAATGACTGTACTGTCGTCAGTTCCATTTTACAAATAAGGGAACTGGGCTTCAGAGAGATGGAGGTCAAGGTCATAGATGCAGCCAGTGGAGCCTGGCTCCAGAGCCCAGCACCTTCACAATTTTGCTGTGAAACCTTCTCAAGGGCTTTTCTCTGGCTTTGGAAAGGAGGGGCTGCACAAGCCAACAAGAACACAGCACGTCAGAGTGACCTTGCTTCTCTCTCGATTTTGGAGATGTTTTTGGAGGACTGAACTTCAGGGAAACAAAGGGAAATGTCAGGGCTTTCCTGAGGTCAATGGGGGTAAAGACCCAAATGGATGACGAAGCCTTCCCTGACCCCCTAGTCTACACTGACCCCTCTGTCTTCTCTGTACTTCCATAGCCTGTCTGTTGGCATGGCCAGCAGCTGGCCCTACTGGCTAATCTCCTACAAAATTGTGACATTGGTGGGGTTTGTCTCCTCTCCTATCTGCCTGTTATTTGATTTTCAGCCTCTTATGTCCTGTTTGGTCCCTCACATGTTCTCTCAGCAAGGAAAGCTTCATTTTGAAAGATGAAAATAGAGAACACAAAACTTAATTCCCCAAAATGAAAATTTAATGGTGGGATTTCAGGCAGCAGAGATTTGGGGGTTGAGGAACTTGCTGTCTCTCTAATCGTCTCGTTCCTCCCCTTTCCCTTCCCCTCTCCCTCCCCTTCCTCTTCCTCATCCTGGTGCCTTTTTGTGATTATTATTTAACCACTTCACACCCCCATCTATTAGTCTGGATGGCCCACTTCCAGTCCTGCGTGGCCCCACTCACACGGGTCACCCTGTCACCCTGGGCTCAGGCACAACCCCCTGCCTCCACGTGCATACTGCCAATCCCCTGAACACTGCTTACATCTTTGGTTTTATTAAACTGTTTGTTCTGAGAGGACAAAGACCACACCTAATGGCCAGGGATGTAGTTGCAAGAATTTTTACTTTCAAAGGTGTGTTGGTCTCCGTGGCCTCTGAAGGTTCTTTCCACCCTGAGCCTTAAAGCTTCTCAGCTCTTCCCCTTGTTCTCCCCATCATGCCTGCTTCTGAGTTGGGTAGAAGAGAGGTGCTTAGGAAGGATGTATTGAGCTGCTGTCTAACTCTTTCTGTAAGGAAGGGCGCAGGCCCCTGAGACAATGGTGGAAAAGCTCTCCTGCTTTCAAAAGTCCCTCAACATGCAGGCCCCTTGGAGGCAAAGCACCTTCAGGGTTTTAGAATCAGAATTTTTTCTGGGCCGCAGGACAACCTGCTCTGGCACCCGCTCTGGCCTGGCCGGCCCTGGCCTCCTCTGGGTCAGTATCTGGGCAGCCTGGAAACCACAACTGGCGCTTCCCAAAATGATTCGACATTCAACGTGGACTCAATTCCAGTTCCCCTTGGCTCCAGGAGGCCCGTCCCACAGGACCAGGTCAGGGCCACAGAGGCCCCAGCTTTTCTCGGATTCACTGCTGCCCAGGGGCAGCCATGCCAGAAATTCTGCAAATTGCAAGCACAAGCACTCTCAAGCAGTAGCTTCACAGTTTCCACAACCTCGTCCACCATACTCCATAATGTCCAGATGGAGTGAGTTCATCTCAGACAGGAACACATTTTTCCTCTGGTGACTTCTCCCCTGACTCAAGTCTACACCACCAGGAAACTGCTTGGGACAAGGCTGGGGCAAGGAGGCAGAGCCCGTGGGGTTGGGACTAGGGCATAGCACCCTGCCCCGTGAAGCCTAGATCCTTGGCCCCAGCACCCCTAGAAAACATGGCTCCTCAAGGAACCACATTCTAGACAGAGCTGGAGAAGTTGATGGGGCCTGGGTTTAGGTTTGCATTGTGACCAAGGCACCCTAGGAGATGGCACCCATGTTCTCAGCGCTCAGATGGGACTTTTCTGTCTGCCTCCCTCACTTTTCTGTCTGCCTCCCAACACTTTGTGCCAATGGGTAGAATGAATAGAGTTGTGATTATAGACACAGGGGACTCAATAACCATTTCTTCACATCTGCTTGAGACTATGTGGCCTTTGCATCTTGCCAGGCATGAGTTATTCCTCTCTTAGCCCATGGAATCCATTGCCTGGCACGGCCTCCACACCTTTGCACCATCCACATCCTCCCCGTCCACATCCTCCCATTCTCCAAGATGGGCTCCATCCTACCTTCACCTCCTTCCTTCCCTACCCTGGAGCCCTCAGGGACCTCCTTTTATCCCTTGAGCTCTTAACTTTCAATGTCTGCACCCCTCTCATGTGGCAGTAATCCCCATTCAACATGCAACATTGTTTATCATCTGAGGCGGCTATGAAGGGCTTTGTATTTGCCTCTTCTATCCCCGAGCACACTTTATTTTTTTATTTAGTTATCATTATTTTTTTGAGACACAGTTTCAATCTGTCACCCAGGCTGGAGTTCAATGGCAGGATCTTGGCTCACTGAAACCTCTGCCTACCAGGTTCAAGAGATTCTCGTGCCTCAGCCTCCTGAGTAGCTGGGATTACAGGCACCCGCCACCATGCCTGGCTAAATTTTGTATTATTAGTAGAGATCGGGTTTCACCATGTTGGCCGGGCTGATCTCGAACTCCTGACCTCAAGTGGTCCACCGGCCTTGGCCTCCCAAAGTGCTGGGATTACAGGCGTGAGCCAGGGCGCCCAGCCCCCAAGCATACTTTAAACCAGCTCTGTTCAGTAGACTTCTAATGTGAACTACTTAGGTACTTTAGAATTTTTCAGCAGTCAGATTTAAAAGTACCAAAAAAAGACAAAATGAGTTTTAATATATTTTATTTATCTCAGTATATCAGAAAAAGTTATCATTCCAATATGGGATCAATATAAAAATTATTAATTAGATATTTTACACTTTCTTGTAGAAAGTCTTCGAAGTCTGGTGTGCATTTTATAGAAAGCTCTTCATCTGATTTAGATTTAATAATGACCTCTCCTTCTCTTCCACCTGCCCAATACCAAGCCAGAACAAGATGTAGTCCCACAAGCAGGGTATTCTGGGAATTGTAGTTCCCAGCTTCTCTCAGAGCTGCAGAGAACACCTTGGAAAGAGATAGTGGTGATGAGTTGACCACAGACAATCTGGCCCGTCATTCCATTGGGTGAGTGCTCCTAGAATTGCACAGGAGCCAGTTGCCAGGTGTGGGGAGCAGCAGGGCTACACAGGGAGGGAGGGCAGTGGGCACAGCAGGGGACCCTGAGTGAGCTGACTACCGGGGCAGAGGGGAAAGAGCTTCTGGTGGGGGTAGGAGAAGCAGAGATGGAAGGGCACGGAGGGACGAGTGCCTAACGCATTCTGGACAGACAGGTGCTCCAGTGTCATGAGGCGGCCAGGCCCGCTTTTCGGTGAACCCCCACACTGGGGTGGGGTGAGGCTTACAGGTGTCACTCCCCCGACTCTGGGTGCTAGTAGGGCTGGAGCAAGGTGGTTGCCCCCAAGGCCTCAGATACTCTGCTTCAGTGCTTCAGTGTGGGTGGACTCAGAAGCCGTAGGGACCCCACCCCTCCAGAAGGCTTCCCAAGTGACTCTCCCGTCAGCCTGGACTCCTGACTTTGACGCTTGTTCCCACATGCATGGGCACAGCTCGTTTGCTGTGCTGCACGGGGCATGCCCCCACGCACAAGGAGTCCTTTGGGGTCAGAGGCCCAAACTGTCTTCTAAATCCCACAGCATCTTGGAAGGTGCCCTACACATCTGTGCTGAAAGGAGCTGGGGTGGAGGCCAGGAAGAAAGGTTTGCAGGCATCAGCAGAGCCACCGAAGCTGCTCTTGTCACCGACAACCAAAGGTCTGAAAGAAGGGGGAGAAGTCCATCCAGGGCCCCTTCCCTCATGCCCTGAACAGCCAAACTGGCTCGTACGGACCTCAGAGACCCAAGGGACATCAGAGATCAGCTGGAACCAGTCCTCAGGCTTTTGAAAGGAGCAGCACAAACACACACAGGGGTGGGGGGCGTGAGTGGGGAGGAGATGGTGGTGCTCCTGGCTGCAAGGCACTAAGAGCATTGGGCCACACTGCTGGTGCCCAGCCCCAGCAGGGGCGAGGCTCAAGAGGGAAGCTAGAGTGTCCTCTTGGAGAGACCCCCACTGAATTAGAACACCTGTCTATTAATGAGGAGACCCCTGAATGAGGACGCCAGCCTCTGACCAGTGGCTGAAACCCATCTTCTAGGCATTAATCCAGAAGTTAGATATACCATGAGCCTTCTGCTCTTTCTTAAGAATCATGGGATTTTGGCCGGGTGCAGTGGCTCACGCCTGTAATCCCAGCACTTTGGGAGGCCGAGGCGGGCGGATCACAAGGTCAGGAGATTGAGACCATCCTGGCTAACACGGTGAAACCCCGTCTCTACTAAAAATACAAAAAATTAGCCTGGCGTGGTGGCGGGCGCCTGTAGTCCCAGCTACTCGGTAGGCTGAGGCAGGAGAATGGCGTGAACCCGGGAGGCGGAGCTTGCAGTGAGCTGAGATGGCGCCACTGCACTCCAGCCTGGGCGATAGAGCGAGACTCCGTCTCAAAAAAAAAAAAAAAGATTCATGGGATCTTAGGGCTAGGTTGAGTTATGGTCTGACGCTCACCTAGTCCAAGGCTGTCACCTCGCAGATAAGGAGACCAAAGCAAACGTGGAGTCCAGCTGGAGGTGGGCCTGGTCTCCTCCACAGAGGCCTTTCCTTCTGTGGCCAGTAGTGCCACAGAGGCCCTACTGGCACCCCCTCATATGTTCTCTCTTTCATCCTCTCTCGGGGCTGGAGTCTTTCCCCTCATAGCCCATCTTCTAAGTCACAGTAGTCCCCAGATGTTACCCACTTGAGCAGCAACAGAGCAGGCGCGGAGTGCCTGATGCCTCCGAGAACCTAATGAATGGCTCAGGTGTCACATGGGGATCTGGAAGGGAACACACATGGGACAGAAAATCAGACCCCATGGGCTTGTTGAGCCCCCCAGAGTCAGACCGTGGTGTTTGAAGCAATGAAATAGGGTTAATTTGGCAAGGCTTGTCCCTGGGCACAGTTTCCCTCCTGTGCTCCAGTTTGTGCTTGCAATTCAAGTTTCTGGCACCAGATGGCAGCGTTGCTCTGTTACGAATGACTTAATAGAAAAGTTTTAAGTCATTCATTCATTCATTCCACAAGTATTTACTGAGTGTTTTCAATGTGCCAAGCACTTTTCTAGGTACTTGGGATAGGGCAGTGAACTAAACACAAACATCTGTGCCTTCTGGGAGCTTCATTCTAATGCAGGAAGACAATGAATAGATGAGAAAAACATTTGGTGTGTCAGATGATAGGTGCTATGGAGAAAAAGAATAAAGCAGGTAGGGATGAAAGGAGGAATGGGGGCATTGTGAAGTTAAAGAGGAGGCCAGAGGTAATAAGATCAGGGAAACAGAGCTGGGCAGAGCAATGGAGGCTCTAGGCAGTGGAAGAAGCAGAGAATGTTTGCATGGGAAGGGGCTTTAGAGGGGGCTTTGTTATATTTGACAGATGGGGAGACTGAGGCCCAGAGAGCTCAGTCTCAGGTGAAAAAGCTGCCTCAAGTGAAATGACCTGTCCAAGTGAAAAATCTGGAGGCAGGCAGCCTAGAGTTCCAGATCCACCACATCCTACCTCGCTGCCCCCGCCACCTCCTAAACCTACCTCAGTCCTCCCTCAATGCAGCAGGACTAGGAACTCACCAAACTCTGTTTGCTTTTTTTTTCTCTGGATACCTTTTCTAGCCTACCTTTGCTGTTACCATGTGTAGTTACCGAGTTCTGGCCAATAGCTATTGGGCAGGAGTAATGTACACCTATTCCAGGCCTGGCCCCTAACAGTTCCTGTATCATCTTCCATGTACCACCTCCCAACCCTTCTCCATCAATGCAACTACAAGCACAAGACTCCAGAGCTCTAGGGGATGAGGATGTTGCTAAAGAAGGGGGCCCTCTATGACTGCATGGAGATGAGTACCCTATCACTGTGCTTTGGACTGTGGTGTGACTGAGTCTGGTATGTTGAGCCATTGGGATGTGGGGGTTGTTTGTTACAGCAGCTTTCTTACCCTAACTAATACACTCACCATCACTGAACTGAACTGAATGCAAAGCCCACCCAGCCTCAGCTCCCAACACTATGTGGAGGACATCTGATGCTTCTGTTGACCCTTTCTCTCTCTGCCTGGTCTGAAGCCTATCTAATCCAATGCCATTACCTCACAGATGAGGAAACCAAAGCAAATATAGCTGGTCATAGCTCCTTTATATTCCAGGAGCCAAACCAGTTCTTGGTGAAGTTCTTTCTTATGGTGCCTCCCCACCATCACCCAGAGCTGGGCACATGACCCAGGTGATCATTCTGAGCACACAATCCTCCTGGCCAAGTGACTGGTTCAGGGACAGATATATCATGCAATCAGTGTTTTGCTTAACATTCAAGCTATGGATGCTGGTAAGAGGATCTGTCTTCCTCTGAGATGCTGAGTGATGACCAAGAGAGTTGGAAGCTGCTGGAGCCATTGCCCAAGGATATGAGGAAGAAGCTGTTGGGGGAATGAAATTAACATGTCAAGGTGGCCATAGAGCCAGAGAGAAAATCATACTCCACCATATTGTTGTTCCAATCTTGCCTGAAGTCAGGTCTTCCTTCAATTTTCCCCGTTACAAGGGCCAGTTAATTATCTTTTTTAAAATTTTGATTCAGTTTGAATTTCTGTCACTTAGAGCACAAAGAATTCTGATTAATAAATAATTATTGAACTCATATTTACTAAGCCCTACTGCAAGCCAAAAAACTGGGATAAAAGCATGAGCAAATTAGACACCAGCCCCTAGGATCCCCTGCCCACCATATACAAATATATGTGACAGGTGGGTTTGATGCCAGTGAGAAGTTGTTGAGAAGTTAGGTCTCATTTTTCCACTTTCTAGGTTGCTGGCTTATCAAGATAAAGGAAGAAATATTTGCTTTTTCCTTTACCCTTCTGGAGCACCTGCCCTTTGAGTTCTTGAGGTTTGAGATTTCCTTATCATGAGGAGGAAAGTAACAGTCTCTGGTCTGTGTTTCCGGCTGAATGGAGAAGTTGCCAGGCCAGGTGGGCTGCCCTCTGTGATTTGAAAGGCCTACACCCCTTAGGAGGTGGTAAACAAGGTGTCAGTCAGAGTTGACCAGGGGAGGGCCATGGCCTTCAGGGCTTGCGAGGCTCTTTGCACTGAAGGCGAGAGGTGTTAGGGGTATTGTAGGGGCACCAGAGATCTGCCCCCATCAAGTGCTGTGGTGGCAGGGCCCTGGATGGTGGTGGGGGCTGCCCTGTGCCTTGGAGAACTGGGCCCCAGATGCCCAGGTTCAGGAACCTTGAGCAAGGTCCCCAGGTCAAGCCTGCCTTGAAGTCACCCTAATCCCTCTGCTGTCTCGTGGATAGCACCAGGGACTATCATGGTTGACAGTTAAGTCCCTACTATGTTTTTTTTTGTTGTTTTTTTTTTGTTTTTTTTTTTTTTGAGACGGAGTCTCACGCTGTTGCCCAGGCTGGAGTGCAGTGGCGCGATCTCGGCTCACTGCAAGCTCCGCCTCCTGGGTTCACGCCATTCTCCTGCCTCAGCCTCCTGAGTAGCTAGGACTACAGGCGCCCGCCACCGCGCCCGGCTAATTTTTTGTATTTTTAGTAGAGACGGGGTTTCACTGTGGTCTCGATCTCCTGACCTTGTGATCCGCCCGCCTCGGCCTCCCAAAGTGCTGGGATTACAGGCTTGAGCCACCGTGCCCGGCCCCTACTATGTTAAAAACACATGTTTTCATGGGTGGGGCAAACTCAGGGGTCTTTCTATATAACCTTCTGCATCAACTTTCTATAACCTTGACAAAGGAGGGTTTTAGCCAGATGCAATTTAATGTGGAAGCTTTAAGAAATGTAACATTTCTTGAATCCTAAATTTTGTAGCATGATATCATTTGTAATATATTTAATTAAAAACTGTTGCAAACTGTGAGGGGAAATGACTGGGCTCCACGAATCCATATAACAGGAGGATGTGATCAATTCAGGGGCATAAATATTTTTTGCTCAGAGGGACTAGCTCTAGAAAACCTCCATGCAGTTTAGGCTTCAGTGAAATATTTAGTTCCTGAAATTTGTTTTTTACCAAGACAAATGGTAACAATCACTTAATTATGTGCAATCGCTTTAGGCTGTCTTGAGCCTCATTGTTCAACATCCCAGAGGAAGACAGACCCCCTCCAGCATCCACAGACCAAATCTGAAGCAAGACTCTGGTTGGTATCATCAGGTCACATGTCCCTCTCTGAACCAACCAAGCCAAGAGAATTGCGTACTTGGAATGGCCAGCCTAGATCACTTTATTCAATCCCCACAACCACCTCCTGGGGTAAATATCTTTAGCCCTCATTTTACAGATGAACAACCGATGTGGAAATAGGTTCATTTACTCCTCCAAACTTGTGATGGACAACCTTACCAAAGTTCTCTCTTCACAACCTGAGACTGGGTTGTGGGGAGTGGGGATGGAAAAGATTCTGAGAAAGACTTTTCATCTCTGATCAAATAAGAAAAGCACATAAAAAGAGCTCTTGCCACATTGACCATCCCCCTACATCCTGACTTTGGAAGGAGATTTAAAACGATGTGATACCTGGAGTAGTGGCAGCTGTCTAGAGACCATATGGGGCTAAGGGAGAGAATTTAGAGACATTGGCATCTTGGAGTTGCAAAGCCAACTTGAGAATTGTCTGTCTCTAGACTCCTTTTTTTTTTTTGAGATTGAGTCTTGCTCTGTAGCCCAGGCTGGAGTGCAGTGGTGCAATCTCGGCTCACTGCAAGCTCCACCTCCCGGGTTCACGCCATTCTCCTGCCTCAGCCTCCTGAGTAGCTGGGACTAGCCTACCTCTAGACTTCGTAGGTAACCAGTCAATTTTCTATGGTTTAAGTCCCTGTTAGCTGAAGTTTCTGTTACTTCCAGAAAGACACATAGGTTGTGTTAGAGGCCCTTTGAGGGCTGGTGGGCTGGCATCATCCTTAGAGTACAGATGGGACCTAGAGAGGGTACGGACTTGCCTGAGGTGTCCCAATGTGGAAGAATGTGCTCTCCCAGAGGGTGACTGAGCGAGAGGTAGGTGGTTAGGACAGGGGAACCCCTGGGGCAGCGTGGGACAGTCTGGGATACCAGGAGAGGAGCATTGAACCCAGCAAGTGTCTCAGCAAGAGGAAGCCTGCAGGCCTGGATTTGGAGAAGGTACAGGGAAGGTTTGGTGGGACTTTGACCAGAAGCACGCATGCAAACTTGCAGGTGAAACAACAAAAGCAGGCCCCTTCCAGCAGTGACTTCCCGTGGCTGTGCTACAGAGAGCCTGCAGGAAGGAAGGAAAGGCAGTGGCTGGGATTCAGCTGTGACTACAAGGACCTAAATTTAGATCAGACATCCAGGAAGACACCAGGAAGCCCGCTAACGATGGTCTCTCACTCCATGCAATGCTTTGTCCTGTGCAGGCACATTCAGCCACAGTTTCTCATTTGAGCCCTGAATAGTCCTTTGTGGAAGGCAAGGATGAGAACACCAACAATGGCACAAAGTCATGTGATGGAGTAAGGGCGAGAACCTGCTCCCACGAGCCCCAGTCCCATGAGGTCTCTCTCAGCCATCTCTCTGGACCAGCTGCAGTGCCGGCTTTCTGGCGGGGAAAACGTGGCCTTGATTTGTAGCACTTGCTGATTTCCATGGTGTAAATACTCCCCGTGTGGCTGGTTTTGTCAACATTTAAACAACTTTCTTGAAAAATTGCTGGCATTTAACAATGGCTCTTGGAGCTGGTATGAATTTGCTCCAGCACACATTAGGCCCTGCCAGCCACATTCTCGCATCCAGTGTCCTGGCCCCCTGCCCTCTTCTCACATCCAATGTCTTGGTTAAGGCCCACAGGCCTGCCTCTCTCCTGCCCTGACCCTGGCTTAGTGTTTTAGCTCTTGGCCCCAAAACCTGAAGCCATCATGTGTCCCTGGTTTGCTGCCTCTGCTCCCCTGAGTCCTGACTCCTAAATTCCTCCCTCTGGTCCCTCTTAGTGCCCTGCTGGGTGGCTTGATGTGAGACCCACTCCCTCCCACCTCAGCCATGGCTGCCTCTGGCCATTGCCCACCTCCCTGGAAGGGCTTCAATGCTTCACTATTGGGACTAAGATGGGACTTAGTCCCATGACTTGGGAATGGGATGTCCATATGGCTGCAGATGCAAAGGTCCTGGGAGCTCTGACATGGTTTGGCTGTGTCCCCACCCAAATCTCAAATCGAATTTCCACGCATTGTGGGAGGGACCCGGTGGGAGGTAATTGAATCACGCGGGCGGGTCTTTCTCGTGCTATTCTCATGACAGTGAATAAGCCTCATGAGATCTGATGGTTTTAAAAATGGGAGTCTCCCTGCACAAGCTCTCTTCTCCTCTCTGCTGCCATGTAAGATGTGCTTTTAACCTTCTGCCATGATTGTGAGGCCTCCCCAGACAGGTGGAACTGTTAAGTCCAATAAACTTTCTTTTGTAAATTTCCCAGTCCTGGGTAGGTCTTTGTAAGCAGCATGAAAACGGACTACTACAAGCTCCTTCTGAATTTCTTTCATTTTTTGAATGCCCCACTCTTCCTGCACAAGCTCTGAGACCCCCTTAAAGACTGGCCTCCCTCCCTCTTGCCTTCTTAATTGCCACCCTCTCCTCTACCTTGATTCATTTATCCTCTTTCCTTCACTGAGAGAGACGTCCCAATGCCCCACGCTGACCTCCAGCTCCTCCAGCTCTCAGAGACCCTCTGTCTGTCCTAACCCTCCCCTCCAGATCCATCCGTCTGGGGTCTGTTGTCCTGTGCTCCAAACCTACTCAGTCTCCTCTCTCTGCCTTGATTAAGGTCTTATCGCTATCCCACAATCCAAATTCTAACCACTACCATCAGGGCTTAGGTCAGCCCCACCACCTCCCAATCCCACCCTAAAGTCCCGCTGGGACTTCCAGCCCAACTCCTCAGCATGCTCAAGTATCATTTCCTCCAGGAAGCCCTCCCTGACCTTCTGCCCTCTTCTCTCGGAGCTGAGTGTCCTACTCGTGAATCCTGTGCAAACCTTAATTGTGACTCCCCTCCTACTGAGAAACAGCCATTGACTCGCCGGTCTCTCCCATCAGGCCATGGTTTTGCAGGAGGAGGAGTTATGTCAGTCTGCCTTGGAACTCAACACCGTGTTTGGCCCATGGTAGGCGCCCCACAGAAAACACAAGCGGCGTTGAGGGCTCCTGTGGTGAGTGGTCATCTCTCTTTTAGCATGCTAAAAGCGCTTTCTGTGGGAGTGCCTCCTAGCCCCTCTGCTTGAATGGAAGTTTCTCAAGGCCAGGACCCTGTCCCGTTCCTCAGGGCCCCTCCCCACACGTAGCTTCAGGCAGGCCCTGCTGCTAGGCGCCACAGAGAAGCTGGACAGGGTCAGGGGTGTGCCCTCTTTCTCCAGGTACACTCGGCAGTTGACTGATTAGTCTCAAGAAGCAATTAAATTTAAGAGAGGCTTTTCACCTGCTCACAACTCCGCACCCTATCTGATTATGATGTTATGCCCCTTGGAGGGGCAGAGAAGGGCAGTCATTAAAAGACAAACATTTGGGCCGGGCATGGTGGCTCACCACAGTAATCCCAGCACTTTGGGAGGCCGAGGCAGGCAGATCACTTGAGGTGAGGGGTTCGAGACCAGCCTGGCCAACATGGTGAAACCCCGTCTCTACCAAATATAAAAAATTAGTCAGGTGTGGTGGTGGGCTTCTGTAATCCCAGCTACTCGGGAGGCTGAGGCAGGAGAATTGCTTGAACCTAGGAGGAGGAGGTTGCAGTGAGCTGACCAAGATCATGCCACTGCACTCCAGCGTGGGCAACAGAGCAAGACTCCATCTCAAAAAAAAAAAAAAAAGACAAACATTTGAAGGGGCTTTGTGCTGTCTGAGAAGCCAAATGGCAGGACAGCCACTTTTTTTTTTTTTTTTTATTTGAGACGGTCTTACTCTGCTGCCCAGGCTGGGGTGCAGTGGCATGATCTTGACTCACTGTAGCCTCAACCTCCCAGGCTCAAGCAGTTCTCCCACCTCAGGTTCTTAAGAAGCTGGAACTACAGGTGTGTGCCATCAGGCCTGGCTAATTTTTGTATTTTTTGTGGAGACGGGGTTTCACCATATTGCCCGGCTGGCCTCGAACTCCTGGGCTGAAGCAATCCTCCCACCTCAGCCTCCCAAAGTGCTGAGACTGTAGGTGTGAGCCACCACGTGTGCCCCCCTCCTTTTTATTGGTACAGATGAGGTCTCACTATGTTGCCCAGGCTGGTCTGGAGCTCCTGAGCTCAAATGATCCTCCCACCTTGGCCTCCCAAAGTGCTAGGACTGCAGGCGTGTGCCACTGCGCCAGGCCAGGCCAGCCACTTTAAGCAAAGGCAGCAAGACTGGGAGCTGGACAGGCCAGCTCCCAAATGACCCACCCCACCCTGGGAGCTGGAGCTCCACTGAGGGGTCAGAGGTCAAAAGGATCTTTGAATTCATCTAGAGGGCTGGGGACAGTTCATGAGGGTGAGGCAAGCCCTCTTCTGTGACCCCTCTACCCACTGAGCATCCTCCTTAGCAGGGAATATGGACTCCAGCTCCCAGCTGGAACCCACGAGCAGAAATGTTCTTTTGGTTTTCCTGTTGGAATCCCACGAGCAGGAATGTTCTCGTGGTTTTCCTGTTGGAATCCTTCAAGCAGGAATGTTCTCGTGGGTTTCCTGTTGGAATTCCATGAAAAGTGCTTTCATTCTTGCAGCCTTGTGCCCCTGAAGTTTCAGGGGCATGGAGTCCTGGGGGATCCCCAAGCCTGCCCCCTCCCAGCCTTTGCCCTTGGCCTCTGGGCATCTCATTAGTGTGGATACCTTCTGGAGGAGGAACCCTTCACCACATATGCTGCTGCCACTGCCAGGATTTCTGAGCTAAGCTATGGTTGTTTCTATCCTGCTGCTATAAACTGAGTCCACCAGAAAGTGACCAGTCCTGATCTGGGGTGAGGAGGTGGGATGGGGTAGTGGTTTGAGGGAACTACATTGCTTGAATCTGAATCTTAGCTACCCGCTAGTTGGCCATACCATGACCCGAGACACTCTAAGCCTCCACTTCCTCGTCTGAATGATAATAGAATCTATGCCGTAGAGTTGCTGGTGGGAATAAATGAGATAACTCTCCCACTACCTGTCCCTGAGCCCAGGACTAGGCTGTACCTGCCTCACCTTGGTGTGGTCCAGCCACTCCTTGCCTTCAGCTGAGCCAAATCTCTCCCCACCATTGTTTTTTTTTTTTAAGACGGATTCTCACTTTGTCGCCCAGGCTGGAGTGCAGTGGCATGATCTCAGCTCACTGCAACCTCTACCTCCCGAGTTCAAGCAATTCTCCCATCTCAGCCTCCCAAGTAACTGGGACTACAGGTGCCTGCCACCACATCCAGCTAATTTTTGTATTTTTAGTAGAGACAGGGTTTCACCATATTGGTCAGGCCGGTCTCGAACTCCTGACCTTGTGATCCGCCTGCCTCAGTCTCCCAAAGTGCTGAAATTACAGGCATGAGCCACCAGGCTGGGCCAAAGCTCTCCTTTTCCTTCTCAATCCCTCATCCATCCCACAACTTCATATTCCTGGGACTCCTTCCTGCTCCCAAGAACTCCAGCCAAGTGTCAAGGGTCACAGGCAGGTCCCCAGGGGCCCTACCCCTGACCCCACTCACCTGCAGATACCTCTCCTAGCATGCTTGGCTGACTGAGGAACCTTCTTTGGGCCAGGGACCCAGGCCAGAGCAAACTGCTTAGATGGCGTATCTAACTCTACTGAGGCTCAGCTCCTGGGATGGTAGCTCGGTGAGTCCCACCATGGCCCTTCGAATGAGAGCGGCTGGGAGAGCTGCCCCACCCACTTCCCCTGCCCGCCTTCATCTTTGTCTACATCTGCATCCTCATCTTCATCCTCCTCCCAGCCTTGTCCTCCTCATCCCAGCCTCATCCTCCTCATCTCAGCCTCATCCTCCTCATCTTCAGCCTCGTCCTCCTCATCCCAGCCTCATCCCCCTCATCCCAGCCTTGTCCTCCTCATCTTCAGCCTCATCCCCTCATCTTCAGCCTCGTCCTCCTAATCCCAGCCTCATCCTCCTCATCTTCAGCCTCGTCCTCCTCATCCCAGCTTCATCCCCCTCATCCCAGCCTCATCCCCCTCATCCCAGCCTTGTCCTCCTCATCTTCAGCCTCATCCCCTCATCTTCAGCCTCATCCTCCTAATCCCAGCCTCATCCTCCTCATCTTCAGCCTCATCCCCCTCATCCCAGCCTTGTCCTCCTCATCTTCAGCCTCATCCCCTCATCTTCAGCCTCGTCCTCCTCATCCCAGCCTCATCCTCCTCATCTTCAGCCTCATCCCCCTCATTCCAGCCTTGTCCTCCTCATCTTCAGCCTCATCCCCCTCATCCCAGCCTCATCCCCCTCATCCCAGCCTCATCCTCCTCATCCCAGCCTCGTCCTCCTCATCCCAGCCTCATCCCCCTCATCCCAGCCTCATCCTCCTCATCCCAGCCTCGTCCTCCTAATCCCAGCCTCATCCTCCTCATCTTCAGCCTCATCCCCCTCATCCCAGCCTTGTCCTCCTCATCTTCAGCCTCATCCCCTCATCTTCAGCCTCGTCCTCCTCATCCCAGCCTCATCCTCCTCATCTTCAGCCTCATCCCCCTCATTCCAGCCTTGTCCTCCTCATCTTCAGCCTCATCCCCCTCATCCCAGCCTCATCCCCCTCATCCCAGCCTCATCCTCCTCATCCCAGCCTCGTCCTCCTCATCCCAGCCTCATCCCCCTCATCCCAGCCTCATCCCCCTCATCCCAGCCTCATCCTCCTCATCCCAGCCTCGTCCTCCTCATCTCAGCCTCATCTTCCTCATCTTCAGCCTCGTCCTCCTCATCTCAGCCTCATCCCCCTCATCCCAGCCTCATCCTCCTCATCTTCAGCCTCGTCCTGCTCATCTGGGCACTTGCATATTCATATTCTTTCTGAATTCCACAAAAGTCTAGTTAGGCAGTGGCGCATAGACCACCTTCCTCATTAGGAAAGAAACCGACACACAGAAGGAATAATAATGCTGAAAGCACACCTTTTATGTTAATGTAAACATTTTTGGGATAGGTAAATCCAAAACCCTGACATGACGAATTGTTAAAGAAGTGTACAGTTCCGAGTCCTGCTCCCACACCGTCCCCTTCCACTCCCGCACCTTCCACGAGGTAACTTCGTTTATTGGTTTCTTCTACATCTCCCCAGAATGTCCTTATGTAAAATCCAAGCAAAAATGACCATGTGGTCTGATCTCTCTGCTTCCCATCCAGATGGGAGTGTGCTAGCCATGCTGTTGTGCCGTGCTTTTCCCCACAGAATCTCTCCCCATCAGGCCCTAGAGTGTGCCTTCGTTTGTTTTATGAGCACTGACGACCTGCATTGAGCGTGGCGGTCGGGCATCGTGCTAAGAGATCTACATGGGTTACCTTATTTAATCATCACGCAAACCTAAATGCAGAGTATGCTAGAACCATCCGCCTTTACAGATAAGAAAACTGAGGGTTGGAGAATATGCATAGTCCAGGTCACATGCCATCAGATTCCAGAAACAGTGCTCTCATCCTCCTTGCTGCCACGAGGTTCTGGAAGGGCCAGCCTCTGATTTTTTTTTTTTTTTTTTTTTTTTTTTTTTTTTTTTTGAGACGGAGTCTCACCCTGTCACCCAGGCTGGAGTGCAGTGGTGCGATCTTGGCTCATTGCAACCTCCGCCTCCTGGATTTAAGCTTCTCCCTGCCTCAGGCTCCTGAGTAACTGGGACTACAGGCGTACACCACCATGCCTGGTTAATTTTTGTATTTTTAGTAGAGATGGGGTTTCACTATGTTGACCAGGCTGGTCTCAAACTCCTGACCTCAGATGATTCGCCTGCCTCAGCCTCCCAGAGTACTGGGATTACAGGTGTGAGCCACCATGCCTGGCTCTAGCCTCTTGATTTTTTTCCAACCCTCACTGGGTGTTTTGAATGCAAACGCTTATCGGGTTCAGCTGAAAGCCACAGTTGAACCAGTGACCTTAGATTGTTGATTAACACACCAATTGCACCATTTCACCACTCACAAAAGGAACAGGTCAGAATGCTATCTAAGTGGTTACAGATATGTGTCATAGCTTCACCAGATTCCCAACGTGTAAAAATGATTATCCTTATTTCCTGGATGAGGAAAACGAGGCTCAGCAAATTTAAGCCAGGATTGCAGCTTGGGTCTTGGGACTACCTCTCAGTGGCCCCCACGGTTGGCTTTCCTTCTCCTACCTTGGCCCCTGAGATGGGGGAGGGGTTGGCTGCCAGGGCCCCTCTCTGGGGGGAAGGTAGTGGGGTGGGCCTGGCTCCCCAGACAGCCACAGTGGAGGCAGGGCAGGCACTGGGTCAACCCAGGTGGGTGGGAGGAGCCCAGGTGGGTGGGAGGAGGTGCCATTGAAGGCTGGTGAAAAAGGGGTGAAGTGCTGTCACTTCCTCCCCAACTTGGGCCTCCTGCGACAGAAGGGCCCCGAGCCCTTGTGGTGATCCTGGGGGTACTACAGCAGCTGCTGACAGTGATTCTTCACCAGGAGCTGGCCCTCGGGGGCAGCCAGCATCATGGCCTCTCCCTGGTTACCTGCTTGCCCTGGATGTGTGTTAAGGGCTCCGGGTGGGCCCTAAGCCCCAGCCACTGGCTCATCTGGCAGCCACTGTGTTCCTCTGGGCTCGGCTTGACCATTCCATCAAAGGAAAAGCATGGCATGGGTGGGAAGGCTTAGGGCTTGGCAGAAGACTGACCTTGGCTCTCAGAGTGGGGAGCCCTGGAGCCCCCAAATCTAGCAGGAGGGGTGGCCCGAAATCTAGCAGGAGGGGTGGCCTCATGTCCTTCAGGGGTCCTGGATATAGTCAGCACTGGGGGTGCCACAAGCGGGCCAGGGTGGTCTCAAGGCCATCCAGCTTAGGGACATATGGATTCCTTCTCTCGGACTCCTCTGCCTGCCCGCTCTGCTCTCCTTTCCAGCATTCACAACCCTGCCTCTCCCTGCAGAATGCCTGACTCCACACCATACACATTAAAGCTGCCATCTATACTGCCCTCATGGTGTGCCAGGAATTTGCCAAGTATTTTACACACACACACACACACACACACACAAACACACACACACAATGTCAGTCAATCCTTGCAATACCCAAGTGAGGAAAGTATTATTACCATTCTCTCCATTTTACAGCTTAGAAAACTGAGAAGTGAAGAGTGTAGGGAAGTCTGCGTGGCTCCAGCCAGGCTGGTCCTGGAGGACCTCTACCTTCTCACCCCCAAGGATGTGGGCATGGTGTTGATGGAGAAAGGAAATGGCTCACTCTTGGGGGTGTCCCTCATTCTTGTCCTCTTGAGCAGTCATTCTTCCATCTGTCCTGATGGTCATGGCTGGGAATCGTGGCTGGGAATGGGGTCAACAGGAAAGAGCTTCCTCCCTCTTCTTCTTCCTTTATGTCTTTTCATCTCTGCCCACTCTCTACATCTTTTCCTTTCTCTCTTCTCACTTCATGTTTCTTTCATCTGCATTTCTCTCTCTCTGTGTCTCCTCTCTCTCTTCCCCACCCCCACCTCCAGGGTCTTGCTCTGTCACCCAGGCTGGAGTGCAGTGGCACAAACAGGCTCACTGCAGCCTCGACCTCCTAGGCTCAAGCGATCCTCCCACCTCAGCCTCCCAAGTAGCTGGGACCATAGGTGAACAGCACCACACCCAGCTAATTTTTAAAATTTTTTGTATAGACAGGGGTCTCACTATGTTGCCCAGGCTGATCTCAAACTCCTGGACTCGTGCCTCGGCCTCCCATAGTGCTGGGATTACAGGCATGCGCCACTACTGCCAGCTGGATTATTTCAACCCCAGCCTAGGCAGTCACACCTGGCCTGCACTCTTTCAGCCCTCTATCTGCCTCTGGGTGCACCCGCTGCACAGAACACCCCAGCCCGTGGACGTGGGAGATGGATGGTTATCAAGCAGCCATTTTCTCTGTGTGTGACTTCTCACACTCTTCTATTAGGGATGCCCCATTGCCCCCATCACACTGGGACCGCCAGGGCAGGGTTTGTGCTTCCCTCACCAGTTGGAGACACCATCCCCTCTCCTCGGATCCGCTCTCTGCCCTCCTCACCCTTCCTTGTTTCACTGGCTGTCCTTTGGGCCCTCTGGGTCTGGGGCTGTGTGCTTGGTGTTGGCCATCACAGAGCAACGGAGACCCAGACACACCCAGAAAGAACTCCCTGGAGGGCAGAAGGGCAAGCCAGGGAAGAGGTCAGCCTTGCAGAGTGTTGCTTTTTTGGCTTTTCTGAAAGTTGCGAAAATGTGGCTTTGTCTGAGCAAGTTAAAACAAAAAAATCAATGGTACCTCCCACAGATGATACTGTTGCTCAGGCTCCTGGAGCCAGAGCTGGTAGACAAATAACACATTAAAAATAGCCTGTGTTTCCCAATCTTATGGCCTCTGGGGGCTGCAGGGAGAGGCCTTGGCTGAGCGGAGTTTTCTGGCCCATTGTTTGCCTGCCCTGGGTTAGGGGTGGGCGTGGGGGCTGTTCGTGGGCACAGCAATTCCCGGTCAAAGAAGGGAGGAGGGCGAGTTCTTGGCGAGGATGAGCAAGATAACGCACACTTGAATGGAGTAGCTGTTTGATGTTTATTTTTCCTTTCCCAGGCCAAGACATTTAGCACACTCCATTTTGAACTTCAGTTTCCACCAACTTTTTCCCCCAGCCTTTTCTTTTTTCTGAAAGTGTGCAAGGGAGACTGAGATACAAGGTCTTATTTCCATCTGGGCTCTGGCCCAGGATCCTCGACCAAAAAGTTACTTAAGTCATATTTCCATCATTTGCAGATGGCTGTGTATTTATTTCTCACCAAAGTAAAATCCCAAATGGGCTGCAGATATTTGCACGAGTCGAAACTCCTTCCTCCTGGCAGGGCTAGGAAAGGGGCTTTGATCCTTCTGAGAAAACAGAAATGTTGGCCCTGGCCCAGCGATGATGGTGCATTTGGGGGTTCCCATAACTACCCAAGATCCAGGCCCTGATGGGGTGAAGTGAGCTCTGGGGGCTAAAGGAGCCATATCTTTGAGATGGGCACCGGGCTTTGGAAGCAAGCTGGAGACGGCTGAATGATGAGGGCAGAAATCAATGCAGGTGGGGTCACCGAGCAGGTGAGTGACCCAGAGTAACCCTCTGGAGGACTAGCCACCATCTGAACTCTGTGAGCGAGTCTGTGTGTGGAGGAAAAGCCAAACTGTGGAAAATTACTTGGGGAGAAACCGCCGCTCCCAGACACAGGGCCTGCTGTTAGGCCTGTGATGTCGGCCCCATCTCTTTCTTTGCGCCCTCATCCCCAGGGCGCTGAGCCTGGCACAGGGAGACAGCCGTGGCCTGAGTGCCCAGGCTGGTTCATCCCTGGGTCAAGAAGGGCAGCCCAGGATGTGCTGTGGCAGGGCCTCTCCCTGCCACCAGGGGCGCCCTCACCTCCAGGGCAGAAATCCATTCAGGACTCACTGTCCCCCTCCCCACATCCCACCTCCTGGCTCCTAGGAGGAGAGGGTCTGAGTGAGCATGGTGAGGGCCTCTCCGAGTAGGGGAGGATCCCTTAGAGCTGAGGAGGGCAAATTGGAGGAACCACGAAGGTGAAGAGAATGGCAGCAAGCTGAACGCCAAAGCTCGCTTTCCAATGGCTTCTCTCCTCTCCCCATTCCTGTTGCACACTTTGTGGATGTCCAGTGCGCATCTGCATCGCTCCCTCTGCTTCTTGGCTCCGTTTTCGTCTGTTTTGGCTTCAGGCATCCCTTGCAACAGTGCTGATCTCTGTAAAGTGAATCCTGTGTTCCCGTTGCCATGCGTTATGAGACTTCAGATGTGTTCCCTTAGCTTTGGGAAGGGGCATGTGAGCCCCCAGGGGAGCTGAAGGCTGCGTAGAGGAACAGACCCTATGCATGGATGACGCGGAATACTGCGAATGTCACTGTGCCACTTCCAGAACTTTCCAGGGTTCCTCAGGGCTATCCTTCCTGAAATGCTTTTCTCAGCCCCACACAACTCCTCTTAGGCTGGGGATGTCTTGCCATCACTCTCACTACAGGGCCAGAGTGGGACCCTATGCCCCAGGGTCTGAATTTCAGGGTGGAGCCTCCCCTGGTAAATTCAGCACTACTTTGCAGGGAGCTGGGACTCAACACCTCTCACCTCCTGCTTGGTTCTTCCCGGTTCGCATCTCTGGCTCTCTTTGGCTCTTTTCTCTCCAGGTCAGCCAGCAGGCCCTCCTCCCCACCCTGTCCCCTCCCTGTCTCCCCACATCTTGGCTCCATTCTCTGTTTTCCTTTAGGGCTTGCTTTCAAAGAGCACCAAGTTGGCCACTAGCGTCTCTGGCCTGGCCCACCTTGAAGCCTGACCCTGACTCATGGTCCTGGTCCCGACAGGACGTGGTTCACACCGGTTTAGAAAACTCTAGATGGCAAAGTCACAAACCATCTGCACCCTCTTCTTCCGCCCCAGACGTTATTTATGTGTGTGGCTTTGTGTTCCTTGCTAAATGCGGCCTGTGTGAAGGCTGTTAATTAACCCTTTGAGAAATGCGCTTCCCATCGGGGCAGGGACAGGAACAAGGAGCATGTTTCTAATCACCGAAGATTTATCCTGCTTCAGATGAGGCGTTTAATGAAGGCAGGGGAAGGGGCTGGAGGAGATGGCCTCTGAAGCGGTTTAAAGAAAGCCCGTTTTGTGCACACAGATTGTCAGAAAGGCAGGAAATTCTAAATCAACTGTGCTCCTGGGCCTCCGTGAGGGGACAGGAGGTGCAGACGGGGGGGGGGGGGGGGGGGAGGGGGGCGGGCAGGGGCCTGTGGGGTGAGGGGAGGCCTGGGGGCACAGGCTGGCTATCAGGAAGCGTGGCCAGGTGGCTCTCCTGGGATGAGCTGTGTAGTCACTCATCCCTTTGGCCATCTGTAAAATGGGACCTGTCCCGCCTGCCTCCTCCAGGGCATCCATGGAGGGACTGTGGAACAGAGTTGGAGGAGCCACTCACAATACAAACAGTCATCAAAGAGTGACCATGCTGTGGGTGCCTTGGGAGGTGCGTGGGAGTGACAAAGTGAAAAGAGGGACTTTCCTTCCCAGTGCGGGAGGGTGAGCTCTGGGGTCAGGGTGTTCATAAGCTTTCCAGAGGGGCCCTCTAGTTCCTCACCTGTAAAGTGAAAGGCATTCTGGAATCGTCACAGCTGGCTGTAGGATTACGGGTTTCCTGACACTGATAACAACCTTTCTCCTGAAAAAGGAGAAATTCACTTTTGGGTTTCACTCCCCCTTGGTTTCCAGGCCAAGGCGCATCACGGTTCCCACCCTTCCCAGATGCACTGAGGGTGGTACTGGCTGGAGGGGTTGGGGGAGGAGGGCAAGCGGGAAGTCCCAGGACATCCCAGCTGGGCGTGGGCTGAGGGATGGAGTGGGCCACCAAGGCCCGCTGATATTTATAACTGCGACTCTACATTCTGCATAAAGGCATGCCTAAAAAGCACCATTGAGGGAGGGCTCAGATGCCTGCCCGCACTTAGCCAAGCTTCCTGTCAAAGCAGAATGAGCCCAGAAAACAAAAAAATGTATTCACAGCTCTGAGCCTTCCCCACTTCCCAGGCTTATTTCGTTTGAAAATATTCAGAGTTGGAAGGAGAAAAGGAAGAGGAAACAGAGTCCAGCCTGACCCCCTAGGGACCATGTATCTACTGCTAGGTTGTGTAACCTCTCGGAGCCACACATTTGCCAACTTGTAGGTGGTTGTGAGAAGGAGGAGAGAAAATGGGTAGGAAGAACAAGGTCAGCAGGAGATGCATGAGTGGGCTCCCCTTCCACTCCCCTCTTCCCACTTCCCTCACTCTCCTCCACCCCTCACTTCCACCCCTTTCTTCTCCCCCAACCAGTCTCTCCTGAGGTCTGCCATATCACCGTCTCTGCTCCATCCCTAAGATGCCCAGATTAAACCAACCTAATACCTTTCAATGATCTCACCCAGAGAGGCCCACACAATAATGAACCCTATGGTGAACAGAACCCAGATACCCCTATTTCAGCCTGTCGCATACACAGTGGAGGTGTGCGTGTTTCAAGTTTGTACTTAGTTGACTGTGCCTTAGCAAGCTTCCAGGGATTCCCCTGCAAACTGAAGTTTGAGGACCATTGTACTGGAACATGCAAATGCTCCTGAAGCCTTCAGTGAATTCATCCAGAAGTGAGGCCGGGGGAGGGCTGATGTTTTCCGTTTGGAAGTGGCTCCTGAGGAGCGCTTTGCTGGGAAGAGCACCAGCTTCTGGCCACTTCCTCCCTTTCTGAAGCTTCCCCCAGTGCCTCTTCCCAGGGACCCAGGAAGTCTGCTTTCCACTCCAGGAGTCAGGATGGAAGCTGCCTCTGGGGTGTCCACACCCCTACTGGGTGTCAGACTCCTGGCTCCCTTCATGGTGGGTCCACCTTGTCAGTGGTGAGGTAGGGAGAGGAGTGAGAGGATGTCTCCAATGTTTCTCAATCACAGCCCCAGCCCCAGCCCCAGCTCCCTACCCCAGGACAGTAAAGCTACTAGTGTCCCTGGCACCTGGTCTTTCCTAGCCAGGACATGTGTCTCAGTAGAACTGTCTGTATTGATGGAGATGTTCTGTATCTCTGCTCTTCAATACAGTGGCCATGAGCCACCTGTCGCTACCTACTGAGTACTTGAAATGTGACAAGAGGCCAGGCTCAGTGACTCACGCATGTAATCCCAGCACTTTGGGAGGCCAAGGGGAGTGGATCACTTGAGGTCAAGAGTTCAAGACCAGCCTGGCCAACATGGTGAAACCCAGTCTCTACTAAAAATACCCAAAAAATTAGCCAGATGTGGCAACACACGCCTGTAATCCCAGCTACTCAGGAGACTGAGGTGGGAGAATCGCTTGAACCCAGGAGGCAGAGGCTGCAATGAGCTGAGATTGTGCCACTGCACTCCAGCCTGGGTGACAGAGCAAAACTCCATCTAAAAAACAATAAAAATAAAAAATAAATGTGACTGGAGTGACTGAGGAACTGAAATATGAATTTTCTTTCCTTTAAATTCCTTTAAATTTAAATGACTATGAGAAACTTGAGAAACTATGAGAAACTTGAGGCTACCATATTGGACAGTGAAGTTCTGGGAGCTCCTTCGAAGCCTTGGCCTCTGACGCCTTCGTTCCCTGCATCCTCGGCATCTGCTCCAGCCCTATGGAGTCCTGTCCCATTACATAGGGGGGAAACGTAGGCCTAAGAGAGGGGTACTCTGCCATGGATAGGAAGCGAGGGTAGTACTGGACCCCACCCCCTCCTCTGCCTTCCAGCCCGGGCCTCTGGCCAGCAGCCCCATTGGACCCTGGCCTCTGGCCGAGGTGTGGGAAGTTGAATGTGATGAAACCCAAGACCCCTTGGCTGGTGCCCAGCTGTGGTTTTGCACTTGAGCTGCAGAGCTGGGTGGAGGCAGCTGGAGAGGACTGTCAGAGGATGGGAATTCGGGTGAGCAGGAGCTGTTCCCAAGGGGGTTTCCAGGCCAAGCAGGCTTCCAGGTTCTGTTGGTCTCTTCTGGCAGCAGAGGCCCTGAGTGACCCAGATTCTCCTAGATGCCCCACCGTGGAGAGGGACAGAGAGGGGATCGTGGAGGTGAATTAGCATGTGTGGCTGTGTGTAGTCAGTGAGTGGAAGTGGGGAGGGCAATAGCACTGGCTTTTCTAGGGAGGAAACTAGCCAGCTTGCTCCACCCTCCCCACCATCACCACCAGCTACATAATTTACAGGGCCCAGTGCAAGATGAAAATGCAGGTCCCTTGTTCAAAAATCATTAAGGAGTTCACATAACATGGGAGCATGAATCCAAGTGTGGGGACTTTCAGACAGCAAGGCCCTGTGCAGCTGCCTTGGTTACCAGCCTGTGAAGCTGGCCCTGCCATGAGTGCCTTCATCCTTTGAGTCCTGAAAGAACAGAGGATGGCCAGGCTTATTTTGGGAGGCTAAGGCGGGAGGATCACTTGAGGCCAGGAGTTTGAGGCCAGCCTAGGAAGCATAGCAAGACTCCATCTCTACAAAAAATTTAAAAATTAGCCTGGCCTGGTGGCATATACCTGTAGTCCCAGCTACTCAAGAGGCTGAGACAGGACAGCTTGAGCCCAGGAGTTTGAGGTTTCAGTGAGCTGTGATTGCAAAACCCTATCTTTGGGCCAGACATAGGCAAAAGCTGGCCAATTCCTCCGCCCCCAGCCCCATCACAGCTTCTGGAGACCCACGGAAATGGTTCCAAGTCTCCTCCAAGATACATATTCCAACCCCCTGAGTCTTCTACTAGTCAGACTAAATGCCCTTAGGCTGGGGAAGGGAGATGGTTCAGTGCATGCCCTGATCCCTGCCCCAGTCAAGGAGGGGGACAGCCAGGGAATGATAGCAATGCATTTATCCAGCTCTTCCTGCATGCCAGGTGCCTTGCTAAGGATCTCACCTGTATTATCTCATTCGATTTTCCTAACTCTCTGACGCAGATAGTTTTGTTTGCTTCCTTTTGTTTGCACACAAGGAAGGGCTTTCTGGGGTAAGAACAATGTTCCACGTCTTGACTGTGTGGTTATTACATGGGGGTATACATTTGTCAAAATTCATCAAGCTGGGCACTTAAAATCTGTGCATTGATTGCGTGTAAATTATCCCTCAATAAAGTGCATTTATTAAAGAAATGTATTTTTTAAAGTAAGGCACACAGACTTTGAGAACTTGACCAAGGTCAAATTCCTAAGGGATAGAGCTGGAATTTTAACTTAGGTACCCAGGAATGGTGCCATGCCTGTGCAAAGACCCGGATCGAGGGGTCAGAAGGATAAGATTTCAGACGTAGTGGCTTCTTGTTCTTGAGCAAATTACAGGGCCTCTCTACGCCTTGGGTTTCTTATCTGTAAAATGGGAACAAAGATAGTATCTGTGTTACAGGGTCATGGTTTAGTGCTGTGAGGGACATGTTGGAAGGGGGAGGACCCTGGGGAGCTGTACAGGGTGCTGCTTATGTCCTGCTGTTCGCCCTGCAGGCTGGCGGCAAAGCTAAGGGGCAGCCTCCCATGTGGGCACCCTCTTCTTCACCCTTATCAGCCCCCGCAGGTCCTTGAACCCAGGTCCCTGCCCTATTACGAGGAAGCATGTGACATAGTAGGTCAGTCATGTCTGGTGCAGGACCCAGGGCAGCAGGGGTGGCATACAAGGTTTGGGGTCCTGCTATGGGGGGGGTCACTGATGAGCTTCTATCGGGGAACTGATTCGGGATTTAGAAATGGGGAGAATGGGGCTGGGCACTGTGGCTCACACCTGTAATCCCATCACTTTGGGAGGCCGAGGTGGGCGGATCACGTGAGGTCAGAAATTCAAGACCAGCCTGGTCAACATGGGAAGCCCCGTTTCTACTAAAAATACAAAAATTGGCTGGGCATGATGGTGTATACCTGTAGTCCCAGCTACTCAGGAGGCTGAGGCATGAGAATCGCTTGACCTGGGAGGCGGAGGTTGCAGTGAGCCAAGATTGTGCCACTGCACTCTAGCCTGGGTGACAGAGCGAGACTTAGTCTCAAAAAAAAAAAAAAGTGGAGAATAGGAGAAGGTACCTGGAGGGAGTGTGCTAAAGACCCTGTCTTTCTTAGAAGGAGGATGAAGTTTGCTGTAAACTTTGTTAGAAAAAAATACCAAGTTAAGAATATCTTGGCCAGGCACAGTGGACTCACACCTGTAATCCCAGGTGTGAGGAGGGAGAGGCGGGAGAATTGCTCAAGGCTAAGAGCTTGAGACCAGCCTGGGCAACATAGCAAGACCCCATCTCTTAAAAAAAAGAAAAAGAATGTCTTAAAAATTAAGGGTCTCCACGAAAAGAATATAAATAGAATGTGTTACATCTGCCCCCTGGCCTCACCTTGTCCACATGACCTCCCAATACTGGGCTGAGCTGTGTTTATATATTTACCTGTGGGCTCCTCTCTACCCTAAGGAGCTTAAGTTGTGTTTATCACTTTGGTCTCCCCACCCCTGCCCAGGGCCTGACACATACTAGGGGCTGAATAAATGCTGGTAGGTGAAGGGCTTAGAATTGGGGTTAGACTTTCCTAGCCCAAAGACTTAGGCCCAAGCTCTACCAAACTACCCCAGGGGTGGGCCTGACCCATTGCTCTGGTGGGAAAGTGGCTCTGGGCTCTGGCCTCTTCCTGACGTAGGCCAGCTCCAGCAGCTATAGTCCTCTAAGTTCTGTTTTTGGGAAACTTCTGTTGTTTTTATCCCCAAGGAACCACCTTGAACCACCTTGGTCCCCAAATCCTGATAGTACCTCCATGAGTAGAGTAACACATTTCATGGATGAGAAAGTCAAGGATCAGGGAGGTTAAGAGACTCCCCCATGGACACAAAGCAAGGTACTGACAGAGCCAGCCCAAGAACTCAGACCTCCTGGCCCCAGTCCAGCTCCACTATATACCCCATTGCCACTAATGCTGTCTCAGCCCCCAGCCCCTAACGCCCACCTCGGTAATGGAGCCGGGCTGGGTGGAGTTGGCTGCTGAAAGGCTGGAGGCTTGGCTTAGGCCAGCGGCTCCTGGAAATTGGGCCGTTTTCCTGGGGCGGAAATGAGAAGCAGATGTGGCTCAGAGCTGGAGTGCAGACTCATGCCGTGTCAGGGGGCTCAGGTTACATGGGAGGACACGTGACAGAGGTTCCAAAAACAGCCTGAAACCCCCAACGCCTACAATGCGATCCAGCCTGGGCCTGGGGAGCTGAGTCCCACCCAGATCGCCTCCTGATAGTCCCTGAGAGCCTCGAGGAGAGGGTGAAATGGAAGGCGATGGGGTGAGCGAGGCCCCGGGCTGCTGTGGCTTCTTGCTCCAGCTCTGTGTGTAGGGTTGTTTGAGCCCCTGCACCAAGTCCCTGTCTTTAGAAAGATACCTAGGAAGGGCAAGACACCTTTTATTGGGATTGCCAGCAGCCTCCCCACCCAGGGCTGGCTTGATGCCTATGCCCAGGCCACCAGAACACCTTTTGCAGTCTTAGGTTGCACCACTTTGCTTCAAATCTTTGGGGTAAGGGATTGATCCTGCTCACAGTTCATGCTTCTCTTGGAAACCATCAAGTCTTATGCAGTATTCAGGCAGCCTCTCTGGAGTGGAGATGAATATCAACCACTTCCAAACTGGCAGTGGGGACTGGACCCAAGGGGAAAGGGGTGGGGCAGGATTGCGGAGACAGTGAGGTCCTGGCACAGATGAGGAGTCCAGGAACAATCTGGCAATAGTATCACTTGGCAGAGGGACCTCTGATCTGCTCAGCCCTTAAGTCTCTCCCTTGACCAATGGAGCAGGGCCCCATTCATTTATTTATTCAATAGATGGTTCTTGCATACCCACTGTGGCCAAGGCAGTGGCTAAGCCCTGAGGATCCAGAGGTGACTAAGCATGAACTCAGTCTCCAGGACCTCCCCAACTGCCAAAGGAGTCCCCACAAAAACCAGTGAACAGTTTTAATGGATGGATTGATTGCTTGAACATTGAGTGTACACCGTGTGCCAGCACCCTGCTAGGCTCACAGGAGCCACCAGTGAACAAAATAGGTAAAGACCCTGCTCTAGTGAAGTTGACTTTTTGCAACGGAGATGGAGGATAAAAAATAAAAATTAAAAATTGGTTAAATAATGTGTTTAGAAGGTGATGCATGCTATGGAAAGAAAGAAAAGTGGGTCGGGGAAGGAGGGCCAGGAAGTTGGGGCTGGTTGCAGTGGTGCCCAGGGCAGGGATGGTGGGCTTCCCTGAGAAGGCAAGACTGCAGCAGACATGAAGCTGACAAGGGAGATGAGGATGGTGTCTGGGGACATGCCAAGGCCCAGAGAGAGGAGGGGCCTGCAGTGTTCAGGGTTTCAAGGAGGCTGGTGCAAGCTGGGGTGGAGAGAGAATGGAGGGTAGGAGTGAAGGTCCAAAGGGAGGGTGGTACAGAGAGGGAGGACTCGGAGGCCACTATGCAGTTTTAGCTTTGACCATGAGTGAGATGGGAGGTGCTGGAGGGTTGTGAGCAGACAGATGTGTATTGACTGGCATTTTCAAAAGACCATTTGGACTGTTGGGTCCACAGCAGACTGGAAGGGGCAGGGGCAAGGGCAAGGGCAAGGGGCAGTCGGGAGGCGACTTCGACAGTCCAGGTCAGAGGTGAGGGTGCTGCAGCCAGGCAGAGGATGGGAGAATTGCCTTGGGAGAAACTTGAATGTGGTCCCAGAGTAACTTGGAGAAGGGAATGATGAACTCTGACTAAGGACGCTTTCCCTAGGGAGGTGACTCAAGCAGGATCTTGAGAAGTGACTTCAGCAGGACTGCAAGGAGCTAGAGCATTCCAACCCTGTGTGTGACAGGGGCTGAAGCCAGAGGGTACCAGGCCCAGGAGGGGAGCCCTGCAATGCTCACCTCGGCTGCAGCGGGGTGCAGGGCACTTGGGCCAGGCCAGGGAAGAATGGAGCTTACTGCTCTGCCCAAGGGTGTAATCCTGTGAGCACTGGGGAGTTGGTGATGGGTTTTTCAACCTGAGGCTGCAAATCCACAAGACCCACTTTCCAGTCAAGACAAGTCCCCCTGTCGCCATGAGGGGGTTGGAGGCAGGTGGAGACAGGAGGATCAGGTGGGAAGAAGAAGATGAGCCCCTGCCCGTTGCAGTGCTAGAGAGAGGTAGCGGTAGTTAGATGAGGGATTGATGGAGAGAGGCCTGTCTCTGTCCTGGGGAAGATGACGAGTCAGTTTGGGATGACTGCATTGGAGATGCCTTTGGGAAATCAGACAGAGTCCTGGAGCAGCTGACCAAGGTGTTTGGAGCTCACCAAAGGAGACAGAGCCCAGATACCCATCTAAGAGTTTGCAGGGACAGAAGGCAGTAGAAGCTGTAGAAGTCCCGCTGGGCGCAGTGGCTCACGCCTGTAATCCCAGCACTTAGGCAGGCCAAGGCAGGCGGATCACAAGGTCAGGAGTTTAAGACCATTCTGGTTAACACAGTGAAACCCCGTCTCTACTAAAAATACAAAAATTAGCCCGGCATGGTGGCGTATACCTGTAGTCCCAGGTATTCAGGAGGCTGAGGCAGGAGAATCACTTGAACCGGGGAGGTGGAGGTTGCAGTCAGCTGAGATCGCACCACTTCACTCCAGCTTGTGCAACAGAGCGAGACTCTCTCTCAAAAAAGAATAAATAAATAAATAAATAAATAAATAAATAAATAAATAAATCCACCAGCCAGGGGCATCTCCAGTTGCTGATTTTATTTTTTATCCTGAGGAAGATCTGATTAGAGGTAGCCTCCCTCCTCTTTGCCTCACTCCCAAGGCCTTTGAGAGAACTGGTGAGAACAATCATCTTGAGAGTAAACAAGGGATCCCCCTGGGGGCTCCAGGAGCGAGTGAGTCCCCTTGGATAATACTGAGGAGTCACAGGCAAGGGTTCCCCGAGCAGGCTCCAGTTCAGCCCTCGGGTGTGTGTGGTGTGTCTCTAGTGTGTCTGGGGTCTTGGAATCAGCTTGTCTCTGGATCTCTGCATGCAAGTGTGTGTGCTTCGGGTATGCGAGTGTTGTAGAAATAGCACTTATAGAACAGTAAAGGGATGTGTTTTCATTTTCCATAATTCTCTTTCTCCTATGGCCCTTCAGGGTGAAGGCTAAGGTGAGGTTCATTGCCCGGGGAAGCAAGTGTCATGCGAGTCCGTCCGTGTGAAGAGACCACCAAACAGGCTTTGTGTGAGCACCATGGCTGTTTATTTCACCTGGGTGAAGGCGGGCTGAGTCCAAAAAGTGAGTCAGCGAAGGGAGATAAGGGTGGGGCCATTTTATAGGATTTGGATAGGTAAAGGAAAATTACAGTCAAAGGGGGTTGTTCTCTGGCGGGCAGGAGTGGAGGTCACAAGGTGCTCAGTGGGGGAGCTTTTTGAGCCAGGATGAGCCAGGAAAAGGAATTTCACAAGATAATATCATCGCTTAAGGCAAGGACCGGCCATTTTCACTTCTTTTGTGGTGGAATGTCATCGGTTAAGGCAAGGCAGGGCATTTGCATTTCTTTTGTGATTCTTTAGTTACTTCAGGTCATCTGGGCGTATACGTGCAAGTCACAGGGGATGCAATGGCTTGGCTTGGGCTCAGAGGCCTGACATTCCTGTCTTCTAATATTAATAAGAAAAATAAAACAAAATATTGTGAAGTGTTGGGGCGGTGAGAATTTTTTGGGGGGTGGTATGAAGAGAGAATGTGCGATGTTTCTCAGGGCTGCTTCAAGTGGGATTAGGGGCGGCGTGGGAACCTAGAGTGGGAGAGATTAAGCTGAAGGAAGATTTTGTGGTAAGGGATGATATTGTGGGGTCGTTAGAAGAAACATTTGCCGTATTGAATGATTGGTGATGGCCTGGATACGGTTTTGGATGAATTGAGAAACTAAATGGAAGATACAAGGTCCTAATAAAACAAGGAGAAAAATGGGTATTAAAGGACTAAGAATTGGGAGGGCCCAGGATGTCCAATTAGAGAGTGCCCAAGGGGGTTCAGCATAATTACTTGTTTGATTGGCAAGTTTTTGGGCTCTCTCTTTGAGTTTTTTTATGCTGTCATACACCAGGCCAGATTGATTTAGGTAAAAACACACTCTTCATTTAAGAATATATAGTCCTCCTTTTTCAGCAGTGAGTAAGTCATGCCTCGGCGGTTTTGGAGGACAACTGCAGCTAAAGAGTCAACTTGGACCTGAAGGACTGATAAAATTTGTGATTTTTAGGGCCTCTAACAGTATTAAAGCAGTGGCAGCCACTGCACGCAGACATGAGGGCTAGGCTAAAACAGTAAGGTCAAGTTGTTTGGACAGAAAGGCTACAGGACGCGGTCCCGGCTCTTGTGTAAGAATTCTGACTGCACAAACCATGCCTAGGAAGGAAAGGAGTTGTTTTTTTGTAGAAGGGATTGGGGTTTGGGAGATTAGCCGGACAGGATCAGCAGGGAGAGTAAGTGTGTATTTATGAGAATTATGCCGAGATAGGTAACAGATGAGGAAGAAATTTGGGCTCGACTGAAGTAATGAGGGCTGTCTGTGAAGCCTTGTGGCAATACAGCCTAGGTAATTTGCTGAGCCTGATGGGTGTCAGGGTCAGTCCAAGTGAAAGCGAAGAGAGGCTGGGATGAAGGGTGCAAAGGAATAGTAAAGAAAGTATGTTTGAGATCCAGAACATAATACTGGGTTGTGGAGGGAGGTATTGAGGATAGGAGAGTACATGGGTTTGGCACCACGGAGTGGATAGGAAAGACAATTTGGTCCATAAGGTGCAGATCCTGAAGTAACCTGTAAACCTTGTCTGGTTTTAGGACCGGTAAAATGGGGGAATTGTAAGGGGAGTTTACAGGCTTTAAAAGGCGATGCTGTAGTAGGCGAGTGATAACAGGCTTTAATCCCTTTAAAGCGTGCTGTGGGATGGGATATTGGCGTTGAGCTGGGTAAGGGTGATTAAGTTTTAATGGGATAGTAATGGGCATGTGATCGGTTGCCAGGGAAGGAGTAGAGATGTCCTATAGTTGTGGGTTAAGGTGGGGGGATATGAGGGGAGGAAGTGAAGGAGGCTTTGAACTGGGGAAAAAGGCAGCAATGAGGTGTGGCTGTAGCCCAGGAATAGTCAGGAAAGCAGATAATTTAAAATGTCTCGATCTAATAAGGGAGCTGGGCAGGTGGGGATAACTAAAAAGGAGTGTATAAAAGAATGTTGTCCAAGTTGGCACCAGAGTGGGGAGTTTTAAGAGGTTTAGCAGCCTGGCTGTCAATACCCACAACAGATATGGAGGCAAGGGAAACAGGCCCTTGAAAAGAAGGTAGTGTGGAGTGGGTAGCCTCCATATTGATTAAGAAAGGGACGGACTTACCCTCCACTGTAAGAGTTACCCAAAGCGTCTGTGATGGTCCAGGAGGCATCCGAGGCGATGGGGCAGCGTCAGTCTTCTGCCATTTGCCGAGAATATCTGGGAAGGAGTCAGTCAGACAGCCTTGGGCCAGAGCTCCAGGGGCTCTGGGAGTGGCTGTCCGGCAAGTTGGACAGTCCGATTTCCAGTGGGGTCCCGCTCAGATGGCACACAGCTTAGGAGGAATCCCGGGCATTCTGGCACTTGTAGCAAGCTCCTAGGGGAGGACGTTCTGGAGGAACCCATGGCAGCTGCAGTTCAGGCGTTTGGAGTTGTGGAGATGTGTGCTGAAGATGTGACTGGGGTTTGTCTCACAGTGGAGGCAAGGAATTGCAACTCAGAAATAAGTTACTACTTGGCTGCCTCTACTCTATTATTGTACACCTTGAAGGCGAGGTTCATTAAGTCCTGTTGTGGGGTTTGAGGGCCGGAATTTAATTTTTGGAGCTTTATTTAATGTCAGGAGCAGACTGGGTAATAAAATGTATATTGAGAATAAGACGGCCTTTTGACGTTTTAGGGTCTAGGGCTGAAAAGCGTCTCAGGATTGCTGCTAAACAGGCCATGAACTGGGCTAAATTTTTCATATTTGATGAAAAAGAGCCTAAATGCTAACTGATTTGGGAGAGGTCGGATAAAGAAAAAGGAACATTAACCTTGACTATGCCTTTAGCTCTATCCACTTTTTTAAGAGGAAATTTCTGGGCAGGTCGGGGAGGGCTAATTGCGGAACGAAACTGTAAGCCAGACCGGGTGTGAGGAGGGGAGGTGATAAAAGGGCTATAGGGTGGGGGAGCAGAGACTGAGGAAAAATTGGGACTTAGCTTGGCCTGGCGAGGAGGGGAGAGGTCAGATGGGTCTGTAGAAAGGAAGATTAGAAAGACTCAACGACGCTTGGGGTTGGGGCTGAGGGGACAGGAGGGAGGGAAAGAAGGAAGATTTGGGATGAGTTGCATTGGGAACAGAGACTAGGGAGGGACCGATGTATAAAAGAATGCCTGGACGTCAGGCACCTCAGACCGTTTGCCCATTTTACGACAAGAATTATTTAGATCTTGTAGGATGGAAAAATCTAAAGTGCCATTTTCTGGCTATTTGGAACTACTGTCGAGTTTGTACTGGAGTTAAGCAGCATTGTAGAAGAAAATAAGGCATTTAGGTTTTAGATCAGGTGTGAGTTGAAGAGGTTTTAAGTTCTTGAGAACACAGGCTAAGGGAGAAGAAGGAGGAATGGAGGGTGGAAAGTTGCCCATAGTGAAGGAGGCAAGCCCAGAGAAAAGAAAGAGTAGAGATACGGAGAGAAGGAGTTTGGGGGTTCTTGCCCTCCAGAAAAGTGGGGAAGGGGTCGGGGCGTGGAACTAAGGTATTGGGGCACAAAAATAAGAGATCGGGGCACAAAAATAAGAGGGTGCATAAAAATAAGAGGTCGGGGCGCAAAAATAAGAGGGGATGCAAAAATACGAGGTTGGGGTACTTGCCCCTCCCCCAGAAAAGCAGAGAAGGGGTAGAGACAGGGAGGGTAGGGGTTGGGGTGCTTGCCCCTCCCCCAGAAAAGCGGGGCTTGCCGCTTAGGGTGAAGGACCAAGGCAGGCGTCCCTGCAGCGTGGTCAGACACCTCTGAAACCTGGGTGAGTAATCAGAGGTGTCCCTGCAATGATTAAACACCAAGGGAAGGCTACCTTCCCCAGTCCGTGACCGGCGCCGGCGTTTTGGGTCCACGGATAAAACGTGTCTCCTTTGTCTCTACCAGAAAATGAAAGGAATTGAAATTAAGAGAAGGGAGAGATTGAAAGGTGGCGCCAAGATTGAAAGGAGAAAGAGATCGAGGGATAGTGAGAGAGGTTGGAGAAGAGAGTAAAAAAGGGGCTGCTTACCTGATTTAAAATTAGTGAGATGTTCCTTGGGCTGGTTGGTCTGACGACCAGAGGTCACAGGTGGATCTTTCTCACGGAGCAAAGAGCAGGAGGACAGAGGATTGATCTCCCAAGGGAGGTCCCCTGATCCGAGTCACGGCACCAAAATGTCATGCGCATCCGTGTGAAGAGACCACCAAACAGGCTTTGTGTGAGCAACATGGCTGTTTATTTCACCTGGGTGAAGGCGGGCTGAGTCCAAAAAGTGAGTCAGCGAAGGGAGATGGGGTGGGGCCGTTTTATAGGATTTGGGTAGGTAAAGGAAAATTACAGTCAAAGGGGGGTTGTTCTCTGGTGGGCAGGAGTGGGGGTCACAAGGTGCTCAGTGGGGGAGCTTTTTGAGCCAGGATGAGCCAGGAAAAGGAATTTCACAAGATAATATCATCGCTTAAGGCAAGGACCGGCCATTTTCACTTCTTTTGTGGTGGAACATCATCATCATGGTTAAGGCGAGGCAGGGCATTTGCACTTCTTTTATGATTCTTCAGTTACTTCAGGTCATCTGGGCGTATATATGTGCAAGTCACAGGGGATGCGATGGCTTGGCTTGGGCTCAAAGGCCTGATAGTAAGTGTAGTGTGAAATCAAAGCAAGTGATCCAGGACAGATGAGGCAGGACGGGATGGAGAGATGCAGCTACTGAACAGCAGGACTCAAGGAAGAGAAAAGGTGAGAAGCAAAGAGTCAGCTCTGTCCCTCACCTCAGTGGAGACTCAGAGGGCTGTGTGGGAAACACCCCAGCCACATTTGCAGGTAAATTTCACTGCACAGGGTAGGTGGAATTTGACTCTCAGATTACAGCTGTGGGGAATTTCAGTGAACTCCTTTAGGAAAGCAGTGATTGAGGAAGGTGTAACACAATATGGCGCTGCCCGGGAGGTAGTTTAGAAATGTCTAAGGAAGCAGTCTAGGAAGTGGCTCTCGGAACTCTGCCTCTTCTGGAGGGGTAGAATGCAGTCAGGCGGTTCTAGGTCCCAGGGAAAGGGTAGAAATCAGGGCCACAGGCCGGGTGTGGTGGCTCATGCCTGTAATCTCAGCTACTTGGGAGGATGAGGCAGAAGAATCACTTGAACCTGGGAGGCGGAGGTTGCGATGAGCTGCGATCACGCCATTGTACTTCAGCCTGGGCAAAAAGAGCAAAACTCTGTCTCAAAAAAAAAAAAAAAAAAAAACAGAGAGAAATCAACACAGAGGTAGGATCTGCACCACCAGCCTTGTGCAGGGACCACTCACTTCATCAATACCCCTTTCCATCCCCAACCACCACCAATACCACCAGGGATCCCAGGGACCAGGCCCAACCAGCCCTGTCCCATCGTGCATGGGGAAGTTGTGTGGGAAGAATGCAAAGAACTCCACACCGACCTTGAACTCCTCTTCCCACCACCATGAGGTCTGTAAATGTCTCCCTGCATCAGGAAGACATCTGCTAGACATTTGGCTAGCAGAAGAGGGAATAGGGAGAAAACGCTGAGTATTTTATTGAAAGGAGGCTTGGTTGAGCATGCAGAAATGGAGAAACTTATAGTGGGCAAGTTAAAGATTTCTTTTCTTTCTTTTTGTTTTGTTTCGTTTCTTTTCTTTCTTTTTGTTTTGTTTTTGTCATTCATTCATTTATTGCCTGTCAACAGCAGGAAATATCTCATTAGATCTAGATGAGAAGAGTACAAGAAAAATTAAGGAAGACGCAGGTTTTGCTCATCTTGTGTGAGTCGTAGTGTGTGATTTTCAACTCCACCACATATGTGTCTGCACAAGCTTGTCTGGCCAGCTTTTTACTTTCAATTCCAGTTGTGAGACTTTTCTTTGAGACTTGCTGTGCGCTTTGCTTTGGCCAGGAGTTGAGAATCATAAAATCACCAAATTCTGTATTAATTATCTATTGCAGCATAATACATTCCTCTAAAACATATCTTCTAAAAACAATATACTCATTTTATCTCATAGTCTTTCTGTGGGTCAGGCATTGGTAAACAGAGTAGTTCCAGCTCAGGGTCTGTCGTGAGATTGCAGTTGAGATGACAGCCAAGGCTGCAGTTATCTGAAGGCTCAACTGGGGCTGGAGGCTCTGAATCCAAGACAGGCCTGCCAGGTTGTTCTTCCTGTTGGCAAGAGGCCCCTGTTTCTCACCACATGAATCTCCCCACAGGACTGCTTGCATGTCCTCATGGCATGGCAGGTGCCTTCCTCCAGAAGAAGTCATCTGAAAGAGCAAGGCAGAAGCCTCAGTGTCTTTTATGACAACCCAACCTTGAAAGCCACACCCTGGGGCCAAGTGTAGTGGCTCACACCTGTAATCCCAGCACTTTGGGAGGCCGAGCCAGGCAAATCACCTGAGGTCAGGAGTTTGAAACCAGCCTGGCCAGCATGGGGAAACCCCATCTCTACTAAAAATACAAAAATTGACCGGGTGCAGTGCCTCACATCTGTAATCCCAGCACTTTGGAAGGCTGAGGTGGGTGGATTAGCTGAGGTCAAGAGTCCTAGACCAGCCTGGCCAACATGGTGAAACCCCATCTCTACTAAAAATACAGAAATTAGCTGGGCGTGGTAGCACATGCCTGTAATCACAGCTACTCAAGAGGCTGAGGTAGGAGAATTGCTTGAACCCCGGAGGTGGAGGTTGCAGTGAGCTGAGATTGCGTCACTGCACCCCGGCCTGGGTGGCAAGAGTGAAACTCCTTCTCAAAAAAAAAAAAAAAAAAAAAAAAAAAATTAGCTGGGCATGGTGGTGCAAACCTATAGTCCCAACTACTTGGGAGGCTGAGGCAGGAGAATCACTTGACCTCAGGAGATGCAGGTTGCAGTGAGCTGAGATTGTGCCACTGTACTCCAGCCTGGGTGACAGAGAGACTCCATCTCAAAAAAAAAAAGGCCACACCTCCCTATGTGGTCCAGGCTTTCCAAAAGCTTATGGTATTGCAGGGTAGATGTAAAGTCCCTACTGCAAAACAAGACGTCTGAGGTCCAAGCAAAGTGGTGTGGGCTTTCTGAGGACAGAGTGAGCCACCCCAGTCAGGCAGCCAGGGAGGCTTCCGAGAATGGGCAGAAGAGCCCCCGCCTCCCTGTCCTGCCCTGAGTGGCTCTTCCCTGGAGAAGGCGGCTTGGTACCTGTAAACTGGTCAGATGGGGAAGCCTTTGGGGGCCTGGTCAATTGAGGGGACTGGTTTCTGTCTGCTGGGTGACAGGGGAGTGTGGCGTGGGTACAGAGAGGCTGCTAGGGAGCTCCCAGAGGGAAGGCAGGGTAGAGCCCTGGAGGGACTTAGAAGTGAGGCAAGGAAGGGAGAGACAGGGCTCAGAAGGAGAGAGAAGGCAAGAAATCGAGGTCTTCTACTTGGTCAGCATACCATTTTTCTGGGCTGTCATCCCTGACCACAGAGTCATTCATTCATTTATTCCTGTATGCCTGTCAGGTGCTGGGGTGACAGAGACAAAGGCCAGGTCCCTGTCCTCAGAGGTCACAGTTGAGAAAGGGATGATACACAGTACAGGGGTGACATCTGTGAAGTATGACGGGTGCATGGGGAGCATACATTGCTGGGAGAGGGCTGGGCTGGTCAGAAGGGGAGGCCTGGGCTGCTTCTTGCAGAGGTATGACAGGCACGAGGTATCCCTGGTACGAGGTATCAACAGGCACATGTGGGAGAGTGCTGAGAGATGGAGCTGGAAGGGCCAGAAGAGGTGTGGCTCTGCTAGTTGGGTGGGGTGGTTTGGATTTCTTCCAGAAGACAGCAGAGAGATTATACAGGAATTTAAGCAGCGCTGTGGAGGGATCAGCTCCAGGGTTTAGAAACATTAGCTGGGCAGTAGAGAGAATGGTCTGGAAAGGGTGAGTCCAGGAGGAGACAGCAGTAACCCAGGCTATGCATGCAGAGAAATAGGGATAGGGAGAGGTGAACAAGTTCCAGAAGTCTTTCGAAGGCCTGGCAGTCTCCAGTCATGCCTACAGGCTGAGCACAGCCCAGCTCATCTCAGATAAAACCTCTAATTCAAGTCCTACACGGAGCCCAGGCCTCTGCTTTGAAGAATCTCTTGACCCCAGTAGTCCAGCTCGGGACTGGCCCAGCGAATCCCAACCCCAATCTGCCGCCCTCATCCCAGAGGGATGCTCAGCCTACTGGACCTTGGCCTTTCTCTGGGGGACGGTGGGGCCTGTGAAGGGGGGAAGCCCTGAGGGGGAAAGCCCTGGGGCGGAACTGGTAGGCGTGGGGAGGCCCCCCAGGGCGCTGTGGCCACAGGGTGGCTGGAGGAGAGGAGGCAGGGGGCTGGGGAAGTGAGCCGGTAGGGAGCCGGGCAGGGTTCCAGCCCTGTGGGGCGGGCCTGAGGAGCCCTGTGGGGACCTAGAAAGTGAGGAGGAAGGAAGCAACCGGCCGCAGCCGCGCGGCACAGCCGCACATCACAGAAATGTGATGGGGAGGACAACAGGCAGTGATTCCTGGAGTGGGAGTTACCCCCTCCCCCAATTCTCAAACCCCAGACAGGAGTGAGCTGCGCTGTCCACTCCCCGCAGCAGGTGGCGCCGTCTTGCTGGGATTGGACTCGGGGCCTGTGCGGGCCTGGCTGGGACACGCTCTGTGGAGAGGGACGCAACTGGAGCAGCTGGGGGGCATCTGTCATGCGCCTGGGACCCTCACGAGGCCTCCCTGCTCCAGTCCCGCCCGCCTGCCGGCCTGTCCCCAGCTCTCCTGCTTCTCCACTCAATCCCTGTTCTCCTTCCTGTTCTTCTCCAGCCCTCCATTCCTGCTTTCTGCTGGGGTCCCGGAGAGGGTCTGGTGAGCTGGTTCACTCCGAGGCATGCCCACGGGATAAGGGAACTCCAAGCCCAGCCCAGAGGGCGTTTGGTCATGGCTCGGCACCGTGGGGAGCCTCTCTAAGCAGCCCCCACTCCCAGGGTTTGCCTACATCCTATGCCCTCAGGAGGTGCTCAGTGCCCGGAGTTGGGGCTTGGGGTGGAGGGGTTCCTAGGAACATATATATGAGAAAGTATCTCACTCTGTCTGTCACCCAGGCTAGAGTGTAGTGGCGCGATCACGGCTCACTGCAGCCTTCACCTCCCGTGCCCAAGTTATTCTCTCACCCTGTCTCTACCAAAAATACAAAATCACAAAACATACAAAAAAAAAAAAAAAAACACACTCACAAAAATTAGCTGGCCGTGGTGGCGCATGCCTGTAGTCCCAGCTACTCCGGAGGCTGAGGTGGGAGGATCACTTGCACCCAGGAGGTGGAGGTTGCAGTGAGCCGAGATTGCACCGTTGCACTCCAGCCTGGGTGAGGGAGTGAGACCTTGTCTCAAAAAAAAAAAAAAAAGCAGTAACCCCGGCTATGCTTGGGTTGAGTAGGGACAGGAAGAGATGAATAAGTTCCAGGAGTCTTTGGAAGGCCTGGCAGGAAAAAAAAAAAAAAAAAAAAAATGGGGAGGAGGGAAGGAAAGAAGGAAGAAAGGAGAGAGAGAATGAAGGGAAGAAAGGAAAAGAGGAAAGGAAGGAAGGAAAGAAAGAAACGGGGTCTTACCATGTTACCCAGGCTGGTCTTGAACATCTAGGCTCAAACGATCCTCTTGCCTCAGACTCCCAAAGTGTTAGGATTACGGGCAGAAGCCATGAGCCCAGCTCCTAGGAATCTTTGCTATGGCAAGGGGGCTTACTAATGAATGACAAAATAAATTACAACAGCTCTTGGGGAACATGCCTAGCATCTCTCAATCTCTCATCTTGCGTCAAGAAGGAAAACCTGAAGGGCTCAGGGGACTCCTACTGGGCCTCCCGGCCCTCCTGATTCCCCACTTCCTTTCTTGTTCTTGGGGCTGGGTTTCACACTGGTCACAAAGGAGGGGAGTGTCCCCCTTGCCAGTGGACAGATCTGTGTGGGCTGGTGATGGCAGAGCTGGCCTAGGTAGGGCACTGAGTTGGGGGTGACTGGTGGGAGTAGTGGGGCATGGAAACAGAGGATGCCCACCGCAGGACCCTCTCTGAAGGAGCAGGTGAGGGCTGGAGGGCTCAGGAGGGAAACTTCCATAGTTTCTAGGGTGGCGTCTTAGGGGCAGAGGGAAGGAAAGGGTCTGGCTGGTGTGAGTGGTGGCTGATCCAGAGAGGCTGTCGCCCAGCCCAGGACCCGTGGCTCCCAGCCTGCCCTTCTCCCCGGGTCCTGCACTCCCTAAGGACAGCTGCCATCATTTGTAGACTCTAACCTGGTATTGTGGCTTTGATAAGAATGAGGATATTTATGAGACAACAGGGCAGAATATTTTAGAGAAGGACTATCTGGTAGCACAGCGGTGTCTGTTCCCCTGGGACACCTGAACTCCGATACTACCTGCCCCCAAGTTGTCACTCATTCCCTCCCCTCAGCTGGGGTGGGTGGGAGGTGTTGTGGGTCCCTACATCTCGGTTCAATTTCAGCCTGAAATAAAAAGCCAACTTGTCACCCTTAGTCTTCCTAGGGATGGGATGCCTTCCCTGGGCGAGCTTCTGGTTCTGCTTGAACTTTTAGGTGGTCAGTGCAGCATAGACGGTAGTGAGTTTATGTTGACTGTGAACTCTTGTTTCAAAGCACACCTGGGCAGGGACAGGTGGGATGATGCAGAGAAGGCTAAGAGGGAGGAAGTGTGAGCCAAGGGAAGAGATGAACATGTATCTGAGAAGGGAGGACCAGAGCAGTCAGGCAAGAAGAGGCCGTCACTGGCAGCTGCTCTGTCACTGCTGGGGAAAGAATGGCCAGGGCGCCCTGGCAGTGAGTGTGGGGCTGCCACAGGGAGGAAGGGCTGGGAGGCTGTGGGGAATGCACTTAAGGCTGGATCAGGAGGCAGGCAGAAACGTCCTTATCTGCTCCAAAACCTGGGGGCATGCCGGGGGCGGGGGGCGGTGAGGGGAGAGGAGGGATGATGATGAGTTCTCAGACATCTTGGGTAGCCAGCTGGAGGGAAGCTGGGCTGGCAAGGCTGACTTTGGGAACTGTTTTGTATCTGGAATTTTCTGACCAGTGTAGAAGTTGTCTCCTGAGTTGCTGTTGTGCAAGAATGTATTATATAACTTCTTGCCTGATTTGTGGCTGAGGGTGGCATTGCCAATAAACCTACTAACATGGCCCCTTGAGTGTGGTAGGGTCGGGAGTTGAGGCTCCCAGCCCACAAGGAGCTTCTCATGCAGCTGGGGAGGCAGCGCGAGTGCTCAATGAGATGTGAAGCTGTAGAGGAGCGTCCATGTGGGAAGTGCCAACAGGACGGGATGAGGGTGGGCTCAAGGCAGACTTCTTGGAGGAGGAAGGAGATTCTCAGATGGAGAAAAAGGATAGGTTTCCAAGATTATGAGAACATTGTAAGCAAAAGCACCAAGAAGGAGTGGAAAGTTTGGGGGATGGGGAGAGATGTGAGGACACTAAGAGCTTGGCATACAGAAGACACTCGAAGGAAGGAAGGAAGGGTAGGAGAGTGGGAAGAAGGAAGAGGGAGCTGAGAGTTGCTCTCATAGGGATGGGGGCAGGTCCCTGGTGTGACCAACCTACATGAGCCAAGTTACGAAAGCACCTAGCTTGAGGAGCCCCACAGTGGACCCTCAGCTCACCAGCCTCCGTCTTAGGCTTGCTCACAGACATGAAGCTGGGGCTCGGAAACAGGCATGAGACTGCCCACCCACCCTTGTTTATCCTCCTCCAAGGCCTAGTGTCACCAGTGCCTTGCTGGGTAGCAGCTGCTCCAGTTCCCTGATGGAGATGGGGCTGTGTGTCACTCTGGGGTGACTGAGGGGCCACTAACCCTCCACCAAGATGGCAGCATAGCCAGACAGGAGGGCTTTTGTCTCATCTTGACCCTCCTGGGAGGCCTGGCCATGGCCCGAGTTTGCTCAGTGTTAATTATTGACCAGGTACCCAGGGACAGGGCCCCGCTGTCCAGCTGGATGGAGGGCACGTGGGAGTGGGGCCTGGGCCTCCCAGGGCATCGGGTGGGGCTCACCTGGGGCCAGGGGAGTGGAGGGCGCCAGCCTTGGGTAAGGATCGAGGAGCCCCAAACGCCTCCCCCACTGCTCCCCAAGCCCAGGATGAAATGTGGCAGAAAGTGCCCAGGCCAGGGTGGCTGGAGATTCTGCATGGAGAACATTCTCATTCTTACCCTCAGAAGGACAGGGAGGAGGGGGAGAAACACCTTTACCCGAAAAGGAAGGAGACGACGGACAGAGAAGACCCCAGAATGAAGGTGTGAGGGTCCCTGAGCTGTGTGGAGCTGCATGCTTAGACCTGGAGGCCCCACCCAGAGCAGCACATGGCCACAGACACCCTCCTCAGGCCCTCTGATAACGCCAGCCCAAGAGGGTGTTAGGAGAGCTGATTCATTCTGGGCCAGAGGGAAGAGGGATGAGAGGCCCCCCAGCCCTGGCGGGACCACCTCTGGTTTCTGGCCCTGTGTGAATATGGCCTTGTCCACCCCATCAGGGAGGCCTCAGCCAAGAGCAAGGAGGAAGGTCCACAAAGCGATGTGTATCAAGAGGCAGGAGGTAGGAGAGGAGGGGAGACTGAGTGATGCTGTTTAGAGCAGGACCAGCTCTGGCGCTTGTTATATGCGTATGTGATCTTGTTTGATCATCCTAAATGGTGATGAGAGCAGGGTGCTATTACTATGGCCATTTCATAAATGAGTAAACTGAGGCATAAATTGTGCCACTTGTCCAAGTCCTGGAGCTGGGAAACAGCAAAGCAGAGGCAGTCTGATTCCTGACCTGGGTCCGGTATAACTCTGTTACCTGCAGGGAGCAGGGCAGAGGGACAGTGCAGGAAGGTTGCAGAGAAGAGGCCCAGCGAGCCCAGGCCTCTGGCTCAGGGCATGCCTTTGAGGTGGAGGCGGGGTGGGAATCTGGCTTCTCCATAGGGAAGGAGAATGTGTGCGCTGGCCTCTGGGTGTCAGGCAAGTGTGTCTCAGGCCGGCCTGTTCCCACAGCCCCCACCTCTTCCCCTGGGGCTTTACCTGTGAGAAGTCAATATTGATGTTTTATGGCCCAGGGTAAACACACATTTTTTTCCTCCCATGGAGGGTTTATCTGGTCTGGAGGGTTAATCAGTGACCACTTGGAGGTGGGGGAAGCCTCTGAGAAGAAAGCAGCTATTCAATTCCAGCCCTTCACCCAGCCTCTCCCCTTCCCTCCTCCCCACTACTACCTCCCCTCCCATCCTCCAGTGGGGACTGACCTGGCCCTGCAAGTGGGTGGGGGTAGGACATTTGAGAGTCTGAGGCTGGAGTCCTTGTGGGTGTGTTCAGGGGACTGTTAAGTAGGATGCGTCCAAGGAGAGTGTCCCTAGAGCCGCATTTGCCCTGAGCGCAGTGTTGGCAGGGCAGGTGGGCCCTGCATGCGGCTCTCATGGGCCCAGCCTGGTTAGGAGTGGGAGAGAGAGAAAATAAGTCTCGTGTCACAGAGCACTCAGAGTTGACCCGAGATAATATGGGTTGCTCCTCTTGAGAGCAGGGGCACTGGAGCACAGCATGGGGCCCGACCCTGCCTCTAACATGCTGTATGGCCTCAGACAGGTGGCTTCACATCTCTCGGCCTCAGGTGCCTCCCATCTCCTCTAGGGTGGTTTTGAGAATCAAATGAGATCCTGTACTTGCAGAGGGGAGAACATAAAGACACTATGTAAAATTCAAATGGACCGTCGCCTCCTCTACCTTCCTTGGGAAGAGCATCGTTCATCTCAGGGCTTGATAGCCTTCTGCCTACAGAAACACAGTGATGGGTCGAGGGTTTAGAAAACTGAGGGCTCCTGAACATGTAAGGCTGAGATGAAGCAAGAGCTGAACGGTTCTGTGTGATAAAGCGAAAGGAATGCTGAAGCTGTGAGGGCCACTCAGGGGTGTGGTCAAAGCGCAAGAAATGGATGAGAACAGAGAGATAGCCGGCATCAGGAGAGAGAGGGAGACCTAAAGAATGTGGTGTGGGGTAGAGTAAGGACCGGCCAAGAAGTGCTGCCAGTGAGAATCCCTGTGGTGGGGAATAACCGACACATTTTGAAGACGTGATATGTGTTCTTGAAGTTGTTTTCAACCTTGTGCTATAATCACCCTCCATTCCTCCTGAACTTGACCAAACATTGGCCACACACAAGAGCCTTGGGTGTGTAGTTCATTGGCAGGGGCGAAAGAGAGATGGGCATCAGCTTAGAGAGAGGCGGTTCAGAGAGGGGACAGCAGACACAGGCTGAGAGCCACAACGAGGAGCAAAGTGACCTTGGAGAGCCCATTGAATTGAAGCACTCACTCCAAAGAACCCTCAGGGATGTTGGGAAATGGAAGGTGATTCTACAAAACCAGTGAACTTGAAGACATGAAGGCTAGAGACACCTTAGTTAAATAGATAAAGGGTGCTTTAGACACAAGTTGTACTATAAATGTCCATTATGATGGAATTGAGTTACGGTCTGAGAAAATGGGAGTTGAACATATGTGGTCACCTACCCTTATGGGCACTTGGCTGGGCCTATAAAGATGGTAAGATGTGGTCCTTGCCCCTCAAAGAGTTCTTTCAAGAGGAGACAGACTGTAGCAGGCATGACTGATTATCTCCCTACATCCCTTCCTCTCCCTACTTCTCATTTGCTAGAACCCCCATGTTTTTAGCTGGGCACATGGCAGCCCAGAATAAGGACTACATTTCATGGTCTCCCTTGCAATTAAGAGTAGCCCTATGACCAAGTTTTAGCCAGAGGGAGGTTGTCTTAGTCTGTTCCAGCTGCTATAACAAAACACCTAAGTCTGGGTAATTTATAAACAATAGAAATGTAATTTCTCACAGTTCTGGAGGCTGGGAAGTCCCACTGGCAGATGCAGTGTCTGGTAAAGGCTGCTCTCTGCTCCTTTTTCTTTTTTAAGATGGAGTTTCGCTCTGTCGCCCAGGCCGGAGCATGGTGGTGCAATCTCGGCTCACTGCAACCTCTGCCTCCCAGGTTCAACTGATTCTCCTGCCTCAGCCTCTCAAGTAGCTGGATTACAGGCACCCACCACCACGCTCAGCTAATTTTTGTATTTTTAGTAGAGACGGGGTTTCGCCATGTTGGCCAGGATGGTCTCGATCTCCTAACCTCAGGTGATCCACCTGCCTTGGCCTCCCAGAACGCTGGGATTACAGCCGTGAGCCACCATGCCCAGCCACTCTCTGCTCGTAAGATGGCACCTTCTTGCTGTGTCCTCAGACAGTGGAAGGGCAAAAGAAAGGGACTAGGGTGCTCCCTTCAACCTCTTTTGTAAGGTCACTGTATTAGTCCATTTGTGTTGCTATAAAGAAATACTTGAGGCTGTGTAATTTATAAAGAAAAGAGGTTTATTTGGCTCATAGTTCTGCAGGCTGTACAGGCATCACACCAGCATCTATTCAGCTTCTGGTGAAGCCTCAGATAGCTTACAGTCAGAAAGCTTACAGGAAGGAAAAGGAGGAGCCAGTGTGTCCCATGACAAGACAGGGAGCAAGAGAGAGAGAGAGGAGGAGGTGCTAGCCTTCTTTAAACACTCAGCTCTCACATGAACTTAATGGAGCAAGAACTTACTCATTACCACAGTGAGGGTATCAAGCTACTCATGAGGGACCGGCCCCCATGACTCAAACACCTCTTATTAGGCCCACCCCCAACATTGGAGGTCTCATTTCAACATGAGATTTGGAGGAAACAAAATATCCAAACCATGTCAGTCACTAATCCCATTCATGAGGGCTCTGCCCTTATGACTTAATCACCTCCTAAAGGCTTCACTTTTTAATACAATCACACTGGCAATTAAGTTTCAACACATTAATTTTGGGGGACACATTCAGACCATAGCAGAGGTGAACAGAAGGAACGTATACAACTTCTAAATTGCATGTTGCGTTGCATCTTCTGCCCTTCCTGTTCACTGGAATGAGAATTTGGGGGTGAATCATGTTGGATCCTGTGGCTGAGGACAACATTCTGGATGGTGGAGGTTCAAGACAAAAGAAGCTCAGAGCCCTGATGACTTCGTACAGCAGAACCATCACACCAGCTCAGCTCTCTCATGGCAGAGAAATAAAATTCTCTTGTTTAAGCTGCTATCATGTGTGGTCTTCTAGTTATAGCTGCCAAAATCTATTCCATAACTAATTCAGTATATCTGAAAGTAGAGTGCTGTCATAAAAGAGTCTCATAGACATGACACTGGCTTCATAGTGTACAGGAAAAATAAAATTCTAAGGCCCCTCAACCAGCTGAATGGACCCCTCCTCTCAGCCAAGGGTATTCCAAAGCTAACCTGAAAAACTAGTTCAGGCCATGAGGGGAAGGAGAAGCCAGGTGTGTCTCATTAACCTCCTCTCTTTTGGAATTACTGCTAGAACAGACTCTTCAAGTTTGATAAGAAACATTTACAGTCTATTCTCTCTGAAGCCTGCTGCATGGAGGCTTCATTTGCTTGGTAAAACCTTGGTCTCCACAACCACTTACTGAAACCCAGACATTCCTTTCTATTGATAACTCTTTCAACCAATTACCAATCAGAAAATCTTTAAATCTGCCTATGACCTCCACCTCAAATTGTCCTGCCTTTCCAGACCAAACCAATGTACACATTACATATCTTGATGGATGTCTCATGTCTCCCTAAAATGTGTAAAAGCAAGCTGTGCCCTGACCACCTTGGGCACACGTTGTCAGGCACTCCTGAGGCTGCGTGATGGATGCATCCTTAACTTTGGCAAAATAAACCTTTCAAATGGATTGAGACCTGTCTCAGGTATTTTTGGTTTACAAAAGTCAGGTGAAGACATTGATATTGCAGACTAGCAAGTGGGTGTGTTTTGATTTAATTTAATTTAACTTAATTTAGCAGAGCTAAGTAATTAAACATGAGGCCAAAGTACGTAAGAAAGTGTCAGTCTTTTATTGCAAATATGCACACACTCTCGGGCGAGGTTCTCTGGTCCTCAGGTGTGGGGGGCCAGGGAAGTCGCGCCGGCGCTCTTGGGTGAGGTTCTCCGGTCCACAAATGCGGGGGCCAAAGAAGTCACGCTGGCTCCTGCCAGTGGCAGAATTTTATGCGTTGGTACTGGAAGGGGGAGGGCAGTGGGCGGGATAAGGGCGTGATAGGGGTGTCTCCATAGGCGTGGCCGTGTAAGTTTCGATCTCTTCGGATTGATATCATCTGGCGCATGCTCAGTTGATCTGCATCTTCCTGGGGCGGGCTGCATTTTCCCGTGCACGGGAATGTTGGTGAGGAAGAACCCGGAAGCAACATGGATTGTGCCTTCTTGTTCACCTTCCTCCATCTTGTCCTTTCTCCCTCACCCAAACAGTCCAACCTCTTATTGATTATAAGAATTTGGGGCGCCGTTGTCTGTCTGGCTGCTTCCTGCTGTTAGGGGGCGTAGTTAGGGTCTGAGGTTGGCAGTTGGGTGTAGGGATGCAGGAGCATTTGGTTGAAGGTGACTCGGGTGATCTCTTGGACCTTGGCTCAGAGAAATTTTATTAAAATGGGAGCAAGACATAACATAAGGCAGAGGATTAGTATGGGAATTAGGAAATCACAAAGGACACCTTGCCAAGCTAGGTCTTCTATGAGAGTAAAAAGTTGGGAAACCTACTGGTTGGGGGATGGGTCGGGAAGGAGGGTGTCTATGGGGTTTATGAGGGAAAAGTCAGTTAAGATGAAGAATGGTGAGGAAGCGGGAAAATTTGAGGAGGGTGTTGATCCTTGAGTAGAACCTGGTCACCTGGAGAAAGGGAAGGGGAATAGATGTTTTGAGTTAGGTTAAGATGTCTCGTCCCAAGAGGGGGGTGGGACAAGAGGGCATGATGAGGAAAGAGTGGGCAAAGCATGCATAGTCCAGGCAGTAATTTAACATTGGGGTCTGGCAAGGGTTAGACAGTTCACCCTAACTACTGAGATAGTGGATGGCTGGCTAGGACCTCCATAGGTTGACAAAACAGAATAGGTAGCCTCCGTATTGATGAGAAAAGAAATTGGCTTACCCACTATCTGTAGAGTTACCCTAGGCTCAGCGAGGGTGACCGGGGTCTCCGAGTGTGGGCACCGTCAGTCGTCGTCCAGGTGTAGCAGCTGGAAGGAGCCTTCCGGCCTTTGAGGAGAGGCACCACGTTGAGGCACAGTGCCTGCCCTGCTGGCAGGGCAATCAGACTTCCAATGTCCTTCCTGTCAGCAGGTTGGGCACGGCATGGTAAGCAGGCGAGGATTTGGACACTGTTTTGCCTAATGCCCAGTTGTGCCACACTTAAGGCATGGACGAGACGGAGTGGCCGGCTTGGCCTGGGGACACTGGTTTGCCTAGTGTCCTGGGTCTCCGCATTTATAGCAGGAGCCCTTGGGAGACTTGCTCTGTGTCTTCCCTGCCGGCAGAGTGGGCAACGTTGGTTGGAGGGCAGCCACTAGAGCTTGCACCTGAAGCACAGCCCTTCTTTTCTCCTTGTCTAGCTCTGCGGCCTCAGCTGCTTCTTCTCTGGAGTTAAAAACTTTAAAGGCCAATTTTACTAAGTCCTGTATGGGGGTTTGAGGCCCATCTTCAACCTTTTTTAGCTTTTTTTCGAATATCTGAGGCTGACTGGGAGATAAAATAGGAGACTAGGACAGCTGCTCCGACTGGGGAGGTGGGGTCTAGCCGAGTAAATTGGGCTAGTGCCTCTGTAAGGCAATTTAGGAAGGAAGCCGGGTTCTCATCTGGGTGTTGGATAATTTCCTTTAATTTATCAAAATTGACCACTTTGTTAAAGGCTGCCTGCATACCGGCTAAGAGACATTGAATCATAATGTCTCTCCTATGGCAGCCAGGCTGCTGTGGTTGGTAGTCCCAATCTGGTTCTATGGACGGGACAGCCATCTCTCCTAACGGGATGGTGGCGTTGGTTAAATGCCATTGATCTGCATGTTGCCTGGCGGCTGCGAGAATGCACTCTCTTTCCTCTGGGTTAAGAGTGGAAGTAAGAATGACATGTAAGTCATGCCAGGTAAGGTCATATGCCTGGCCTAGGTATCGAAACTCTTTGGAATATTAAGTGGGGTTGGCTGAGAAGTCACCAAGTCGTTCTTCAATTTTGGAAAGGTCAGCCAGGGAAAAAGGGACATGGACTCCAACCACGCCTTCAGCTCCAGCAACTTCTTGGTGGGGGGGGGCAACAAACTAGCAGGGGAGGTTGGAACAGACTGACCAGTAGGGTAGGTTAAGATAGGCTGACTGGTAGAGGGGGTTGGGGCAGGCTGACTGGTAGGGGCTGACTAATGGGGGCCGCTACCGCGGTCTTGGAGCGAGTGTGGACGGAAGTGGGAGAGGTAAGAGGAGTGGCTGAGGGAGGAGTGTCGGGCGGGGCGATGGGAGCTCCATAGGGAGGGGTGAGAGGAGTGGCTGAAGGAGGAGCGTTGGGAGGGGCGGTAGGAAGTCCATAGGGAGGGGGGTTGAAAAGTCGGGAGGGAGGTCGCCTGCCATCGGCCCCATCTGAAATGGAGGTGGAATCCTCCTCAGTTGCTGAGGTGGGGGCCAAGGGCTGGGTTTAGGGGTTTAGGCTAACAAGACCTGGGCCATTTAACACCGGGCGCACAGGTCTGGGCGAGAGCGCAAGTCCTAAAAGCCTTGAACATAGATAATTTCTGACCACTTTCCGAGCCTCTGGCAGAAATTAGAGAGATCTAATTAAAATGTTACGGTCTAAGGTGCCTTCAGGCGGCCGTTGAGACTGGTTGTCTAATTTATATTGTGGCCACGCCACAGTGGAGGGTAAAATCAGTCGCTTTCGTTTAAGATCTTGCTGTAATTGTAAAGTTTTGAGATTAGTTAGAAGACACCCTAAAGGGGTGTCTCTAGGTATTTTGGATTGGGGATTTCCTATTGCCTTTCTCTCGCCTATAGGCGGAAACCGAACTCTACCTGGGTACAAAGCATCCTTTGGAGCCACTAGAGACCGGGAGGCTCCTAGAGCCGGAATGGAGATTACCTCCAGGCGGACGTCTCCGTCCTGGACGGGTCTCACACGGACTGGAATGGAGTTCCTTTGGGCAGACGTCTCTACCTTTGGGAACTCTCCTGTGGGTCACCTGTGACCAAAAAACCTTGGGCCTGCGCAGGACTTCTGGCCAAGGACTATGAGAGGGAGGCAAGAGATACTCACCCCTAGGAGACTTGGAGGTGTGGAAAGCGATGTCTAGGTCCTGGTCCGTCCGCGGCGTGGAAGGAGGAGGCTCCTTGGACCTTAGGGGGCCCTGAGGAGGGGTCTCCTCCCGGGTTTTTGGCATGCCACAGTGGAGAGGAAAATTAGTCGCTTTTGTTTTAAATCTTGAGCTAAATGTAAGGCTTCCAAGTTTTGGAGGAGATACCCTAAAGGGGTGTTCGTAGGGATTTTCGATTGTGAGGTTCCCATTGTTTAACTACCAGAAATGGAAACCGACCTCATGCAGTGGCAAAGCGTCCTTTGCCGCTGCTGGAGACCAGGGGCTCCTGGAGCCACTAATGGAGAATTGAGGAACTTCCAGATGGACATCTCCGAGTTGAAGACCTCACTGCGCCACAGGGTGGCTACGTCCTTGGGCGTACGTACGACTCTAGGCCAAGGACACGGAAACGGACGGAGATGGTTAACAAAGGGGAGTACTCACCGAAGGAGAAATTCTCAGAGCGGCACCAGTGGAAAGCTGGAACACTTGTACCAGTGGAAAGCTGGAACACTTGTTCGGTGTTGGTGGCTGGTTGGGTTGGGAGCCGGTTCGCTGGGGAGGAGGTTCCTCAGACCCGTAGGGGATGTTGAGGAAGGGTCTCTTCCCAGGTCGGGTTTTGGCACCAGCTGTTTTGTTTCTCTATTACTACTATTAATAGACGCAAAGACTAAATATCAATAAAGGCCAAAAACGAGCGAAGAAAGTGGCAGCCTTTTATTTGCAAATATGCATACACTCTCGGGCGAGGTTCTCTGGTCCTCAGGTGTGGGGGGCCAGGGAAGTGGCACCGACCCTCTCGGGTGAGGTTCTCCGGTCCACAAATGTGGGGGCCGAAGAAGTCACGCTGGCTCCTGCCAGTGGCAGAATTTTATGCGTTGGTACTGGAAGGGGGAGGGCAGTGGGCGGGATAAGGGCGGGATAGGGGCGTCTCCATAGGCGTGGCCAGGTAAGTTTTGATCTCTTCGGATTGACATCATCTGGCGCATGCTCGGTTGATCTGCATCTTCCTGGGGTGGGCTGCATTTTCCCACGCACGGGAATGTTGGTGAGGAAGAACCCGGAAGCAACATGGATTGTGCCTTCTTGTTCACCTTCCTCCATCTTGTCCTTTCTCCCTCACCCAAACAGGTGACCCTCATTATGCTCTGGCAAAAGACTCGGTAAAACTGTCATCTGTGGTCCTCTGGCAGGGAGACCACATGATCTCTGAGCCTGTAACTCTAGGACAACTTGAGAATCAGCGAGTATCGACTACTTGCCGCTTTCAGCAAATTCCTGGAAAAGAGAGGTGAATGCAATGGAGTTAAACCTGGCCAGTCTGCAAGAAGAGAGGGAAGGAAATATAGTTCGGCCAAGAGAACCCACTGCCTGTTGCCTGTAATCTAAGTTGACTGGGAGTCTCGGAATTTGGAGCTTTGAAGAGATAGAAGACCCAAGCGCCTTCTAGATCCCAAACGGAAGCGGCGACCTAAGTTGGTGCTGCAGAGACAGCTGTAGTGGGAGGTAAGATGATGGCCCTGAGCCATTCTCAGGCTTTACCAGTTAAGAATTCTCTACCAGACAATGGGAGCCAGCCAGCAGCCGAGATCAGATTAAGGGTGTTCCCTTTCCACCCAACCCTATTGTCTCAGATGGCCTGAAGATAACTGCCATTCAGCTGAGAGAGGGGTCTGGGGAGAGCACAGACGCCAGTAAAAATAGAACCAGAGTTTTCAGACTGGCAAACTCTGTCAAGACAAGACCTTTGGCTGGAGTTACCTGCACATGGAACTGACTAGAAGCAAATAGTTTGGAAGCCTGAAAGAAGTATGTTCTCCAATGCCCACTTCAGATGTAGGATGATAACCTAATGAGAGCCCCCCAGAGGGCAAAACCAGGGGCCAAAGAAAACACTGGACAAGGGAGTGACTTCCAGAAAATGGAAGAGCAAAGAGTCTTTATAATTTCTAACTGGCATTATTTGGTAATTGCTATAGACTGGGGCCATCTGTGCAGTTCCCATTGTTTGATTTTCCAAAAGAGATGTTTTTTAATTGTGGTATGTGGTTCCTGTTCTATCACTCCATCCCACGATATTCCATCATTATGTGTTTGGGGAGGGTGGGGGCAAATGACGTGTCTTTCAATGTGCTGGTCTCCAGGCCACAAGTAGCCACATCCGGGCCTGACTGAGGTGTACGGCACAGGACAGTGTGGGACTTGAGATGGTTTTCCTCCAAAGGTAGTGTTTGTCTTTTGTGTGTGAAAAGAAAAGTGATAGTTGGGTGGCTAAATTGGTGAACTGTGGCAGAGACTGATAATGTACCCCAAGATCCACTTTTCCCTTGCCTCTCATAATAGTCCAGCACCTGACTTTTAGTGAAACTCATGGACCCCGGATAAAATGCATTCTCCCGTCTCCTTTGCAGTCATATGTGGCTGTAACTAAGTTCTAGCCAATGGGATGTGAATCAAGTGCTGGTACAAGTCTAGATCATGCCATAAAAAGGCAGGAGACACTGTCCCCTTCCCCTGTCCTGATGGCTGAAAGGTGGACTGTTGGAGAGGCACGCTTGACCGTGGAAGGGGCTTGCCTCTCAACAACATTGCAGAGCTGAACAAGCCATGCCACTTAGGACTTGGATGCGAGACAGAAATGAACTTGGTTAAACCACTGGTATTTGGGGATTTTCTTGTTATAGCAGCTGAGCATTAAACCTAATGTAGTTGCACCTTAATTAGTACAATACAATGAAATAAACGCACTAGTATGGGCATGTGCAAGGCGCCATGGGAGTGCAGTGAAAATGGTGATTAATTAACTCTGTCTGGGAGAAATCTGGGAAGTCTTCTAGTAGGGGGTGATATTTGAACTGAGTCTTGAAGGGTAGGAGAATTATCCAGATGCACAAGGAATGTGAAAGGGGAGGATGTACTTGACAGTTGGGCAGTTTGAGCAAAAGCTTGAAGTGATGAAAGCACCTGGTGAAAGGTCCAGAGTCATAAGGAGGGGGCAGGGTCCTGGAAGACAGGACTGTGAGGGAGATGGGGTGGTTGTGAGAGAGCTTGAACCTCCTGTTACAGAATTTAGACTTTACCATTTGGAATCACTCAGGGGCTTGATGAGGAAGGAATGCTATCTGATTTCTTTTCTTTTTTTGAGATGGAGTCTCACTCTTGTCACCCAGGCTGGAGTGAGGGCCCCGATCATAGCTCACTGCAGCCTTGACCTCCTGGCCTCAAGTGATCCTCCCACCTTAGCCTCTCAAATAGCTGGGACTATAGGCATACACTACCATGATCAGCTAATTTTTAAAAATGTTTGTAGAGATAAGACTTGCTATGTTGCCCAGGCTGCTCTTGAACTCCTGGTCTCAAGTGATCCTCCCACCTTGGCCTCCCAAAGTGCTGGGATTACAGGCGTGAGCCACACCACTTGGTCTGATTTATTTAAAAAAGGTAGGTCTGGCAACAGTGTGTAAGATGGATTTAAGAAGAGGAAGCCCAGGGCAGATGGAGGGAACTATGTAAATGTCACATAAGCCAATTCTGATTTTCCCACAGACAATATATTAATAAAGGATTATGTTCCTGGCCATGGGACTGATATACAAAATTTTATAGAACTGACCACAAAATCAAACTCAGGCAACTATAAGGGTACACCCATAATCTGTACATCACAAAATTTTCTAACTAGTATATGAATAATTAAGTAGGACCACATAGTAATGAAATATTAAAATGCATTATATAATATAATATCCTTATTCTAACATTTCTGCCTTGCAAAAGCAATCAGTTATTTTTTAACAGCTTTATTGAGGTATAATTGACTTATGATAAACTGCACATATTTCCAGTGTACCTCAGGTGGTAAGTTTTGACATATTTATACACACTTGAAACCATCACCACAATCAAGAAAATGAATTTTTCATCACCCTAAAAGTTTCCTCCTATGTAATCCTTCCTTCTACCTCTTTCCCATTCCCCCCATCCCCAGGAAATCACTGATCTGCTTTTTGTCACTATAGTGTCAATGTTTTAGAGTTTTATATAAATGGACTCAAACAGTAGGTATTTTTTTTTGCCTAGCTTCTTTCTTTCAGCAGTTATTTTGAGAGTCATCCCTGTTGCAGCATGTATCAATATTTCATTCCTTTACAATGCTGAGTAATATTCCATTGTATAGATATAACACAGTCTGTTTATCCATTCATCTGTTAATGGACATTTTGGTTGTTTCCAGTTTTAGGCTATTAAAAATAAAGCTGGTATGAGCATTGATGAATAAGTCTTCGTATGGACACTTTTATTGCTCTGGACAAATACCTAGGAGTGGAATGGCTGGATTGCACAGTATGTGTATGTTTAACTTTTTTTTTTTTTTTTTGAGATGGAGTTTCGCTTTTGTTGCCCAGGCTGGAGTGCAATGGCACGATCTCGGCTCATCGCAACCTCCTCCTGGATTCAAGCAATTCTTCTGTCTCAGCCTCCTGAGTAGCTGGATTACAGGCATGCGCCACCACGCCCGGCTAATTTTGTATTTTTAGTAGAGACAGGGTTTCTCCATGTTGTTCAGCTGGTCTCAAACTCCCGACCTCAGGTGATCCACCCACCTCAGCCTCCCAGAGTATTGGGATTACAGGCGTGAGGCACCGCACCTGGCCACAGTATGTATATGTTTAAGTTTTTTTTTTTCTTGAGATGGAGTCTCTCTCTGTCGCCCAGGCTGGAGTGCAGTGGCGCGATCTCTGCTCACTGCAAGCTCTGTCTCTGGGTTCATGCCATTCTCCTGCCTCAGCCTCCTGAGTAGCTGGGACTACAGGCACTCGCCACCACATCTGGCTAATTTTTAAATATTTTTAGTAGAGACAGGGTTTCACCACGTTAGCCAGGATGGTCTCGATCTCCTAACCTTGTGATCCACAGGAATTGGCCTCCCAAACTGCTGGGATTACAGGCATGAGCCACCGTGCCTGGCAGTGTATGTTTAACTTTTTTTTTTTTTTTTTTTGAGGTGGAGTCTCGCTCTGTCACCCAGGCTGGAGTGCAGTGGCAGGATCTCAGCTCACTGCAAGCTCTGCCTCCCGAGTTCACGCCATTCTCCTGCCTCAGCCTCCCGAGTAGCTGGGACTACAGGTGCCCACCACCTCGCCCGGCTAGTTTTTTGTATTTTTTTAGTAGAGACGGGGTTTCACCATGTTAGCCAGAATGGTCTCGATTTCCTGACCTCGTGATCCACCCGTCTTGGCCTCCCAAAGTGCTGGGATTACAGGCTTGAGCCACCACGCCCGGCCATGTGTTTAACTTTTTAAGAAATTGTCCAAATGTTTTCCTAAGTGGTTGGTGGTTGTACCATTTAAGTTCTCATCAGCTGTGTATGAGAATTCCAGATCCTCCACATCCTTGCCAACACTTGGTATAGTCTTTTTTATTTTAGCTATTCTAATAGTTAGTGGAATGAAATCTTTTATCCATTTTTTAGACTGCTTTCTTCTTATTAAATTAAAAAAAATTTTTTAGAGACAGGGTCTCTTTCTGTCACCTGTGCTGGAATGTAGTGGCAAGATCATGGCCCGCTGCAGTCTCAAACTCCTGGGCTGAAGCAATCCCCCTGCCTTAGCCTCCCTAGCAGCTAGGGCTACCAGCATGCACCACCACACTCAGTTAATTTTTAAAAAATGTTTGTAGGGAAGAGGTCTTTGTATGTTGCCCAAGTTGGTCTTGACCTCCTGGACTTAAGTGATCCTCCCATCTCAGCCTCCCAATTAGCTGGGACTACAGGTGCATACTGCTATGCCTGGCTAATTTTTAATTTACTTTTTAATTTTTTGTAGAAATGGGGTCTTGCTATGTTGCCCAGGCTGGTCTCAAACTTCTGGCTTCAAAGGATCACCCTGCCTTGGCCTTAGAAAGTTCTGGGATTGCAGGTGTGAGCTACTGCACCTGGCATTATTTAAAAAAATTTTTTTTTTTGAGACAGAGTTTTGCTCTTGTTGACCTGGCTGGAGTGCAATGGCATGATCTCAGCTCACTGCAGCCTCTGCCTCCCAGATTCAAGTGATTCTTGTGCTTCAGCCTCCCAAGTAGCTGGGATTCAGGTGTTAGTAGAGACGGAGTTTCACTGTGTTGGTCAACCTACCAATTTGTTTTATTATGGATCATACTTTTGGTGTTATAGCTAAGAAATTTTTACCTACTCCATGGTCAAAAAGGCTTTCTTCTAGATGTTTTGCAGTTTTAGATTTTACATTTAGGTCTAGAGTCCACTTGAAGTTATATTTTATATATGGTGCAAAGTATAGTTTACTTTTCTGCGTCTGGATATGTTCCAGTACCATTTGTTGAAAAAGACTATCATTTTTGTTTTGTTTTGTTTTTGAGGCAGTGTCTTGCTTTGTCACTCAGGCTGGAGGCTGGAGTGCAGTAGCACAAACATGGCTCACTGCAGCCTTGTCCTCCCAGGCTCAAGTGATCCTCCCACCTCAACCTTCCAAGTAGCTGGGACTACAGGCATGCACCAGCATACCCGCCTAATTTTTATATTTTTGTAGAGACTGGGTTTCACCATGTTACCTAGGCTGAACTCCTGAGCTCAAGCAGTCCTCCTGCCGCAGCCTCCCACAGTGCTGGGATTATAGGCGTGAGCCACTGCGACTGGCCAAGACTATCCTTTTTTGCACTGCATTGCCTTTATGCTTTTGTAGGAAATCATTTGTCCATTTAAATGTGGATCTATTTCTGGACTCTCAATTCTGTTCCATTCATCTGTTTGTCTTGTCTTTATACCAATATCACACTGTCTTGATTACTGTAACTTTATAATAAGTGTTAAAATCAGATGGTGTTTGTCTTTCAACTTTATGCTTCTTCAAAAGTTGTTTTGATTATTCTAGTTTCTTTGCACTTACATATGAATTTTAGAATTAGTTTCTCCATTTACATATATATTTTAAACTCTATTTTATATACACAAAACACAAAGAAGGAATTAAAAATTATAATAATCTTGCCACTTAAAGATAATTCCTGGTAATATATTGGGTGTATACATCTATAATTATTCTATGCTTTGAAACATTTGCTTTATTAAATGTTTATGTAGCATTTATGATATGCTAAGCACTGTTTATTCCATCAAGTTTATTGAAATATAATTTACATACAATAAAATTCACCCTTATCAAGTGTACAGCTCAATGAGTTTTGACAAATATATATAGGAATGTAACCACCATCACGATCAAAATACAGAATAGTTTCACCACTCCAAGAAGTCCCCTCGTTCCCTTTTACAGTCATTCCCCTCTTCCTACCCCCAGGAATCTCTGGTCCGATTTCCATCCCTGTACTTTTGCCTTTTTCCAGAATGACACGTATGTGGAATCACAGTATGTAATCTTTTTGTGTCTGGCTTCTTTCACTTGACATTGCTTTTGAGATTCACCCACATTGTGTATATGAGTAGGTTGTTCCCTTTTAGTGCTCAGCAGTATTCCATTGTATGGACGTACCACAGTGTGTTTATCCATTCACCAGTTGATGGACATTTGGGTTGTTTACAGTTTGGGGCAATTGTGAATAAAGCTGCTATAAACATTTGTGTGTATTTGTGTATACGTGTGTTTTCATTTCTTTTCCCTAAATATCTAGAAGTAGGGGTGCTGAATAGTTTGATATGTGGATATTTATCTTTATAAGAAACAGTCAAAATGTTTTCCTAGATGCTGTACCATTCTGTATTTCCACCAGCAATGAATGAAAGTTCCAGTTGCTCTGAGTCTTCCTCAGCACTTGGTATTGTCCATTTTTTTAATTGTATCCATTCTGATTGGTGTGTAATGCTGTTGCCTTGTGGTTTTCATTCGTGTTTCCCTAATAACTAATGAGGTTAAACATCTTTTATATATTTTTAAAAATTTATATATATTTTTTGGTGAAATGTCTGTTCAAATTTTGGGGCTATATTTTAATTAGAGGTATCTTGCTATTGAAGTGTAGGAGTTCATATACATATATATTTATGGATATGTGTACATATATATTCTGTGTAGTGCTATTTTAAGTGCTTTACAAATATTAATTAATCTTCTTAAAACCCCATGAAGTAAACACTGTTATTTTCCTTATTTTACAGAAGAAGAAACTGCAGTAGAAGAAGGTTGAGTAACTAGCCCATCACTCAGCTAGAACTGGCCACCGGGGTGGATCCGAGATCGCCCCACTCCAGAATTGCCCATGCTATTAACCGTGACTCCATGCTGGCTGTCCACACGCATGCCTTTTTCTTGCCTTAAACTTGCAATGATTCATAAGGTGAGGGACCACCCACACTGGGGTGGCAGCATATAGATGTCCTCTGTTGGAGAGATTTTCATGGAAACTTTTTTTTTTTTTTTTTTTTTTTGAGATGGAGTCTTACTCTGTCACCCAGGCTGGATTACAGTGGCACAATCTGGGCTCACTACAGCCTCCGCCTCCTGGGTTCAAGCAATTCTCATGCCTCAGTCTTCCGAGTGGCTGGGATTACAGACGCCTGCCACCATGCCCAGCAACTTTTTGTGTTGTTGCTAGAGATGGGGTTTCACCATGTTAGCCAGACTGGTCTTGAATTCCTGACCTCAGGTGATCCACCCGCCTTGACCTCCCAAAGTGTTGGGATTACAGGTGTAAGCCAGCTCGCCCTGCTTTGGTTCAATTTATTTTGAGTCTTAGTATTCATAATGGCCATTGCTATAAGAGAGACCTTACCAAATGATAGAAGTGCACCATTCGCTGCACCCACTATTTCATGGCATTTATATTTCACTCACGATGCAATCAAATTGACATTTAGCTGGTAAATTTCCATCTTTCCCAATTTCAAACAGTTGTTCTTGAAAAATAATTGGAAGGTTTTGTTTTTATAATTTTAGCAAACTGATTCAAAATTCTCTTAAACTCTTTATTTGAAAAATTTTCCAAGCTTATTATTATTATTATTGTTATTATTATTGAGACAGAGTCTCGCTCTGTCACCCAGGCTGGAGTGCAGTGGCATGATCTCGGCTCACTGCAAGCTCCGCCTCCCGGGTTTACCCCATTCTCCTGCCTCAGCCTCCAGAGTGGCTGGAACTGCAGGTGCCCACCACCACGCCTGGCTAATTTTTTTGTTTTTTGTTTTTTGTTTTTTTTTTCTGAGACGGAGTCTCGCTCTGTGGCCCAGGCTGGAGTGCAGTGGCGCAATCTCGGCTCACTGCAAGCTCCGCCTCCCAGGTTCATGCCATTCTCCTACCTCAGCCTCCTGAGTAGCTGGGACTACAGGCGCCCGCCACCTCGCCCGGCTAGTTTTTTTTTTTTTTGTATTTTTCAGTAGAGACGGGGTTTCACCATGTTAGCCAGGATGGTCTCGATCTCCTGACCTCGTGATCCACCCGTCTCAGCCTCCCAAAGTGCTGGGATTACAGGCTTGAGCCACCGCGCCCGGCCCTTTTTTTTTTAGTAGAGATGGGGTTTCACCGTGTTAGCCAGGATGGTCTCGATCTCCTGACCTCATGATCTGCCCTCCTCAGTCTCCCAAAGTGCTGGAATTACAGGTGTGTGAGCCACCACACCCGGCCCCAAGCTTATTTTTTTAATTGTGTAGATAGAGTTTTTAATAACTGACATTACATTTACATTGTTTTCAGCACTAAGATCACCTTATGATGGAAACATTTCCAAATAACCATTTTCAAAATGCTCTCTCCCTAGCATATTTTTTAGTTGAAAGCTGTTTCTCTCTCTTATTGTTAAAATGTCCACTATAATATGGTAGGACAGACCGTTTTTGTCTGAAATACCCACTGAGGTCACACACTGCTCATAGCCACTTGTAGAAAAGGTCAGTGATCTAGAACCTACTCACCTTTCTGTCAAAGAAAACTGCACACATTGTCCTCGGATTTGATACCCAGAGAACATATTGCCTAAGGAGGAACTTTCCGTTTTACCTCTCGCATTCATGAAGTATGGAAATATTCTGTTTGAGGCATCATTTCTATAAAACCAGCCACACTGGTGACGTGCTGGGACGATTACATGGTTATAACGAAGCCGTTCACTGAAAGGGAGTCAGAGTGACTCCCTTTTCAGACCTTCACTGAAAGGGAGTCAAAGTGCCCCCCGGCACATCCCACACTGAGGAACTCACCTTCATCCCCGGAATTCCTACAGAACCTTTTGGGGACTCAGGACGGTCTGAGGACAGACTGACAGACTCAGGACGGACTGAGAGAGGGCATTGTGTCAATCCATTTATTAAATATTTGGCAAATCATTCTTAAATTTCTAGATGGAAAAAAATAACTAACTCACAATATTTTTACCCCTAACCCAAAGGGTCATAATGCACATTTCCCTTGGAGACCAAGATAGAGGGAGGGAGCTCCTGTCTTTTCCCATGGGATAAGCTGGGAGATGCCTGTCCATTTTCAAAAGCCCAGCAGGTGGGACTCTGAAGGCAGAGGAGCCCTCTTTGTGGAGAGTAACAGCTTTTCCTTCTAATCAGAAGGAAACCCAAGCTTCGGAGTTCGTCAGCTCCTTGCACCATCTCCTAAAGGGGGTAGGGGATATGGCAACCCCTGGAGGGGCGAGGGGGGAACCAGTGCAGTAGGCATTATCCCTGAGAGGCTCCTCCATGCATCCCTCATGGGCAGGGCCTCTGATCATGGCCAGTGGGCAGGGGTGTGGGTGCTGGGTGCAGGCAGCAGCTGTGGGTGTCAGTAGGGAGCAAAGCCGAAAGGAAGGCCTTGTTGTCCTGAACTTGGAGTCATCCCAGGAGGGAGGGCCCAGAAAAGGGCCTCTCCCTGCCCCTCCCAGCTTTACAGAACCTAGTGCTTAGAAGATCCTCTGTAAATATTTGTTGGATTTAGTTGAATGGAGTTGAAATCTCATTTCCTGATTCTGGTAAGGTTGGAAGTGCAGGCTGAGTGGGTGGGATCCAATTCATTGGGGGTTGGGATGGGAGGGATGTAAGGCCATACTGGGCAGCTCAGCTCTCGGGACAAGTCCTGAACCTGGAAGAGCTTCAGCCATTCCTGCCTTTCTACCCTGCGACTCCTTGTGTGAGGGTCCCCAACCCCGAAGAGCTTCCTGATCGTCCAGGATGCCAGGAAGCAGAAAGGAAGGCAAGGCCAGAGACAAGGAGAGGCTGAGTGAAGGAGGCAGCCACACCCAAAGTGCCAGGAGCATCTGGGCAGCCCTCACCCCACAGGAGAACCCACTCCGCCCTGCCCTGCCCTCTAACACTGTACCAGGCAGAATACAGCACCTCCACTGTGTGTGTGTGTGTGTGTGTGTGTGTGTGTGCGCACATGCGCATGTGTGTGCGCACAGCCTGAGTTTCCCTTGGACAGAGCCTTGGTCCCAGTCTTGGTGCTTTTTTTTCCCAAGAAAGCTCGGCAGCCAGTTCTGCCGTCTCTGGCCAGGCTCTTGGGGAAGGCAGCCTGTTTGGGCACCTGGGCTCCCACGTGGGCAGAAGTATCACCTGCCCTCCATGTGATGCGCACACTCACAGACCCACATGCGTATGTACTTGCAGACTCACCCAGGCACACACGTATCGCCACACGCAGACACGCAAGAATACACTTGCCCGCATTCAGTCAGACCTCCTGGTGTGAACACACGGTGTGCACCATGGGAGACAGCCAGTGGCCCCCACATACATGCCTTCCCTCAGGCACACAGAACCAGCCCACAGGTCCCACTAGGAGGAACATGAAGCAGACGGGGTCCCCCAGGCTGTATGCTTCTCCTAGGCCAGTGTCCACCACAGTCAGCCACATACAGCTGCTGCCATGACACAGGCTCCCTTTGTGCTGCCAGGCCCAGGGGTACAATGGGGGTCTGTTTCCTCCCCGGAGCTCAACACCATCCCTCTCCCCACAACACCGCCTGGCAGCCTGGGGCCTGGGAGCCCAGCCACATGTTTCAGAGGGTTCAGAGGGTTCGGGAAACTCCCCAAGGCCGCGTTCTGCATGCAGAGCTCCAGGGGAAGCCCAGTCTGATGGGGGAGCTGTGACTCCTGCCCTCCAGGGGCCCCAGAGGAACTGTGGCTCCCTCTGCTCTGTGAGTGGGGAGGGGAGAATCGGGGTTTGCACTTATCATGATCCTTGATCCTCCGGCATCCAGTTAGGCCAAGGTTGACAGTGGAGGTCCTGCTGGAGGGGGCGGCTGTGCCTGCGGGCCTGGCCTCTGCGGCCCGGGCTGGCTGCCCCGACCACTGCTGAACTGCCCCTGTGCCGAGGCGGGCGCAGACCCCTACAATGCCGGGGAGGAGAGTCTTGATTTCTTATAAGGACATGGCCACTCTGTGAATCCGAATTTTGGGGATTTGGAGGCTGCAACCTGCTGTTCACTTGACTCCCTCAAATGTCCCATGACCAAAGCCACAGTCACCACCATACCCTCCCTTTCTGTTTTGCCATCCTTGCTACTTTTTCTAGCATTCAACACCACCTCCCACCTGCAAAATATTCATTCAGTCTCTCAGTCACTATTGATGGAGTACTCACTGGGTACAAGGAACTGCTCTGGGCATTGGCTACTGGACTTTCCTCATTTTACTCTTTGTGACATCTTTGGACAAGTCTTAGGTTCCTGGCCAGCTGATTCTTCTTGCTTCCTTCCACATATACTGCTTTTTCTTTTTCTGTGCTGTTTGCTCATTCACCTATGAATTAATGCAATCCACATTTATTGGGCATTGGGCTGACAGATAAAATAATGCAATATTTTTATTAATTGTTATTATGTTATTATTACTATTCATTGTTTATCTGAAGTTCAGAATTAACTGGGCATCTTGTATTTTTGTTAAATTTGGTAGCCCTCATTGAGCACCTACTATGAGCTGTCCTCCGCAGATACAAGGACAGCAGAGCCAGTGCCTGCCCTCAGAGAGCTCCCAGTCTAGTAGGAGAGGTCCTATTATAGACAAGAAAAGAGATCCGTACCTCAAGGAAGGGTGGGGGCTCTTACAAGAGGATTTAGGGTACCATGGGCGCTCAGGGAAGGGGCAGCCAACCTGGCCTTGAGTGGGAGATGAGAAGGCTTCCTGAAGAAGTTAACTTACTTAAGTCTTAAAAATTAAGTAGAGAATCAGGCACATTGAACACTGGAATGGGGGCGACAGGGTGCAATTTGGTGCATTGATGCAGGAAGCCCCACAGTGAAATGGCTGCCTGCTGGGTGGGGTCAACTGGCACAGGACTGAAGGTGTGTAGAGGAGCCACTGCCAAGGCCAGCTTGCAAGACTGGGCAGACAGGGACAAAGGACCCAGAAACTGTGTGTAGCCTCTACTTTCTATAAAAGGATGAGGCAAAGAAGAATTCACAATTGGAGGTTGAGGGCTTGGTGTTCAGAAGGAAAAGCAGCAGATGTCATATTGACCTTGTGTCAGGATCACATGGACATTCTCCAGCTGGGACCTGGATAGCCAACCTGTGGCTGCATGTGAGCAAGGGGGATATGGCAGGCACAGACCTGTGTGTACACGTGTGAGCACTGCACGAGGCACATGTGAGCATACAGGGCCGTGCAAAGGGGCTGGGTGCTTGTGTGCACAGCATTTGTTATGGCTTTAATGGTCTTGGTGTGCAAAATTAGGGTAGCAACGAATGTAATGAACATGGGCATCAGCATTAGAAACCCCAGAGTATGAATCGTGACTCTATCACTTATTAGCTGGAGAACTTTCAGAATCATGTCACCTCTCTGAGCCTTAGTTTCCCTTTTTGTAAAAATGGAGGAAATTTCATCTAACCTTTCCCTAATGAGCCAACAAATAAATAAATAGGACTAATGCTATTTTTTTCATGGCTGTTATTAAGATTAAATGAGATGATGTATATAAAATAACAGGCACGTAGGCTGCCTAAAAGTTTATTTTTCTTCCCCCTTAAACACTCTGCCTGCTATTCACTCAGCCATCACCACATGAGTAACAATATAAAAAGTGAACAATATACTATGCATATGTTGTATATACATAATATATATAACAATATGTAATGAATAACATTATAATGTGAACCAACCAGTTAAGATTTTCTAAGGTATTCATAATTAGGAGATGGAAGATAGTATTCTTTGTCTACCCTAGCATGCTTTTTCTGTAATTGCTTTTTTCCCTTAAACTAAGAAGCATAAAGACTTGCTATCCACCAATGGTTAAGATTTAAAGAAACACAAACTCTTAGGCATGGTCGGTTATTACCATTACTAAGTTTCTACTTAGTAGAAATTAATAACTGCAGAAGCTAACTCTGTTTCTTACTGATTTAAGAATTTCTCCAGCAACTGTTCTCAGGGCTCTAGGGAGCAATGGGCCCCTTGTAGCTCCTCTTGTGCTGTCAGCCATAACTGCCTCAGGAGGAAGATAGTATCTGTGAGTCTGTTCTAGTCCCAGGAAAGGCCTTAACTCCTTGCACACTACATTCTCTTGTCTCTGCACACCAAAGAAGGCCTCTGTTATGGACTGAATGTTTGTGCCCCTCCAAAATTCATGTCAAAGCCCTAACCCCCCAGTGTGGCTGTATTTGGAAATGGGGCTTCTAAAGAAGTAATTAAGGTGAAATGCAACCAGAAGGGTTGGGCCCTAGTCCCATAGGACTGGTGTCCTTATAACAAGAGGAAGAGACATGAGAAATCTCTCTTCTTTTTTTTTTTTTTTTTTTTTTTTTTTTTTTTTTTGAGACGGAGTCTTGCTCCATTGCCCAGGCTGGAGTACAATGGTGCGATCTCAGCTCACTGCAACCTCCGCCTCCCAGGTTTAAGCGATTCTCCTGCCTCAGCCTCCTGCGTAGCTGGGACTACAGGCACGTGCCACCACGCCCAGCTAATTTTTTGCATTTTTAGTAGAGATGGGTTTTCACCATGTTAGCCAGGATGGTCTTGATCTCCTGACCTCATGATCCACCCGCCTCAGCCTTCCAAAGTGCTGGGATTACAGGCATGAGCCACCACGCCCAGCCAAGAAATCTTTCTTCTGCTACACAGAGGAAAGGCCATATGAGGACACAGCTAGAAGGCAGCCATCTGCAAGCCAGGACAAGAGTGCTCACCAGTAACCAAATTGGCAGCGCCTTGATCTTGGACTTCCCAGCCCCCAGAACTGTGAGAAATAAATGTCTGTTGTCGAAGTCACCCAGTCTGGTATTTTGTTACGGCAGCCTAAGCAGACTAACACAATCCCTTTTTTTCTCCCATGCCTTGTCTGCCCAGGGCAGCTTTGTTGCAGACCCACAGCAGTGCATGACTTGCATACACAAGACAGGAGGTCACCCTGTGGCTCTTTCTCATCAGTAGGTCCCCAGCAACCAACCTTCCACAACATCCATTCCCTTGCCTCTTCATCAGTGTCCAGTCTTCAGTGAAGGGGCTTCTTTACTCATTGCTTTTGGGGCAGCAGATTCTACAAACTGACACCCTTCCTTCCTTCCTTCCTTCCTTCCTTCCTTTTCCTTCCTTCCTTCCTTTCCTTTTTTTTTTTTTTTTTTTTTTGACTGAATCTCACTCTGTCATCCAGGCTGGTGTGCAGTGGCGTGATCTTGGCTCACAGCAACTTCTGCCTCCTGAGTTCAAGCAATTTTCCTGTCTCAGCCTCTTGAGTAGTTGGGATTACAGGCACCTGCCACCATGCCTGCCTAATTTTTGTATTTTTAGTAGAGACAGGGTTTTGCCATGTTGGCCAGGCTTGTCTTGAATTCCTGACCTCGGGTGATCCACTCACCTTGGCCTCCCAAAGTGCTGGGAATATAGGTGTGAGCCACCGCATCCGGCCCAAACTGACATTTTCTAGGGATTTTTCATCCTTAAAGTGATCCACTCAGGTCATTTCTTCCAAATCTGCATTTTAGAACACACTTTAAACTGGCATCGCAGAGTTTTTGAGTGGTGATGGCAGTTGCCCTCTATATCTGTGGTGTGCCAGCCCCTCGTGGTGGGGAAAAAGGGGATGTGACCCTACCCTCATGGCAGGCTGGGCTCCTTTCTCCCCCAGAGCTGCCTTCCCCGCTGCTTGCCAACTATCCCGATCCTAGGCTACAGCACCAGCTTGGGGTCTAGCCCACATTTTCCACACTTTAGCTCCCACGTTGGATGACCAGCTGCCTGTGATTTGCCCATTTGTGATACTGATTTCCAGGGGGGCCACCTCGTGCTCAGCGCCTGCATGCCTTCTCTCCTCCAATCCTCTGTTTAACTACCTTGGGTAGTTTCTCCTGTCTTCTTCATTTTATAGATTATGGCTCATTGAGACAAAATTCCTCTCCTAGAATCCACTGGTGGAGAAGGATCTGAGATTCACACCCAGCCTCCTGGTAATAATCTGCATTTCTCCTTCAGTCCTCAGGGCCTTGCCTGACTGTCTACCCCGGAGTGACCCCCGCCTTCCCTCTGTCTCACCCACCCTGTCCCCCCAGCTAAGTGCAGATGTTCACAGCTCTCTATTTTTAAGCACATTCCACTAGTAGGTCAGCAACTTGAATCCCCCCAGCACCTACAACAGAGCCTGTATATTTAGGTAAAGAAATGAACTATCCTTTTCCTAACTAGACTTCAAGTCCTAGGAAGCAGAATGGCCATGCCTGGTTTCCACTCCCGCACCATAGCACTCAGCATAGAACTCTGGGGCCTCTTCCCCAGCCCTTGACACTCCCCCTCTGCCTTCAGCTGCTGGAACTGACTTTTCCCATGATTGCTAATATTTCTTCCTTTTTTTCTCTAAATCAACATTAGCTTTGCTAGCTCCCTACCTTCTACCTGATAAGAATGGGGTACGGGATCTGTACGAACTTGGGGTGTGCTTTTCTTGCCTTCTCAAAACAGCAGCTCCTATCTGGCTGGCGATGGGCTGGGAGCCAGACCCCAACAATGGAGCCTTGTGAGCCAGCCCCGGGGGTGTGCTGGGAGCCCACGGTTGAGCACACACACAACCCTTCCTGGTGCCACCTTCTTATCTCCTGCCACCAAGCCTTTGCCAGTGGTGGGACTGTAACCCAACCCCCTGTAATTGCTTGTCCCAGATAGAGCATTCCTGGGCTCGGGCCACGGTTAAACATTGACTTAGGGTGTTGGGGGCAGTCATCACAGACTGTGGGTGCTCCTGCTGGGGGAGGCGCTGGCTGGGTGTCCACCACTCTCCTCCCAGTGGTCCTGGACTGACTGAGAAAGCCACGGCACAAAGCAGGCAGGCTCAGCTGCCCACATCTTTGAGTCAGCGTGCTGGAGGAGCCCCGGGCCTGTTCAAAAAGAATCGTTTTTTTTATCCTGCCTGCCCTCCGCCTACCTACTACTCTCCCTAGCTGCCTCTTTCTTTGGATTTCTCCAACCTTCTCGTTCTGCTTCTCCTTCTTGTCTTCCTCTCTCCTATCTTTGATCTCAGGCCCTCTCCCTCCTTAGGCCTGGCCTGTCTCTTCCCATCGTCCTTTCTCCCAGGGCCCTTTCCCATGCAGTGAGCCCAGATGTGCCCAGGGAAGGGGGCTCTGCTCTCTCTTCTGCACCCCTCTGCCTCTGGCCTCTCTGGAAAATGGAAGGTGGGGTGGCGGAAGCAGGTGCCTTTAAGACCAGTGCCTCCTCTGACAGGGTGGGGATCATCTCAGCTGGGTCTGGCGGGGCCACCCCTCTTCCTGTGCTTGTGTGGGGTGAGGTGCTGGCCTTGCCCTCCTCCCCTCTCACTAGGGTCAGACGGTTGGTTCTTCCTCCTGCCACCTTGTGCACAGGGAGGCATGGCGCCGTTCCCCAGGCCTCATAGGGAGTACGGCAGGACATGCCCGGGATACTTGTGTCTCATGCCTCGATGGGGCCTCTTTGCATTGGCACCCCGGCTGCCCAACCCACTCCCCAGCCCACTCTAAACCTAGAAGACCTTGTCATGGGTGGAGACTTTGCGGATGCTCTGCCGAGCCATGGGGTATCTCCTGCTGCCAGCACAGAAGTCCTTTGCAGGCCTCCCAAAGCTCTGCCCAGGGTGCCCCATAGCCTGCTTCCCTCAAGGAGAATGAGCTGCAGGGCCCAGGGCACCCCTACTCTGTGAGACACCCCTGGGGAGGGTTCTGATGCCAGGGCTCCTTTGCAAAGGGTTGGCACATTTGCAGAATCTCCCAAAGAAGGAGGCTTCAAGCTTTGAAACTCCTCACTACAAGGCCAGGTTGGACTGACCACGCACGCAGCTCCCTCAGGGGATGCCCTGCTTCCAGGCCCACCCAGACCTTTTGTGCTATAGTTAAGGGCCACAGACAGCAGGATAGGCCCAGCGGCATACAGAAGGGGCCTTGCCTTGCAGCACCTGCAGTGAGCCTGAGAGGCCCCCAGAGCTAGGAAAAGGAGAATATCCAGCAGGTGCAGGGGCCAGGGAACCAGGGAGGAGGGAAGCAGACCAGGAGGGTGCTGAGGCAGCCTTAGGCCTGTGGACAACCATGGCTCCAGCCACTCAGCTAACTCCAGGGTTGGGACAAAGTGGGCCTCAGAGCCAGAGCTTCTGTGGTGCACAACAGGAGGCCCCATGGAGGACCCATGCTGCTTTCTAGGCCACTTGTATGGAGCCTGTGGAGTCAGACTATTCAGGTTCAAATCCTGGCCCTGCACTTATTAGCTGGGTGGGTTTTGGCAAGCCACTTTCTTAACATCCCAGAGTCTCAATTTTCTCATCTGTAAAATGGGTATAATAAAAGCACGTGTACACTGGGTGTTACATAAGAGTGCAAGAGACAATGTGGAAGTACCTGTTCATCGTGCTTCAGAGGGCAGGCAGCTCTTCTGGTTGTCATTATGGTCAGTAGTATCAGTAACAGAGTTGTGTTGTGGTTATATTACCGAGAGGGCTCACAGACAATTGTGTTGCTTCCTTGACCTGCAGTGCTTTCTCTTCTCATCACCCTGGTCTTTCCAAGCCCCCCAGGAGCTCTAGGAGCCTGCCCAAGGACCCTCTGTATCCTGCCCTGAGTTGTTTTCCTGGTGTCCTATACCAGGGCTAGTTGGTCTAGGCCCTAGACCACCCCCACCAGATCCCATACCTACCCTCATGGGCCCCAGATGGACTCAGGATGGATCTTTCTCCCCAAATGCACAGTTAGCTCCATTGAAACGGCTTCTCCCTCTTTGTTGCTTCTAGTGCAGGTTTGGGGACTCAGCCTGTGCTATGGGTTAGGGGAGTGACTCAGTTTATTGGGTATCTCTTGCTGTGCAACAAATTTCCTCAAAACTTAGCAGCTTAAAATAACAATAAATATGTATCATCTTGCACTGTTTCTGGGGGTCAGAAATTTGGGACCAGCTTAGCTGGAGGTTCTGCTCAGGGTCTGTCATAAAGTTGTAGTCAAGATGTCAGCTGGGGCTGCAGTCATCTGAAGGCTCAACTGGGGCTGGAAGAGCTGCTTGCAAGATGGCGCACTCACATGCCTTTCGCTAGTGCTGGTTGCTGGCAGGAGGCCTCTGCCCCTGGCCACTTGGACCTTTCTGTAGGACTGCTTGAGCATCCTTATGACATGGCAGCTGGCTTCCCCCAAACTAGTGATCTGAGCGACAAGGTAGGAGCTGCAATGTTTTTTATTATGACCTTGCCTTGGAAGTCACACATGGTCATTTCCAGAATATCCCAATGTTTCAACAGGGCAACCCTATTCAATGTGGGAGGGAACTATTCAGGGGCATGAATACCAGCAGACATCAATCATATCAGGGAAAGATGTTGAAGAGAAATGAAAGGAAACACAACTTCGGTTCTGAGAGATGGCAAACTGAGGGTGCTGGGGGGCAGGAGGACATGAAGGTAGGCATCTGCCACCCTGAACAGTACACAGACGTGGCTCTGAGAGCTTCCCACATGGCCCTGGGTGGCACTGCCTGTGCCTGCCAGCCCCACCACTGGCCAGCAACAGATTTGGAACTAATTATGTAGAATTACATTTGATGGGGACATGGGGCATCGTTACCAGCTGGGCAGTGGGCCAACTGTGGATAGAGCCCCATCATTGTGGGTTTCAGTTAGAGGGAGAGGAAGGTGAGCCTCATGCATGATGGCCTCTTTGCAAGGATCCCAGAGGAAAGAGTCGTCTCCCAAAGAGTGGAGCTGGGGGTCATGGAGAGCAAAGTTGAGCAGTGATTGCATCCATCTGCCCATTAATTCATTAATTAATGAATCCATTCATTCATTCATGCACTTGTTCATTCTCCAAGTAGTTATTGAATGACTACTATGTGCTAGGTTTTATTAGTAAGAATAGAAATGAATGCAAAATGTGTTGAGGCCCCTGACAGTTTGTATCTTTGGGTCATACACTGCAGATTCAAAGGGCAGCTCACCTCCTTACTCTCTGGGGGAAGGCAGAAGCTTGGACACAGAGTAGGGGTGCTGTAGGGAAGAGGAGAGAGTAGAAAGAGCTATCTACCAGGTTGAGTCGGTTGCCCCAACTATGGAGTGTTGGATATGAAAGGTGAGCTGAATATGGGAGCCATGTGGTCCCAGTGGGGAAGCTGGGGACTACCTTGGCTTCTGTGGTCCCATGATGTCACCCCATCCTGCTCCTGGATCATTTGGGACATGACCCCATCTCAGCATCTTGACATCCAGTGCTGCCATATCCCCATTGTGCAGTTAGGGAAGAACCAGAACTAAACCCCAGCAGCTCTGGCTTTGTATCAGGACCCGTGGAAACTATGCAATGATCTTCCACTTTCATCACCTAAAGCAGGAGTTCCCAAACCCCAGGCCATGGACTGGTTCTGGTCCATGGCCTGTTAGGAACTGGGCTGTGGCTTGTTAGGGACTCACAGCAGGAGGTGAGTGGTGGGTAAGTGAGCGAAGCTACATCTGTATTTGCAGCTGCTCTCCACTGCTCCATTACCGCCTGAGCTCCGCCTCCTGTCGGATCAGCAAAGGCATCAGATTCTCATGGGAGCATGAACCCTGTTGTGAAATACACATACTGGGGATCTCGGTTGTACACTCCTTATGAGAATCTAATGCCTCATATTCTGTCACTGTCCCACATCACCCTCATATTGGACCATCTAGTTGCAGGAAAACAAGCGCAGGGCTCCCACTGATTCTATATTATGGTGAGTTGTATAATTATTTCATTATATATTACAATGTAATCATAATAGAAATAAAGTGCACTATAAGTGTAATGCACTTGAATCAGCCTGAAACCATGCTCCCCGCCCCCACCAGGTTCTGAGGAGGAATGGACAACCGGAGCAATGGCTGGAGATGGATATGGAAGCAAAGAAACGGGCAGATGACCCAATGACCCCAATCTTCACTTTTGCTTTTGTTCTTGAGCCTTTAGCTGAGCACATGGCTCTTCCAGGTCATTGCGACAGTGTGGCTAACTCTGGCCAATGAGACGTGAGTGGAAGTGCTGTGGGGGGCTTACCACCTCCCACCAGATGGATAAACTTCATGGTAGGAATCACAGCAGCTCTGGAGGACCCTGTGGTGTGTTCCCCAATACTCCGTTTAAAATAAATACTCCTTCCCCCAGCTGCTAAGAGTATTGTCAGCTCATAGCTTAGCTTAGCCTTTCCGCAGAAACTTGTCTCCCAAATTTAGGCTTCCTTCCTGGAGGTACCATATGGAGCCTGAATACAATGAGTGCTGGGGTAATAAGCCCAGCACCGTGCTTTCATTGAGACAACTTTCAAGACCATCCCAGATGCGGAGCTTCTGTGGGTGGCCAAGGCCTGTGTTGTGACTGTGTCACAGCTCAACTCTCGCCTGTGCCCAGCCCTATTTCTCTCACGTCTGTCCCTCATTCCATGAGGGATGACCCCAACAGATCTCCCAATAAAACCACTGTCTGCAAATCTCTGTCTCAGAGGCAGTTCCCTGAGTAATCCAACCTATGGCAGACGCTGTCTTTCTTAGACTCTGTGATGGAAGTAGCGTATTGAGAATCATGAAGTAATATGATATGAAAAGCCTGAGTCCTCCAAAACCACTAAACCACGGTGTATCAGCCCTAGACCATCAACTTACATAGTAGAAAAACAAACTTCTACTTTGTTTAAGCCAATGTAGTTTGAGGTCTTTTTGTGACAGCAGTCTAAACCATATTCTAACTAACATTGAATCGTATATCTAGAAGTAGAGTGTTGGTGTGGCAAAATTCTAAATATGAGGCATGAGGGATATTGTCAAACAGTGGGCAGATATTTCAGGTTGGAAGGCTGGTGACTCATATTATGCAAAGCATTTGGTAACACTATCTCTTATGATATCTTGGAAGGCAGTTCACATGCCTACTGAGCTTCCAGTTCTGGGCGAGGTAGCTAGAAAAGGTCCAATTTTTGGTGGGTATTGGCTTCTTTCCACTTGGTGCAGGGCCCTGTAAGACAAAGAAACTCAGAATAGAGCCAGGAGTTTGCAAGCAGAGATGAAAGTGAACGCAGCCTTGCTGGTGGAGCTCTTCCTGCCTGTGGCCGATCATCTAAGTTGACTGACAGTCCAGTGTTTTTGAGCTTCCACATGTTTAGAAAGCCAACTGCTTTTGTGCTCTGAACTGAAGCAGTGGTCTCAAGTGGCTCCACAGAGGCAGCTGTACCAGGATATAAGACTACAGCCCTAAGCCTTCCCCAATCAGCCCAGTTAAGAATTCCCTGACAGACAATGGGAGTTAACCCAGCAGTCAAGATCAGATTAAGAGTGTTGCTTTTTCACTCAGACCTACTGTGACAGATAACCTCAGGAACTATCATTAGGTCCAGCAGGGTGAGATGGACAGATCGCAGAGTATAGAGATGGCCAAACCAGTAAATAATACGCATATACGTGTCTGCAGACTTCAGAACTGTGTCTACCAGCTTTTTGCCTGAGTTAGTTGCTCATGGAACAGATTGGAAACCAATAGGGTAGAAGTATACTGTACTGTTTTTTTGTTTGTTTGTTTGTTTTTTTAAATAACTATAGTGACAGTTCACATACAACAAAGCTCACACTTTATTTTACACTCTCTTAAAGTATACAATTTAGGTGTTTTTAGTATTTTCACAGTTGTGCAACCATCACTGTTACATAGTTGCAGAACAGTTTCATCGCCACACGAAGAAATCCTGTATCTTTTAGCAGTCAGTCCCAATTCCCCTCCCTCCACTCCTCCAGCCCCTGGCAACCACTTATCTACTTTCAGTCTCTTTGGCTCTGCCTATTATGGACAGTTCATATAAATGGAATTATGTAACACATGGCCTTTTGTGTCTGGTTTCTTTCACTAAGCACAATTTTTCAAAATTCATCCGTGTTGTAGCATGCATCAGTATTTCATTCCTTTTTACAGCTGAATAATATTCCATTGTATGGATAGACCACAACTTGTGTATCTGATCATCAGCTGACGAACATTTGGGTTGTTTCCACTCTTGGCTACTATAAATAATGTTGCTATAAACATTCATATGTAAGTTTTTGTGTGGATATGTGTCTTCACTTCTTTTGGATATATATACACCTAGGAGTGAAAGTACAGAGTTACAAGGTAATTTTATGTTTATCCCCTTGAGGAACTGCCAAACTGTTTTCCAGAATGGCTGCACCATTTGACATTACTACCAGCAGTGTGTGAAGGTTCCAGTTTTTCCTCACTGTCTTCAACACGTGTAATGATTTGTCTTTTTTATTATTGCCATCCTACTGGGTGTGGGGTGCTTTCTCATTATGATTTTAATTTGCATTTCCCTGATGGCTAATGATGTTGAGCATCTTTTCATGTATTTATTGGCCATTTGTTTATCTTCTTTGGTGAAATGTCTTTTCAAATCCTTTGCACATTTTATTTTATTGAGACAGGGTCTTGTTCTGTTACCCAGGCTGGAGTGCAGTAGCACTCATGGTTTACTGCGGCCTCAGCCTCCCAGGCTCAAGTGATCCTCCCACCTTAGCCTTCCTACTGGCTGGGACTACAGGCATGTGCCACCACATCTGGCTATTTTTTTTTTTTTTTTTTTTTGATAGAGATGGGGTTTGCCACATTTCCCAGGCTGGTCTCGAACTCCTGGACTCAAGCAATTTGCCAGCCTCAGCCTCCCAAAGTGCTGGGATTATAGATGTGAGCCACCACACTGGCCCTTTGCATATTTTAAAATTGGGTTTTTTGTCTTCTTATCGTTGAATTATAAGAGTTCTTTATATATTCTGGATACAAGTTCCTTATCAGACACAGGATTTGCAAACATTTTCTCCCATTCTGTGGGTCATATTTCTTACTTTCTTGCTGCTGTTCCTTGAAGCACAAAGGTTTTTTACCCTGATGAAATCCAGTGTATCGATTTTTTCTTTTTTAAGTGTTTTTGCTGTCATATCTAAGAAACCAATGTTTCATCTTAGGTCACGAAGTATTCTGGTTTTAGCTCTTGCATTTAGTTCTAGGATCCATTTTCCTTTTACTTTTGGAAGAAATATATTTAATAACTATGTTATGGCATTTTTTCCTCTTATGAGCCATTTTGAGTTAATTTTTATATGATGTGAGGTAAGGATTCAATTATACTTTTTGAATGTGAATATTCAGTTGTCCCAGCACTATTCTTTCCTCCATTGAATTGTATTGACACCCTTGCTGAACATCAGTTAACCATATATGTAAGGGTTTATTTCTAGAGCTCAGTTCCGTTCCACTGATCTATATGTGCAGGTATATCCTTATGCCAGTACCACACTGTCTTGATTACTATAGCTTTGCAATAAGTTTTGAAAGAGAGAAGTGTGAGTCCCCCTACTTTGTTCTTTCTTTTCAGGATTGTTTTCACTATTCTAGGTTCCTTGCAATTCTATATGAATTTTGGGATCAGCTTTCAGTTTCTGCAAAAAAGACAGCTAGATTTTAATAGGGATTGCATAGACCCTGTAGATCATTTCCAGGAATATTGCCATTTTAACAATATTAAGTCTTCCAATCCATGAACACAGGGTGTCTTTCCATTTACTTAAGTCTTCTTTAATTTCTTTTAATGGTGTTTGATGTTTTGTAGTTTCCAATGTACAAGTCTTGAACTTCTTTTGTTAAATTTTTCCTAAGGATTTTCTGTTTTTCAATATGATCATAAATAAAATCGTTCTTTTAAATTTAATTTATGTATTGTTACACTAAGTTTTTGAGGGAGATTAATTAATGAAAGTCTGCAAGCCTGGCCTGCACAACTACGGGATTGCTCAACTCCTAAAGCAAGCCCTGAGCTTTCAAACCTGCACCAGCAGGAAATGGGCTATAAAACCTGTACTCTCGCCACCCTAGCACAGCATGTTCTCCAGTGGCCTCTTCAGATGTGGCCTTGAAGGACAACAAACAAGGAAGGACCTCTCAAAAGGCAGAGCCAGGAGCCGCAGGGAATAATGGATAAAGGAAATGTTTCCCAGGAATCAGTACTAAGGAACTTCGTCCCCTGGGAGGCAGGGAACCTTTGGAATTCTTGCCCAGTGGGATTTACTAATTGCTTTGTGCCTGCTATGGGTTCTCTATTCGTCCCTTTCCAAATGGCAGTTTTAATTGTGGTTATCTTGTTCCTATGTCTCTTTTTTTTTTTTTTTTTTTTTTTTTTTGAGATGGAGTCTCGCTTTGTCGCCCAGGCTGGAGTGCAGTGGCTGGATCTCAGCTCACTGCAAGCTCCGCCTCCCGGGTTTACGCCATTCTCCTGCCTCAGCCTCCCGAGTAGCTGGGACTACAGGCGCCCACCACCTCGCCCGGCTAGTTTTCTGTATTTTTAGTAGAGACGGGGTTTCACCATATTAGCCAGGATGGTCTCGATCTCCTGACCTCGTGATCCGCCCGTCTCGGCCTCCCAAAGTGCTGGGATTACAGGCTTGAGCCACCGCGCCTGGCCCCTATGTCTCTTGTATATTGTGTACGTGTTGTTGGCTGGTGGAGAGGGACAAATAGATGACTTATCTTTTAGTTTATACATCACTGGACCAATATCTGACCTTCATATAAAGATCAGACAACTACCAAGAAAGCCTGGACCTTGAGACAGTTGCAGTAATGGATAGGACCTGTGGGCTTCACACTTGGGTAGGGGATTACCATGTTCCATGTTTGGGAAGAGAACGTGCGTTTATTTGGGTAACCAAAGGTGCAGAGTATAGTGGAGATTGCTAGCTTTTCATCAATATCCATTCTCCTCTTCTTCAATAGTGGTGGAATACTCAACTGAACACATTTAACAGCCAGCTAGAGACTCTATTTCCTAACTTCCCTTACAATTAGGTATGTCTCGTGACCAAGTCTGAGGCAATGGAATGTGAGCGGACATGATGTATGCAACTTCCAGGCCATGCTCTTCAAAGGAAGAAGGTATATCTTCTTCCTCTTTATCCCTTTCCATCTGGCTGGAAGGTGGAAGTGCTGTCAGCGGCTGGAGCATCCACCTTGGAGGGAAACCTCAAGTTAAGGGTGGGAGAGCAACAGAAAGAAGCAGCTATTGTATCACCCTGGGTCTGCCTTCCCAGACTCCTGCAGGAGTTAACCTTCTGCCTGTTTGCAACACTGTCTTTTGGGGTCTCTTTGTTACAGCAGCCTAACTTTTGTTAATTAATTAATTTATTTATTTGAGACAGGGTCTCCCTCTGTTGCCCAGGCTGACGTACAGCAGTGCAATGTCAGTTCACTGCAACCTTCACCTCCACCACTCAAGTGATTCTCCTGTCTCAACATGCCAAGTACCTGGGATTACAGGCGCGCACCACCATGCCCGGCTAATTTTTGTATTTTTAGTAGAAATGGGGTTTTGCCATGTTGCCAGGCTGGTCTCCAACTCCAAGCCTCAGGTGATCCACCCGCCTTAGCCTTCCAAAGTGCTGGGATTACGAGCGTGAGCCACTGTGCCTGGCCTGCAGCCTAACTTTTGTCCTAATAAAAATTTGTTTCTCGGATGGGAGAGACTGGAGCATGTTTGTGTGCTGATGGAAATAATCCATGAGAGAGGGAGAGATTGATGAGGAGAGAGAGCAAGGGGATAACCAAAGGAACAAAGTCCTTGAGAAGACGAGAAAAGATGGGACTCAGGAAACAAGACATGGAATTTTTCTTTGACAGAAGAAACTAGGATGCTTCTTCCATTGTGATTGAAAGAATGAGAAAAGATCGGTGCAGACACAGGGAGATTGTGGATTCTGTGGTGAGACAATGAGGAAGGATCAGTATATTTGCAAGAGAGTAATGTAATAATAACCTATGGAATCTTTATTTTACTGGACTGCCTACATCTACCCACAGCATTGCTTCCCTGATACACTCATCATTGACCCATGCATGGTTTACTTTTATTTAATTAGCTATTAATTTGTTTCTTTTTATTTTTAGAGACAGGGTCTTGCTCTGTTGCCCAGGCTGAAGGGCAGTGGTGTGACTATGGCTCACTGTAGCCTAGAACTCCTGGGCTTAAGCGATCCTCCTGCCTCAGCCTCCAGAATAGCTAGGAGTACAGACAAGTACCACCATGCCTAGCTAATTAAAAATAAAAAAATTGGGGGTGGGGCTGGGCGTGGTGGCTCACGCCTGTAATCCCAGCACCTCCAAGCCCGTCTGCTTCCTGGCCTGGGTGCCCTGCCACTGTTCTCTGTCCTCATGGAGCTCTCCAGTCCATCGGTACCTTCACTCCTTCTCCATCTGTCAATCCCTCCTGCCTTTACTTCTCTCCTTTCCCACTAAGATTCCGTGGCTCATGAATGAATCAACTGGCAATATTCACACAACAGAATATCCTAAGCGGGCTAAACACATGAGCCACAGCAATATGAAACAATGTGGATGAATCTAGCAAGATACAATTAAGCCAAATTTCCAATTGGAAGGCCGAGGTGGGTGGATCACTTGAGGTCAGGAGTTCCAGACCAGCCTGGCCAACATGGGAAAACCCCTCTACTAAAAATACAAAAAAATTACCTGGGCATGGTGACACATGCCAGCTTCTGGGAGGCTGAAGCACGAGAATCGCTTGATCCCAGGAGGCAGAGGTTGTAATGAGCCAAGATCATGCCACTGCACCCCAGCCTGGGCAACAGAGCAAGACTCTGTCTCAAAATATATATATATACTTTTCTGATATAGCTTGGATGTTTATACCCTCCAAACTGCACATTGACATGTGTGATCCCCAGTGCTGGAGGTGGGACCTAATGGGAGGTGTTTGGGTCAAGGGTGCAGATCCCACAAGGCTTTGAGTGTAATGAGTGGTAATGAGCTCACGTGAGATCTGGTTTTTAAGAAGAGCCTGGCACCTTCTCCCTTCTCTCTTGCTTTCCTTCTTGCCATGTGACACACCTGCTCCCCAGTTTGACTTCCTCCATGAGTAAAAGCTTCCTGAGGCCTTGGCAGAAGCTGAGCAGATGCTGGTGCCATTCTTGTAAAGACTGTAGAGCTGTGAGCCAAATAAGCCTCTTTTCTTTATAAATCACCCGGTCTCAGGTATTCCTTTACAGCAATACAAAAGGGACAAACACAGATAGGGTCTTGCTATGTTGCCCAGGCTGGTCACAAACTCCTGGCCTTAAGCATTCCTCCCTCCTGGGCCTCCCAAAGTGATGGAATTGCAGGCGTGAGCCACCACATCCAACCTAATTTGTTATTTTTAAAGATGTAATAGGCACCTGCAAAACCACCACCCAAACAAAAGTTCTGACAGTGACCCCCGTTTCACCACATTGTTCCCTTTCCACATCCCATCCCTTTGCCTCTTTCCACTCAAAGTGGTCATCATCCTGAATTCTGTGTACAAGGTGCAACCCTGCTTTCCTTTTTATATGGTTTTATTGCATCTCTCTATATTTTCAAAAATTATAGACATCTTTTCATATTAACTGTCTTCACCTTCATTAAAAGGGTATCATTCTCTACATAACCTTATGGGACTTAAGTGTTTGGCTTAATTGTATCTTGCTAAGATTCATCCACATTGTTTTAGTTGCTGTGGCTCATGTGTTTAGCCTGCTTAGCATATTCTGTTGCATGAATATTGCCAGTTGATTCATTCATGAGCCACGGAATCTTAGTGGGAAAGGAGAGAAGTAAAGGCAGGAGGGGTTGACAGATGGAGAAGGAGTGAAGGTACCAATGGACTGGAGATCTCCATGAGAACAGAGAGCTGTGGCAGGGTGCCCAGGCCAGGAAGCAGACCGGCTTGGAGGTGACATATAGTCAAAGGAGAGAATTTCTGATTTCAGAAGGAGTGAGGCTTTCTGGTGACCATAAAGTTTTCAGGGATAAATGAATAGCTAAGGCCAGAATTCTTTGAGATGAGGGTGAAGGAAGCCAGAGGTCAGAGTGTGGACATAGGTCCCTCCATTTGTCTAGGATACTGGCAGGAGGTGGAGTGGAGAAGAGGAGGCTGGAGCTGGAGTTTCCAGTGCATGGGGGCTGGGAGCTGACAGGGAGAGGACAGAGGGCAGCATAGCAGGAGACAGGAGTGTCGGCGGTGCAGGGTTGTATAAGAGGTTGGGAGTAATGTGCTGGAAATGACAATGAGGAATAATAAGGCCAAAACTCCACATCTTTTAGCCCTGAGGTGCAGAGAATGTGAGATTAAATAGCCTCTGCTTGAAGGTGGTAGTTCAAGGCCTGGAGGAGGAGGCAGCATTCCAAAAAGAGCTTGAAGATACAGGGGAGTGTGCTGACTGTGGTGCAAAAGCTCCAGCATGTGTTGTGCAAGAGCAGAGGGGAGGGGCAGAGCCGATGGGGTAAGCAGCACATCAGGACTCAGCTTCAGCAGAGAAGGAAGTCAGTTGGGCTGTCCTGGGAGAGGAGGCGACCCCAGGTCTCATGGATTGTCAGTCTTGGCTACACCTCACAAGCTACAAGTGGCTGCGTGTTTCTCATAATGGCATGGGTGTGGAAGGGTCAACTGTCACCATCTCGCCCCCATGCTACTGTGTCACCAGCCCCATTTGTCCCTCGGGCTTAATGTACCTCACTGGAGGGAGGATCAAAAAGTCACTGCTCCTTCCTTGGCTACAGTGCTGGTGTCAGGGGAAACCAGTGTAGAGAACTGTCTTGGTTAGAGGTGGGGACAGAGGACTAGCCTGGAAACCGAACACTGTCTTCCTGCTGGCTCAGGTGGGCTTGCGGGCTCCCGTGGCCCTGGAACTCCCTGGGACTTCTGACTCCGGTCTGAGGATAAAGGCACCATTTTGGCTCTTAGGGAGCCCCCGTCTAAGGGAGGAGGCTTGAAGGAAAGAAGAAGGGTTCAAGCCAGCCACTTGGGAGCCAAGGAAGGCTCTAAGAGAAACGTGGGCCTGCTTGCCATTGTTCTTCAACACAATCAGCACAGAAAGGAAGAACCCAGCCCAGCCTCCGCCGGTTTTTGTGGTCCGAGGCAACGTTTCCTTCTGGATTTTCCCAGTTGGTCTCCACTCAATTATGCTTCTTTAATTACAAAAGCTTGGAATGAGGGTGGGGCATTGTTAGACACAGAACCATTCGATGACTTTCTGTGCCCCGCCTCTTACACTGGCCTATAGCACATCACAGACACTGCCTCTCCCCAGTCCCAGGAGCCCAGGACCTATCGCACTAGTGTTCGTATGCCCTTTGGCCCTTTCTTTTTTTTATTATATATTTTAAAAACTGTTTTAAAAATAATACAGACAGGGTCTCCCTATGTTGCCCAGGCTAGTCTCGAACTCCTGGGCTTAAGGGATCCTCCTGACTGGGCCTTCCAAAGTGCTAGGATTACAGGCATGAGCCACCACACCCAGCCCTCTGGCCTTTTCTTTTTCCCCTCTTAGGCCATAGAGGATCTGGGTGGGATCCTAGGGCTGGCACATTCCCAGGTACCAGGAGAAGAGCAGTTCTTCTTGAATGTTCCATTGCTCAGCCCTCAGTAACTGGGCCTCTAGTTCCCTGTCTCACAGGGAGATGGGCTGTTTGCTGTGCCAGTCTTTACGTTAACGAGAGGAGCACCACTCTCCCATACTCAGTGGAGCGGGGAGCGATACCTTTACATTTCTCCATGGCTCCAGCACTCAGGACCCCCAGCGGATGACAGGGCCATGACCTCCACTCCATAGCAGCTCCTGAACTGAAGCAAATGCTGCTCTAACCCACATGCAAAATGCTTTGAATGTACCAGTGACATGGAGTCAGGATAGAGGGGGAAAAATGAAATTAGCTTCTCAGGTTAGGGTGAGCAGATCTGGCCCGGTGGTGTGTCTTGCCACACTCTCAGCAGAGGGGAGACTGGTTACAGGCAGAATTTATCTGGATTTGGATGGAGGGAACAAAATTAGTCCTCACACAGGAGATAGAGTTTCAGCCCACAGCAACGTGTACCAAGAGAAGGTCCCAAGATGTATTAATTAGGATATAGACCTGGCTGATATAACAGAGATCCAAAATAAGAGTGACTCAAATAAGATCGCTGTTTCTTTCCTCTTGTGTAACAGTCCAGGCATAGACAGTTTGGGATCAAAATAGTATCAGGCACTTGTGCTGCTTCTAACTCACTTACTGATGTGCCATCCCTCTGGTCCTGCCCTCACCCATAGGATCCAAGATGACACTCCATCACACAGGCTTCCAGCCTGCACGAAGCTGGGGAGAGAGGGCCCCAGAGGCAGGTTCCCTCCTTTTAAGGACACCATCTGGAAGTTGCAGACAATGCTTTTGTCTACATCCCATTGGCCAGAACTGTTAGACACGTAGCTATTCTTAGCTGCAAGGGAGCCTGGAAAATGTAGTTTTTCTTTCAGTAAACACCTTTTGGTCTATGAGAGAAAAGGGAAAATTGTTTTGGGGAACAACTAGCAGTTCTGCCACATGAGACCCCAAGGAGGTTCTTGGATTTGTCTGCCGTGTGCCCCACTCCCCCTGGCCACAGGGGCAGGCAAGGGACTCAATCTGGGAAAATGACCTCTGACCACTGCAATTGCCCAGAACTGGGCACATGATTCAAGTGGATCCAATCAGGGTTCTTTCTCAGGCCTTTTGCTTTTCTTTCCTTGTTTCCAAAAAAGTTGAAGGCTGGGCATGGTGGTTCACACCTGTGATCCCAGCACTTTGGGAGGCCAAGATGATGGATCACCTGAGGTCAGGAGTTTGAGACCAGCCTGGCCAACTTGGCAAAACTCTGTCTCTACTAAAAATACAAAAATTAGCTGGGTGCGGTGGCGCACCTATAATCCCAGCTACTCAGGAGGCTGAGGTGGGAGAATCACTGGAACTCAGGAACCAGAGGTTGCAGTGAGCCAAGATTGAGATTGCACCACTGCACTCCAGCCTGGACGACAGAGCAACACTCCATCTCAAAAAAAAAAAAAAAAAAAGGTTGAGACAGGGTCTTGCTCTGTTGCCCAGGCTAGAGTGCAGTGGCATGATTGTGGCTCACTGCAACCTTGAAATACTGGGCTCAAGCAATCCTCCCACCTCAGCCTCTGGAGTAGATGGGACTACAGGCATGCACCACTACACCCGGCTAACTTAAAAAAAAAATTCATAGAGACGGGGTCTCACTATGTTGCCCAGGATGGTCTCAAACTCCCCTCATGACTTTTTCTAAGCAAGCCTGGTAGCAGACAGTACAATTTCCTTTCTGGTCATAAGACGGTGAGGATGTAATGCTGAACCGACCACAGGCATTATTTCTGCAGGGGAAGGAGGGTGCACAAAGCCCATTTGCGGAAGAAAGGGTGTTGCTCACCCCTGAGAAATGCAGGGAGAAGAGACAGCAGGAGATAGTCTGGTGGGTGAGTAGGCCTCATTCTGGCCTCTCCAGGGCCTGCTCTGTCTTTGCCCTGTTTGAGCCAATAGTCAACATCCCCCTCTCACCAAGCTGATTCCAAGTCGAGTTTGAGCCATTTGCAACCGTTCGTACTGCAAGTGGCGATTTTTTTGTCGCTGGGGAAATGAGTGAATGGCTGGGGGACACAGCTGAGATGGAAAATCTGTAAGGAAAGTGCATGTGCTCCAACCACGCCTCTCTCTCCCCCGCACATGTGCCCTGTGGCACCTCAAAGTTCCCACCCAGCCCTTCACTGCGGAGGCTACTGGGTTTCTCTGCATTTTCCCAGCCAGCCCCACTGCCTGCCTTCCAGCCCTCCTCCCAGCCTTGCTGCAGCTGGCCCAGCTGTGAGGGAGCCCGAGGAGGGCGCTGCACAAAGGCCCCATTCTCAGCTGGCGGGGGCTGTTATCGGCCCAGCCTAAACTCTGAATCACCTGCATCTGTGGGCAGCTCTGTGGGTGGGGCCGCTTGATTTCCCCTCTGGGTCTCCCTTGGCCAGAACCTGCGAGTGGGGGCGAACTGTCAATAAAGGTTCATTGTTTTCCATTCCCTCTGCTATCGGGTTCTGTGACTGCCTTCCCAAGCCCCTTCCTCTGCTCCTCATTCAGCCTCTTCTCCCTGGCCCCTGGCCCTCTGCGCACCATGCCCCACCTCACCTTGGTTATCAGCGGAATCCCTTCAGGGGAGCCCAGGTGGTGACCTGGGAAAGCCGGAGACGGGCATTGGCTGGCTTTGCCTCCAGGGCAGTCAGAATGAAGGCGGATCAGAACCGCTGGCTGGCTCCCCAACTTACTCGAGGCCCCCCACTGACTGCAGACAGCAACCAAGCTGTCCTGGGCCTGTGGTGTCACCTGGTGGCCAGTCCTGGAACTTGTCTGGGAGGTGATGGGGGGGATCACACATGTTCCATAATCTCTCTTTTCTTCCTTGTTTTTTGTTTTTGTTTTAAACTGTAATGGGTTCAGTTCTGCTCATTCTTCCTCAGGCCACCTTTAAAACACAAATTCCAAATCCCAGAGCCTACTTCCATTGTCTCCCCTTCTTCCCACCCTACCCCGATTACCTCAAGAGGTCCTTTTCCCATGGTATGTTCCGTGTACCCAGTCAACGTGCTGACTGAGACAGGGCAGGCCTACCCCCAAGTCAAGAAAAAGACCGATTGAAAGTCAGAGAGATAACCAGAATGATGAAGAATAGAGGCTCTCGACTTCAAAAGCCCTTGAAAAGCACTTAGAAGTTTCCTTCATAATGCCACACCCATCTGCCCATCCTCCTGTTAAGAACCTGCTTTCCTTCAACCACCAGTTTTCAAGAGAAAATAGGTTGACTTTTTTAGATCCACATTATGATTTTTCCATTTCTACTACAGGTCTTGCAACAGTAGGGTTTTCTGTCCTTCCTGTGTAGCTGAGTGTCAGCCCAGCTTTGAGATGGGTTTAATGGGCATTTATTATGCCCCAACCTGGAAAACTGAGCCCCATTCATAGCCCTGAGTTCTCCACTTTCTATTGGCTCATTGTGTGAAATGCCAAACCACTTCATAGAAACATTTTGAAATCTAACCCATTGGAAAGTCGGGACAGCCTGACGAAGATATTTAAAGGAAAGGTCATGAGATGCTTTCTGGGCAGGATGGTGGCTGCTTGTTCTTGTTCCTGTTGCCGTTCCAAATAGGCTAGTATATGAGAACTATCTGATTTCCCCAAAATGGAAATCCTGATCCTTGAAGAAGTCTTGAGGCTTCCAAAATGGGTTGTGCCAGGGGCCTAAGGTTGGGGGAAGAAGGTGTGGAGTGAGAAGTTAAGTGGCAATGTGAGCACAGAGACTAGGCAGAGAGGATATAAGGAGGCCGGGTTGACTGGAGGGTCTGGAGAGAGTTTTAGGGCCAAGACTGGAGAGAGACCCAACTGACTTCTACCTGACAAGAAGGGCCCAGTGGAAACACATGGAGACTCCAGGCAGGTAAATCATTTCATATCCCATCAAAGCCATATTCTTTTACTATGTTTGACTTTAGTGTAGCAGAAACTGATCTCTGCTTGAAGGAATGAGGGAGTAGACAGAGAAGAGGGTCCCCATTACCAAGTAGGCAGAGAAAAGTGTCCCTGTTAGCAACACTCCATCTCCTCTGAGCGGTTCAGCTCTCGTCCCAATGAGACAAACAAAAACTCTGCAGAGACCCTCCGCACCTTCCTTAGAGACTGACTGCTATTGTACTAGCCTGCTCTTTTGGGGGTATCCCTAACCACTCTATTGCAAACCACTCATTCAAACAGAACATGCAACTGTCCCTTAGAGGAGTTGCAGATACGGTTCTCTTGGTCTCCTTTTATTTCCAGTGATGTTGGAGAGCCTCCGAAAGACAGCACCCTGGGAAGCTGCTGGGTGCTGAGCACTAAGCATGTCATCTCATTTCATCTCCCTGCCAGGGCACTATCAGGAGCTCCATTTCACCTGGTGCCACTGAGGCTGAGGGCAGTCAGGGGAGCTGCCCAAGAGGTTAAGAGCTACTGAGAGCTGCCAATCCCACCTTGGAGCTGAGATGTGAATTCAGCTTCATCCATCTTAGTCTGAAGATCTTCACTTCCTCCCCTTCCCGCAGGACAAAATGGAAAGAAAAAGCCCTTGAGAGCAGGAGGGTAGGACCTATGAGGGGCCATAGGGGGTGGAAGTTCAAACAGGGAATTATGAGCCCAGTCAGATATCCAGTGGGCGGCAGGGAGGACGACTGCCTGCCCAGGACCGCCACAAAACAGCTCTGGTAGGGTGAGGGGGGTGTGGGGAGCCAGCCTGGGAAAGTGAAGGAGCCTTGTTCTGTCAAGGGAGATCCCTCCTCTGCAGCAGACACACTAAAACTGTCCACTGATAGAACAGGGTGGGCCTGGGTCAGCAAAAAGCCCAAGAGAGATCTTTGCAGGCGAAATCTCTCCTTCGGTGCTGGAAATGGACAGTGAATAAAGTCCTGTGGGCCAGGTGGAGGCAGCAGTGCTGAAAGACTGGAAGCTGGCCCTGGCCGGTCCCTCTTTGCCCATCTCCCCTCCTTCCAAACCCCAGTCCAGCGAGGCTCAGCTCCAGAGCCAAGGAGGGGCTGGCCGTCCATTCCTGGCCTCACCAGCAGAGGTCTCCAGAGCAGGGAGCAGAGGGCTTGGGGTGGAGGAACGAACGGAAGGATGCCCTGTGCCTCCCGCCCTGCTCACAGATGTCCAGGGGTCCACATGCATAGGTGATCTGGACTCATGCCTAGGTGTGTCTGTATTTGTGTGCATCCGTGTGGGGGTATGTTAGTGTGGGAAGTGGGCGTATCTGTGTTTGTGGGCATGTAGGTGTCTGTGGGTGCATGCATGTTTGTATGTGTGCTGGGTGGTGTCTCTGGGTGTGTTTGCCCATTCCCTCTTTGCACATGTTGGCACTGCTTGTGGCCCTGCATATATCTGTGTGCACGTGAGTCCTGCATGATTTGTGCATAGTTGTCTGTGCTTGGGCTTGTAAGGAGAGAGGAGAAAAATACGTGACCTGGGGAAGGGGATACTCTGACATCTCAACATTCTAGGAGGCAGGGATGTGGGGTCGTCTGTACTGTCCCACGTCCACACACTGACCCAGCCTGGCCACCTCCTCCCCTCCCTCAGCACAGTCCCTGAATTTGTTTGTTAAAACCTCATTTACAGCAGGTGTTGCTGACAACCAGTTCCCAGGAAGCAAGACCTTCCAGAGCGCTCGCTGTCTCGCTGTCTCGCTGTCTCGCTGTCTCGCTCTCTCTCTCTCTCTCTCTCTCTCTCTCGCTGGTAAACATTATTCTCATTGTTGCAGGGGGACAGAGTATGGTGGGAGGCAGTTAGAGAGCTGCAGTGGAGAAACCGCATGCCCATGGCTGGCTCACCCATGGGTGAACAAAGGCAGTGGCCATGAGGGCAAGTGCAGGGGAAAGTCCTGGACAAGGCCTAGCTCTGCTCCTGGCCTGAGGCCCTGCACTGGAGCTCAGCCAGTGCTAGGGGGCAGACAGAAGGGAGGCCCCCTACCCATGTCATGCTGAAAATCCTTGCCGCAGAGAGTAGGGCAGAGTCTGGAGCCTACCACACGATGAGAAAGTGTGTTTACTTCCCATTGCTGCTGTAACAAATTGCCACCAACTTAGCGGCTTAAAGCAACACAAATTTACTATTATACAGCTCTGGAGGCCACAAGGCCAAAATCAGCATCTTTGGGCTAAAAACAAGGTGTTGGCAGGACTGCTCTCCTTCTGGAGGATTTGGAGGAGAACCCATTTCCTTGCCTTTCCCACTTCTAGAGGCCGCCTGCATTCCTTGGCTTGGGGCCCCTGCCTCCATCTTCAAAGTCAGCTGAGCCTGATCTATATAGTGAGACCCCATCTCTACAAAAAATTTAAAAATTAGCCAGTGTGGTGGTACATGCCTGTAGTTCCAGCTACTCAGGAAGCTAAAGTGGGAGGATCACTTGAGCCCAGGAGGCAGAGGTTGCAGTGAGCCGAGATCAGACCACTGCACTCCAGCCTTGGCAACAGTGTGAGACCCTGTTTCTAAACAAAAACAAACAAATGAAGTCAGCTGCACGTGATATCTTCAAGTCTTCCTTCTGTCTGCTCACACATGCCTTTTCTACTGCCTTTGACCTTCTTGCTTCCCTTTTATGTGGACCCTTGTGATGATGTCGGGCCTTCCCAGATAATCCACGATAATCTTCCCACCTCAAGACCCTCAACAGACCCACATCTATGAGGCCCCTTTGCCTTTGAGGTGACATTCACAGGTTCTAGGGATTAGGATGTGGACATCTTCGGGGAGCCATTATTCTAACAAAGAGGACAATCACAGACAGACTGGCAAAAGGGGGTGACCAGTCACAGACTGGCCAAAGGGGGTGACATTCCTATTCCCCCCGTGTTTTCACCCAGTGGGGACTCACATTCCTGCTAAGGAACCCGCTGGCCCTGGCGGGGCTTCCTCTGCACTTTCCCTCAGGGCCACTGCCTTTCTCCGCCCATGGGTGAGCCAGCCACGGGCATGCATTTCCCCACTGCAGCTCTCTACCTGCCCCCCACAACACTGGCCCTGAAGTGAGCAGCTCTTGGCATCAGGAACTAGGGCTCACCGGCTGGGTAAAGGGTCATCGTCCCCGCTTCCTACCCTCCCAGCAGCCCGTGGCCAGGCACCAGCTATGACCCCAGGTCACACCAAACCCTTGAGCCCCTGAATCTCCCTCATCCCCACCCAACCGGCTCCACATCCAGCCCCCGCCAGACCTCAGGCTTGTGTCCACTGTCCCTGAACGCTCCTCTCTGGCTTTCCCTCAGTCCCCTTTCCCCTCTGGATTCCTGTCCTGTCAGGGCCCCCCACTCCTGGCCCCAGAGGCCGTCTGCCTGTTCCTGACTGTGGGGTTCCAGCCTGCTGGCTTCAGGCCCCCCAGCGCTTTCCACACGTGTGAAAACCACGTACATGGGCTCTCTCTGGCTTGCCATGGAAAGCCCAGTGGCAGGACCCAGAGTGAGGAGGACAATGCAGGTTAGCCCAGCCGGGCCAGTGCTGGGGGGGCCCAAGAGCACTGCCAGCACCCCCAGATGCCTTACGAGGCCAAACTCCCGTCACAGTCAGTCCCACATCTGGGATTAGGCTGGAAATTCCAATGGCTCTCGGCTGCTAAGAAACGTGTCGAATCTTCCCGGAGATTTGGTGTAAGTGGGAAGCACTGTGTGGTGGGGGTGGGGGCACTTCCGCAATAGGACTCCCAGAGCTCTGGGAAGTCCAGATGGCACAATGTGTCCACAGTGGCTGTGTTGGTTCCCCCCGCCCCCTCTGCCTAACTCCCCGCCCGGTGAAGATGAAAGGTGCCCGGGGCCAGGGTGCAGCTCATTCCTCGCTGGCACCCACAAGTCTATCTACGGGTGTGCGTGTGAAACTCTGATGTTTCTGATAGAGACTTGAGTTATTTTTTCCTGGAGAGAAAAATGTTGACATGACTTTGGAGGAATATCTGCCTAGAAAATCCCCGATGCACGAAGAAGACAAGTTCCTCCCCTTCTCACACACGCACCCCTGCACACTCACGCACATTCCCTGGAGGCCCAGGTCTGTGGGCCTCCTCGGGGCCTCACCTCCGCCTCTAGCCTCTAGCTGCTGTAACAAATCGCTACTAACCAAGGGCTTTAAACAACACGCATTTATTCTCTTACAATTCTGGAGGCCAGCAGCCCAAAATCAGTCTCACTGGGTTAATGTCAAAGTGTCGGCAGAGCTGGTTCCTTCTGGAGGCTCCAGGGAAAACTCTATTTCCTTGCCTTTTTCAGTGTTCACTGGCCACCTCTATTTCTCGGCTTGTGGCCCCTTCTTCCATCTTCAAAGAACATCACTGTAATTTTGGCTTCCTTCATCCTGTCACCTTCTTCTCTGATTCTGACTCCTTCTGCATCCCTCTTCCAAGGACATTGAGATTAGGTTGGGCACACCTGGGTTATCCCCATCTGGAGATCCTTGATTGCACACACTAAGTCCCTGTTACCATGTTAAGGGAACATATTCACAGGCTCTGGGGATAAGGATGTGACCATGTTTGGGGGCCATTGTTCATCCTCCCATAACCAGTGTCCCTCTCAGGGTCTCAAGCTTCAAGGGACAGTCTCCCTGGGCCTCTTCCAGCTCTGATGCTAAAACAGGAGTCTCTTGCCTTATGGGAAGTCTGGTCAAATGGGCGTGGCCCCTCCCCTCTTTACTCAGTGCTGAGTCCTGGGACTGATCAGAAGGGAGGCCCTCTCTACCCTGCAAGCAACCCCAGGAGTCTGACGCCCTGATCTGGGCCCTCAGCCCTCAGTCCATGCTGAAGGAGCATCCTCTATCTGTGAAGAGTTAACCGCAGCCCAACTTAGTTTACGATCTTAATTTCAACCTTCCCTAAGGCAGAGTCCTCTTCTGCCCACCTGTGACATGGGGAGAAGAATCCTAGACCCTACTCAAGGCTGCTGGGTAGGGAGTGGAGACCTCTGAATGGGAGAGGCAAGGCTATGAAACTCACTCCTGACAATAATCCATGTTGGCTTAAACTCCCAGAGCTCAGACCACCCAGGCATGGCCTGGCCTCCCCAGCAGTGTGCTGGGCACTGATCCCTGAAGTGCCCAAGAGCCCTTTGGAAGCCATGGGAGGTTATTTACTATGGCAGAAGGGCTTCCTAGGACAGATGGTACTGTGCTTTATGCCCAGAAACAGTAAAATGCTGAGTCTACCTGCACATACCTATGGGAAGATGCAGCCACAGTTTGGTTCATGCTTTTCCACTGCTTAACATTTTTCCACTCTTCTCTTTTCGATAGCTCTCAGGCATCACCTCCTCCAGGAAGTCTTCTCTGAAGTCTGCAGAAACTAAATTCCCTCCATGATGCTCCTCGAACCCCACAGACAGGTTCATTGTGTCCAGGTGAGGAACAGATTATGTCCTCTAGACAAGAGAAAGCCACTCACTGCCTTGGAGGCGCTGAGAGTAGGAGAAGGGCAGTGTCCGCTGAGATGGTGCCGGGCTCTGCTAAGCCTGCCCTCCCGGAGGACCCCACCCCACCTCACCTCTCCGGCAACAGGAGGACCCAAGGACAGGAGGGAAGACTTTATGATCTTGAAGAATCAAAGCTTCTTGTCCCTGGGAGTAGGTCAGATCGCCTTCTCTTACCACTCAGATGTTGCTGCCAAACTGCTACAGGGCCCAGACCTAGGTGGGTGGCCACCTCGCCCCCAGAGTGAGGTATCAGGTACCAGTGGGTCTACCTTTTTGCCAGACCGAAGGTCAGGACAAAGCTGGAACTAGCTGTGTGCAGCTGGAGGTAGGGCAAGTGTGTCTAGCTCTCTGCAATCCTCGCTTTCTCTGGTCAGATTATCCCAGCAGGGCTCCAGATCTTACCAGAACCCCCTTTAGTGGCTCCCTCTGCATTTCCTCTATCCATTTCACACCAAAATAACCTTTCCTTGCAGAGCAAGACAATAGTATTTCAAACATTTCCCACTGCACTAAGGACAAAGGTCAAAATTCTTGCTATAAAACTCTGATGGCCGGCCAGGCGCGGTGGCTCACACCTGTAATCCCAGCACTTCGGGAGGCTGAGGTGGGTGGATCACTTGAGGTCAGGAGTTCGAGACCAACCTGGGCAACATGGAGAAATCTCGCCTCTACTAAAAATATAAAAATTAGCTGGGCGTGGTGGCAGGTGCCTGTAATCCCAGCTACTTGGGAGGCTGAGGCAGGAGAATCTCTTGAACCCAGGAGATGGAAGTTGCAGTGAGCCGAGATCGTGCCACTGCACTTCAGCCTGGGGGACAGGAAAAAAAAAAACAAAAAACAAGACCCGATGGTCTGACTTTGGCCATCTTCAATGTCAGTTGCTGCTCCTGAGCCCCTCTGGCCAGCTCACTCCCTGCAGCCACACTGGCCCTCAGTGGGTTCCCTGATGTCCATCTTCCCCACCTCAGGGCCTTTGCACCTGCTGCTCCCTTCACCCAAAACACTGTCCCCACTCCCACCTTACCTCCAGTTTCCATATGGCTCTTATTCATCCTTCGGGTCTCAGGTTAAATGTTTCTAATGCCTCCATCTAAATTAGAACTCCCCCCAATCACATTCTTGAACTATCCTATTATTTTTCTTCCTAGCACTGACCACAATTGTAGTCGATTCTTGGTGTTTTCTGTCTTTCTCCCCTACAAGGCTATAAACTCCATGGAGGTAGGGCCCTCTCTGAACTCCTAGTATTTTAGTCCAGTGCCTGAGGCTATCAATAGTGCCTAATACATAATTGCTGATTATCCATGAAGAGTTGCTCCACTGAATGCCTACTATGTACCAGAAACTCCTCGGTGCTGGAAGGAGCCAAAGAGGCAAGAAGCCACAGCCCATCAGCCTTGCAGGGCAGATGTGTCAGCAAGGAGTGGGGGCGCCAGGGTGGTCAGGTGATCAGACTCTGCCTTTTAAGAGTGGATGGACCCCCAGAGACCACCCAGTCTAGTCCCTCTGAAAGCATGCTGGGGCCCCTTTCAGAGCTCTGGGTGGTGGCACTGGAACCAGAAGCCCTCTCTCCTGGTTGTAGCTCATGCCCTTTCCATGAACCCCCTGCCTTGATGATGGCCATGTCTCAACCACCTCTGTGTCCCCACCTACACAGTGACTGATGTGAGGGGAGTGAGCAGGGGGCAGCTGAAGCCCTGAGACAGAGAGAACCCACCAGAGAAGTGTCCAGAAGGCAGCCTGTGCTGGCATGACAGTTGGGTCATGAGATGGCTTGACTCCAGAGCTAGGGCCAGGCTTTCTCATGATCCCTTCCACGGCAGACGAGTCAAGAGAAAGATCTGGGCCTGAGTCCTGGCTCTGCCTCTTATTAGCTGTGTGTGTGGCCACTTTGAGCTCCCATTTTCTCACCGGCAAAATGGAAACAACTGGGCACACTTCGTAGGTTTGTTTTGAAAACTCAACACAATGATGTATGAGGAGTCTACAGTTCTGCAGCTGGCCCCCGGCACTCTCTAATGAATGGTGGATGCAAGCGCAAGTTTTCATCATCCCAGCCCCCTCACACTTCCATCTTTTCACTCCTGTTCTATGGGCTCAACCTTCTGGAATCAGGAAAGCAATCTGATTAGATGGATTCACATTGATTCCAGCCCAAGCCTACCCAAAGAGATTCTGATTGATTTGGTCTAAGATGAGTTCTAAAACTCTTTATTAATCTTTTTCTTTTTCTTTCTTTTTTCATCTCTTTTTTCTTTCTTTCTTTCTTTTTTTTTTCCTGAGACAAGAATCTCGCGCTGTCACCCAGGCTGGAGTGCAGTGCAGTGGCGCTATCTCGACTCACTGCAACCTCTGCCTCCCAGGTTCAAGCAATTCTTCTGCCTCTGCCTCCCGAGTAGCTGGGATTACAGGTGTGTACCACCATACCCAGCTGCTTTTTTATTTTTAGTAGAGACAGAATTTCACCATATTGGCCAGGCTGGTCTGGAATTCCTGACCTCAAGTGATCTGCCCTCCTGGGCCTCCCAAAGTGCTGGGATTACAGGCATGAGCCACTGCACCTGGCTGTAATCTTTATTTTTTAACAAACATCCTGGGTGATCCTGATGTTTAGCCAAGTTTGGAAGTCACTGGAATAAGTGATGATGAAATTTTGTTTTAATAAAAGCCAATTTGTGCCCTTGAAAATAGGGGTTCGCCTCTTCCCATGGTCCCTGGAACCAACCACAGCAAGTAGGGCCCCCTCAGTCCCCATGGGGAGGATGGCATTCCTTCACAGCAGCTCTAATGGATGGAGTGGGGGTGGCACCAGCTGTGTCCCCTCCTGCAGCTGTTGCAATGCCATGGCCCAGTGGAAATCACTGTGAAAGTCATTCTCCACATCTCCCAAAGCTGGACCAGGTGGCAACTGGCTGGAGGAGCTGATCCCACCAGACAAGAGGCCTCTGCGAGCCAAGGAAACACACCCACCCACCTCCACTCAGCACAGGACTCCCCCAGACCCTGCCTTCCTCAGCCAACAACTGCCTTTTGTCCTAAATCAGTTCATCCGCCCTGACTGGGCGATGTCTTTGCTCTGCATCAGGAACAGCTCTTGCTTTTCTGCACTCTCATTCAGGGCTGCTGGCTTCGGGAGGTGGTCAGGGCTGGATTCCACCGCGGCCCAGGGACACCCCCAGGCCTGGAAAAGAGCTGCTCTGGGAAAATGTGGGTGGAGGAGGAAAAGGAAGCTGTACATTGCGGCCTCTGCAGACTCCACTCCTCCCTGAGAATGACAGCGGGTGGGGCTTTCCCTACCTCAGGTAATTCAGCTTTTTATGAGCTGCAGGGAGACGCAGAGCAGGGATTTGGCCCAGGAAGAGAGGAAGGGCATGGAATGAGAGAACCGTCCTTCGCCAAGGACACAGGACTGTTGACGTGGGAGAGATGGGCGCAGCCTCTGGACCTGCGCCACGACAAGGAGGAAATGGTTTTCACTGAAAAACAAAGTTGAAAAACAGTTTACTGAAGGGAAGAGAAAGAGGAAAGGGAAAAAAAAAAAAAAAAGAAAGAAAACCACCTCAAACTGTCTGATCATCAAAATCACCTGGGCAGCTTGTTAAAAATACAGATTCCAAAACTTGTTCCAAGTCAATAAAATATTATTCTTGGTAGCTCTGGGCTTCTTTTCCTTGTGGTTAAAAAATGCAGGTTCCAACTCAGCCCGCTTGGAAGACCCTTGAGGGAGTGGGTGTCTGGGGTGAGGGGAAGCAAGACCTATGGAGTCAACACAACAGATTATGTTTCTAGTTTTCTAATTGGATTTTGGGGAGAAAGGAGGGAAGGAGACACAACAGGCTCAGGAGAAAACTCCTAAAAACCACTGCCCTCCAGGGAGGACGGTCTTCCGCTGGCCGAGCCTGTCCAATCCCTCCTCCTTTCTTGGGCAAGTCTCCTGGTGAATCCTCACTCTCCTGTTTCCTCCTCTTCTCCCCTCCCACCGTGGGGCCCTTGTCACCCGTGGAAGTCTGAATGATGCCCCCACAGATATTCATGTCTTTAGGCCTACAATCTGTCCATGCCACCTCGTATAGGGCTTTCACCTGTGATTAGATTAAGCCTCTTGAGACAGGGACATTATCCTGGGTGATTTGGGTGGACCTCATGGGATCACAAGGGTGTTTCTGAAAGGAATGCAGGAGTCAGGCAGCAGGTGACCTGATGGAGGAGCAGATTGCAGTGATGCTCTTTGAAGATGGAGGAAGGAGCCACAAGCCGAGAAAATGAGCCAGAAAAGACAAGAAAACGGCTCTCCCCTGGAGCCTCCAGAAGGAACCGGCCCGACTGACACCTTGACATTAGCCCAGTGAGACTGATTTTGGGCTTCTGGCCTTCAGAATTGTAAGAGAATAAATGTGTGTTGTTTAAGCCCCTCAGTTTGTAGTGGTTTGTTACCATGACAGCCACAGGAACCAAATGCCCCCCACCTCTATCCTGCCCACTTTACCAGCCCGGCCCCTGCCAGGGTCTCCCGGGACCAAATGCTTGCCAGCCCTGGGCCCTCCTCGGAGCCTGTCTCTCTTGGCCTCCCGTCAATATGTGATATATTCTCCACTGCTCATTCTTAAATCTTGTGACAGCCCACTCCACTGGTGTTCCTCATGCCTTGATGCTCCTCCTCAGCCCTCTTCCAGCACTTTCCAGCCCCACCTCTCACCCCACCTTCAACATGGCCATGTGGCCCAGGCTCCTCTTCTGAACCCTCTTCTCTTCTCACTCTCTGTCTACTTCCCAGTGATAATCGCAAATCAAAGCCACGGGTCCACACCCTAATAACCATGGGTCCCTTATGCGCTCCTCAGCAAACAGGTATTAATATCTTCCCTGCCTGTTGAAATCCAGTTCACCTGTTCATCCCTCAATGCCCCACTCTAATGTCACCTCCTCCAGGAAGCCTCCCCTGTCTGTCATGTCACATGCTTGTTAACAGCATCCATCTGATGACCCCATGGGATTGTGTGCCTAATTTATAAGTTGAACTTAGAAGCTAGGATCTACAATATTTTGAGACATAGAGAGAAAAACTATACTCACATAACTTTCATTGTAGCATATTGTTATAATTGATCTATTTTATTATTGTTGTTCATCTCTTACTGTGTCTAATTTATACAATAAACTTAGACACAGAGTCATGACCTAGTCAGCCCTGGACACTCAGCACCTGGCACAGTGGGACCCAGCTCTGGGACATGCTCTCCCTCCTCACTGCCATAAACACCTGAGCAGATGTTGGAGCTGTGAAAGCTGCCCTCTGCCATTCTCCTGCCTTCTGGCCTAGGCCCGGCTGTCACAGTGGGGTTCCCTTCCCTTAAAGAGTCATGAGAATAGATGTCAAGTTTCTGTTCCGGCTACACCGGCCTCCTCACTCCCACTCCAATAGGCCATCCCCTGCTGTCCCACCTGGGACATGAATCATTCCTTTCTCCAATATATCCATGCTGTGGCTGCCACCTGCCTGCATGTCCCTTAGGGGCCATCTGTCAAGGTATCATGGTGCTTGTGTTCAAGTGGCCCTTATTTTACCTTGTCATGGCCCCAAAGCACAAAAGCAGCAATGCTGGCAATTTGGATATGCCAAAGAGAAGCGTGAAGCGCTTCCTTTAAGTGAAAAGGTGGAAGTTCTTGACTTAATAAGGAAAGAAAAAAGCGTATATTGTGGCAGACAATGAGATACTATGCAGCCATTAAAAATTGTATTTTCAGGCTGGGTGCTGTGGCTCACGCCTGCAATCCCAGCAATTTGGGAGGTCGAGGTGGGCAGATCGCTTGAACTCAGGAGTTCAAGACCAGCATGGGCTACATGGAGAAACCCCCGTCTCTACAGAAAGCACAAAAATTAGCCAGGCGTGGTGGTGCACACCTGTGGTTCCAGCTACTTGTGGGGCTGAGGCTGGAGGATCACTTGACTCTGGGAGGTCGAGGTTGCAGTAAACCATGATTGCACTGCTGCACTCCAGCCTGGGTGACAAAGTGAGAGACCCTGTCTCAAAAAATATATATAAATAAATCAAATAAAATTGTATTTTCAAAGACTATTTTAATGACCCATGAAAATTCTTTTTGAGACGGAGTCCGCTCTGTCACCCAGGCTGGGGTGCAGTGGCCAGATCTCAGCTCACTGCAAGCTCTGCCTCCCAGGTTTACGCCATTCTCCTGCCTCAGCCTCCTAAGTAGCTGGGACTACAGGCGCCAGCCACCTCGCCCGGCTAGTTATTTTGTATTTTTTTTAGTAGAGATGGGGTTTCACCGGGTTAGCCAGTATGGTCTCGATCTCCTGACCTCGTGATCCGCCCGTCTCGGCCTCCCAAAGTGCTGGGATTACAGGCTTGAGCCACCGCGCCCGGCCGAAAATTCTTATGATGTAATTTATATGGAAAAAAAATCAAGATTTTAGATCTCAGATCTTAGCTCAGGTAGCTAGGATCTACAATATAACATTCTGAGACACATGGAAAAAGACCATACTCACATAAATTTTCTTGCAGCATATTGTTATCATTGACCTATTTTATTATTGTTGTTAATCTCTTACTGTGCCTAATTTATAAATTAAACTTTATCATAGGTATGTATGTATAGGAAAAAACAGCGTATATAGGGTTCAATACTAACTACAATTGCAAACACCCACTGGGGTGCTTGGGCCATGTCCCCCGAAGATAAGAGGGGACTACAGTACCATAGTTTATCAAAAACACATTGCTCCCAGACACCAAGAACTTTGCAGGGATTCACATCCTTTTACTTCATAATCCCATGTCTAGTACGTTATCCTAAAGAAATAATCAGAAGGTGGGAGTGGTGGCTCACGCCTATAATCCCAGCACTTTGGGAGGCTGAGGCGGGCGGATCACCTGAGGTCAGGAGTTCGAGACCAGCCTGACCAACATGGAGAAACCCCGTCTCTACCAAAAATACAAAATTAGCCAGGTGTGGTGGCACGTGCCTGTAATCTCAGCTACTCAGGAGGCTAAGGCACGAGAATCACTTGAACTAGGAAGGCAGAGGTTGTGGTGAGCCAAGATCATGCCATTGCATTCCAGCCTGGGCAACAAGAGCGAAACTCCATCTCAAAAATAAAAAAAGAGAGAGAGAAAGAAATAGTCAGAGATGTATGCAAAGATGTATGTGTAAGAATGTTTATTATTATTTAAAATAATGAACAATTTGGAAACAGTTCACATGCCTAACACTAGGAAATTGGCTTAGTATCTAGTGTGCCATACAATAGGATACTATGTAGCCATTTTACATCATATTTTCAAAGAATATTTTAATGACCCAAGAAAATTCTTATGATGTAATTTATATGGAAAAAAGATCAGGACTTTATGTATAAGTATGTGTGTATGCACATGGTATTAGCCCAGTTTCATTTAAATGTGTATGTGTAGACTAATAATGGTTATCTACATTTAGTGTGATTATTTTGGAATATTTTCATTTCATGTCTTAAACTTTTCCAGATTTTCTATATTTTTTTACATTAAGCCTATACTTAGATTACAATTTTTAATGCTATTGGTTTGTTTTAATGGGGAAGTAATTCATTGATTACTTGTCTGTTTTTCACCCGGGCAGGTGGAGTGGTGTGAAGAACAGCTTGGAGCTGCCAAGCCAATGCATTTGCTCTTGGAGCCTGGGCTCTTCTTGGGTCCTGAGAGGCCATTTTTGTGTGTGAGGTGCCAGTCCTCTGAAATGAGCGCTGTGGCTTGGGGGTGTGCTGGGATATTTTTATCAGGAGCCTGGACCAAGGGCTAGCGCGCTCTCCATATGGCATGGTGGGTTCCACCTGAAAGAGGAGGTCATTTTCAAGATCAGGTCACCTGAGGAAGAAACGGGTCTTCAAAGTGGAAAGTGAACCTGAAAAGAAGGTGATAAAGGTTATGATGGGACAAAGGACTTGGTGGGGTCTCTGTCCCCTCATAAAGCTCCACATAGGATGGGACAGGAGCTGGGAGCCTCCAGAGGGCAACTGGTTAAGGTAGGACTGGACACCCCTGCCTCGGGAAGCTGGATTGGGTTTACAGTTCTTCTGGGCACCATGTTTACGTCCTGTTGCCTTCCCTTCAGGTTTATTAGTGCCATCTGGTCTGATCTTCCCAGATTTCTTAGCTGTGCTTGTTAAAAGAAGCAAAAGACTGAGTTTCAGCTGGGTGTAGTGGCTCATGCCTGTAATCCCAGCACTTTGGGAAGCCGAGGTGCGCAGGTCACTTGAGGCCAGGAGTTCAAGACCAGCCTGGCCAACCCAGTAAAAATACAAAAAATTAGCCTGGTGTGGTGGCACATACCTGTAGTCCCAGTTACTCAGGAGGCTGAGGCATGAGAATTGCTTGAACCCAGGGAGTAGAAATTGCAGTGAGCCGAGATCACGCCACTGTACTCCAGCCTGGGTGACAGAGCGGGACTCGGTCTGAAACAACAACCAAGGCTGGGTTTCTAGTTATGTCTGGTCCACAGAATTGAAAAGGTGGTGGCGTCCTGGGGGGCCAGCCAGAAAGAAGTCGTGGGAGTGAAGAAAAGTGACCCACAGAGGAGAGCACACAAAGGGAGGTGGAGTGAGGGCTGGTTGAGCCAGCTGTCTCCCCTACCCAGGAATTCTTCCTGAGCTAAATCTTGGGGATTCTGGTTTGTAAAATAATAGCTCTCCTTATATTTGTCTATTGTGTAAGTGCATGATTTATGCTACAAAAAATTAAAATAAGCAAAACCAAAATAAAAACAAAGAAAAAGAAGCAATCTAAAATTACCCCTTAGCTCACCACTGGTCAATGTTTCGTTGTATATCCTTCCAGTGTTTTTCATAAATCAATGCTTTTTATTTATTTATTTATTTATTTATTTATTTATTTATTTTGAGATGGAGTTTCGCTCTTGTTGCCCAGGCTGGAATGCAATGGTGCAATCTCTGCTCACTGCAACCTCCGCCTCCCGGGTTCAAGCAATTCTCCTGCCTTAGCCTCCCGAGTAGCTGGGATTATAGGCATGCGCCACCATGCCAGGCTAATTTTGTACTTTTTAGTAGAGATGGGGTTTCTCCATGTTAGTCAGGCTGATCTCAAACTCCTGACCTCAGATGATCTGCCTGCCCAGGTGATCTGCCTGCCTCGGCCTCCCAAAGTACTGGGATCACAGGCATGAGCCACTGCGCCCAGCTCAATCAATGCTTTAAAAATCAGATTATTTTACATACATCTCAGCTCTGTGTTATTCTGCTCATTATGCTATCAACTTATTTCTATGTCATTAGATGTTCTTCTACAACATCATTTTTAAAGGCTCAATTCTGGATGTTTCACAATGTATTTAACCCATGCCCATTTTTGGACGTTTAGGTTGCTTCCGGTTTTTCAGGCTTAAAAGTCACAGTGAAGGACAACTTTGTAGCTAAATCTTTGAATGACCACCTATGTATATTCCCTAGAATAAGTCCCAGAAACAGACTCCCTAAAAGAAAGGACATTAGGGTTCGTTTCCATCCCTGGGCAGATCCTGAGGAAGGCTGGGTTGTTCTGGAGGTCTTGGCACTGTGCCCTGCACTTCAAGCTTCGGGGCCTCCCAGACACTACCCTAAACCACTCCACCCCTCCTTTCCCCACTCTGCCCCAGGCTTTGGACTCTCCCAGGAGAATGAATTACACCTCCCAGCCAAGGGACGTGAGGCCATTTGTCTTGTGCTCTGGAATCCTGATTAGATAAAATCTGGACAGAGTACATTTACTTATTTAGTGTATTTCTGGGTGGGTGGGTCCTAGCCCTTGGGGATCACCTTCTCCAGATCGGGGTGAAGAGTTTACAGGAGGGAGGAGCAGGTCACATATCCAGAGCCACCAGCTCAGGCATTCACCCTGTGGGGGCCACAGGAATCCCACTCTCCCCGGCTCAGGCCCACTCCGCTCCAGCTCCAGTCTCCCCAGTCCTGCCTCCCCTCTCCAGCTCGGGAAGCTTTAGGCATTGGGTCCTCATCATATGGCTGAGGCTGGCAGAGAGAAGGATTAGGCCACATCGCACCTCTGGCGGGAAGCGGACTCTCTCTGACTCCCCTTGGGGGCTCTGGTGGCCTCTGCGGGACCCCTGGTTGTCTGAGTACATGCACCCTCTCCCTCTGCGGGACCTGACGCCTTGATTTTGGCTCAGACCCTGCAAATGCCCCTTGAGAGCCCTCAAGGATCCAGGGTTCTCTTGTCCTCAGAGGAGTGGAACACACCTCCTCACCTGCCTGCAGCTTGTCCTGTGTGTCCCATCTCCTCAAGTATGGAGAGGCCAGAGCTCCCCAAATCTCATCAGATCCGAATCTCCCCAAATCTCATCAGGGCCTCTCCCCAGGAGACACCAACTCTCGAGGTCTGGAGAGACACCTGGAACCTGTACTTTCCCAAATGGTCCTCCCGCCTTTTCCCACAGAGCTGTCTTCTTTTTTTTTTTTGAGATGGAGTCTCGCTCTGCCGCCCAGGCTGGAGTGCAGTGGCCGGATCTCAGCTCACTGCAAGCTCCGCCTCCTGGGTTCACGCCATTCTCCTGCCTCAGCCTCCCGAGTAGCTGGGACTACAGGCGCCCGCCACCGCGCCCGGCTAGTTTTTTGTATTTTTTTTTTTAGTAGAGACGGGGTTTCACCGTGTTAGCCAGGATGGTCTCGATCTCCCGACCTCGTGATCCGCCCGTCTCGGCCTCCCAAAGTGCTGGGATTACAGGCTTGAGCCAACGCGCCCGGCCAGAGCTGTCTTCTTGTCCCTGGTCTCCACGGATGGGGAACAAGGCAGGTGACCCCCTGGGTCAGGCAGGCCCAAGGCAGGCGGGGCAGTGAGAAGCAGGCTAGGGGATAGGGCTGTTTGCTCAGGTCACTTGGGTTCAGGAGGTTTGGCTGCCGAGCTGCCTCTCCTGGCAGCGGGGTTTGGCCAAGGGCAATGTGCAGCCACACAAAGCCATCCTCACAAAGCCACCCTCACAAAGCCACCCTCACAGCCTCTCTGGCCGAGAGTCCCCAGGCACTCACTTGCCGGGATGCACAGGCACGCCTCTGGCCAGGCCGGGCCTGCGGGGGTTTGTGGCCTGGAGAATCAAAGAGCCGCCGTTAGCTCCGAGAACACTTCCTCTAGAAGGCTCTAGTAACAGCACACCCGGGCTGGGAAGAAAGAGCCTCTGTGGGCCACGGTGGGTCTGTGCTGACAGAGGCTCACACACCACCCCTCCTGTTCCAACACCACCCCCAGTTCTCCTGCCAGCCCAGGGGACTCAGGTGGGCCAAACCTTTTCACACTGCCCACCCCTCCCCATACACACATACCATGGCAAGAGGGTGAGCCTCCCTCTTTCTCCACTGGGGCCTCTGGGGCCTCCTAGGATGGGGGTGGGTGGTGCCATAAGCTCTGGGTGCCTGTGGGCAGTGGTCCCACAGATGCTCTGCTCAGCTCCAGACATATTGTTATTTGGACTTTTCACATCAAAGTAATTAATTAAATATACAGTAGAATACATTATCTTCCTCAGTCAGTGGCAACCCCATCCCTTCATTCACCCAGGCCGAAACCTTGGAGAGCCGTCCTGGAGTTTTTCAGACCCACGTCCAATCCACTAGAGCATCTCGTCAGCAGGATTCCAACTTCTTCCAGAGCCCACCTGCCTCTCACCACCTCTCTGTCATTTCCCACCTGGATGATTACAACAGCCCCTGTCGAGGCCCCGACCCCACCACGCAGCCAGTGGGGGGAATGCTTCCTCTAGAAGGCTCTGGTGGAGTTGGGTGGTGAGGGGGAGGAGGGTAGCCCAGGGCTAGCCATACCAGTGACCCCATGTGTATTCAGGACCCTGCTGCCCACATTTGATTTCATTTTGGCTACTCTTGTCAAGACATGCAGTTTGTTAGTCCTGAGTAAGTAAGAGTCCTTATTTGTATGCCCTCACATGTTATCACAAGTCCCCCAGATTCTTTTTCAGGTCTCTTGCCCTAATTTGGGGTTTATGAAATCTACCATGCTGATAGGGACTCCTATCTGCCATGGGGACTTTGAGCCATGACTCAGAGCAAGACACTTATCAATCTGGGGCCTCTCCGAAGATGCTGAGACCAGGGCCAGTCTCAGCTGCAACGCCCTGCTTGGAAGCCACTATGGGATGATTCTGCAACAGATATCATGATGCAACAGATGTCCGTGAGTGATATGGGAAAGCTGGGCCCCATCGCCCAGGGGAACCCTCCTGCTGTGCTCTGTCAGCAGGAGGGAGCCTCCTACGAACTTCATCAGGACCCGTTCTTTCTTTTTTTCTTTCTTTCTTTCTTTTTTCCTTTTTTTTTTTTTTTTTTTTTTTTGAGATAGAGTCTCGCTCTGTCACCCAGGCTGGAGTGCAGTAGCTCAGTCTCAGTTCACTGCAACCTCCGCCTCCTGGGTTCAAGCGATTCTCTTGCCTCAGCCTCCCGAGTAGCTGGGATTACAGGCATGCACCGCCATGCCTGGCTAATTTTTGTATTTTTAGTCAAGACAGGGTTTCACCATGTTGGCCAGGCTGGTCTCAAACTCCTAACCTCAAGTGGTCCTCCCACGTCAGCCTCCCAAAGTGCTGGAACTACAGGCATGAACCAATGCTCTCGCCCAGGACCCTTCTTTGTATGGGATCCCTGGCTCAGTGCTGGGACAGAAACAGGTTTTCCTTGGACTCTGTAGTGTGTGTTTGAGTGTATGTGGGTGAGTGTGTGTGCGATAATGCACCCTGCCCTGCCTTTCCCTCCCCCCAGCTCCTCCAACCTGGAGGTGACAGTCACAGGGCCCAGCCCCTCCCTGCCACCCTCCTGCTCCAGCCCTATCTCCATTCAGGGGCAAGTCCTGCTGCGGTGCTTAGAGGCTCTTTCAGGCTTGCTTTTGCTTAGCCTTGATTTCCAGGCCACACGATCAGACTGGGCTTCCAGGCAGCATCGGAGCATCTCCAAATCCAGGGCAGGGAGGAGCCAGGCCATCTTGTCCAAGTAAGGACTCGAAGTTCAGAGAGGAGAAGGGACCAAGCCTGTGTCACCCGCAGGTCCATGTAGAAGGGAGATTCGAACCCAGATCTGCTTTTCAGCCCAGCCCAGGCCTGGTACAAAAGGGCGGGTGGGGGCACCCAGGCTGAGGTGCTGGAATTAGCAGTTCTCTTTACCCCCAAATTAGCCCTAAGCCTGGCCCAAGCCCCTCCCTGCCAGCGTGCCCCTCTGTCTTCAGGAGCCCCCAGTGCCTGCCAGAGGCTTCTCCCCTTTTGCCAGCTTGCATCCATCCCCCATGGTTCCGTCTCTTGGCTGCTGCTTTTACAGTCTCCAAGCAGCGGGGAGGCTGATGGGGAGAGGGGGGTCTATGCTGGACTCAGCCAGACTTACTTCCAGCCAGTCCTCTTGCCCTCCCCTCCACAGACTGCCTAGAGACCAGGGAGCTCTTCCAACCCCACCCCGCGCCCCACTGCCACAGCTCTGACTCAGCCCATAAATTACCTAGGAATGGTCCGCTGACTCAGCCAGGAAGCCCAGAGCCCCCTTCCCCACCCTCAGGCCTCAACCCCACAGCTGGCTCTCATTCCAGAGTGCTTGGCCCCCTCCTCTCAGGAAATTCCTGAAAAATATCAGGCTTCTTGGAGGGGAGATCTAACCACAGCCCCAGCAGGGAGCAAAGCCACTGCAGCTTCATCCATCATTCTGCCCCTGCCCCTCCTCCAGCAGCTTGTGTGGTGCATGGGACTGAGCATGGAGGTGTCAGACGCCATAAAGTGATGGGTGCATGGCTCTGAGAGGAACTAAGGGAAGGGAGGAGAGAGGTGAGGCCAGCATGGGGTAGGGCAGTCAGGGCAGGCTGCTGGGAGGTGGAGGACTTCATTTTGGGCCAGAAAAGATGATAAAAACTGCTAAGTGCAGAGATGGAAAGCGTGCTTCAGGCCCAGGGGATGGCATGAGAAAAGGCTAGAGGTAGAAACCAGCTGGTGTGTAGGGGGATGGGGAGGAAATATGAGAATAAGCAGGGCTAGGCTAGTCGTGGTGGTTCATGCCTGTAATCCCAGCACTTTGGGAGGCTGAGGTGGGTGGATCACCTGAGGTCAGGAGTTTGAGACCAGCCTGGCCTACATGCGAAACCCTGTCTCTTTTCAAAATACAAAAATTAGCCGGGCATGGTGGCACACACCTGTAATCCCAGCTACTTGGGAAGCTGAGGCAGGAGAATTGCTTGAACCTGGGAGGCAGAGGTTGCAGTGAGCCGAGACTGTGCCACTGCAATCCAGCCTGTGTGACGGAGCAAGACTGTGTCTCAAAAAACAAAAACAAAAACCCAAAAACAGAATAAGCAGGTCTCTAGGAGCTGCCGGACCAGAGAAACTGAGCTGATCAGGCCAGAGGGCCAGGGCCAGGGCCAGGCTGTGGAATTTGCAGGAAGTCTCCAAAGCAAAGGCCCAAGAGACTCTGGGAGACCTGGGAGCAAAGGAGAGCGTTTGGTGGCGGGGAGATGAATCTTGGACTGAAAGAACCTTGACCAAGGAACACTGGTCCCTGCAACATCCTTGAACCACCTTAGGATCCCAGTGCCTGCTTCGACCTGAGGGGTGGGGCAGGGCGTCTGATCGTCACACGCCAGTCAGGGAGGAGGCAGGGCTCTGACCCTCAAGCAGCTCAGACTGAGGGACATGGCTGTGGCCTCAGGGAGCCCCCATTCTGAGGTGGGAACACAGCCCCTTCCTCGGGGATCCCCCAGTTAAAGGGAGACACAGAACTCCCAGGCCCTTCCTGCCCCCCCCAGGCCTTAGTGCCCCCTAAAATCTGTTCCTCAGAAATCCCATTTGTTTTTGAGGGAAAGTCAAGTCCAATTCTCTGATAAAGCACTTTTCTTTCTTGGCTGCTTCCACTCAGACAATACAAACTTCTCAATGTACAAAAATTCCTGCCCAACCTCCCCCAGGAAGGATGGCTGGGTGATTGGCTGTGGCCTCAGTAATGGAGTCACCGAGAAGGGAAGCTGGCTGAGCAAAGGTGAGGCCAGGGTAGGGGGGCTGTCCCTCCTGCCATCCATGGTGGAGGGGTGGACACCAAGCCAGGGTGCTATGGGGAAGGGTCTGCTGAGTCTCTCTAGCGTTTCCCCACCCTTCCTGGGAACAGCAATTCCGCCGTGGCCTGGCGGGAGTCAGGGAGGGGTGTGATGGATTCGGAGAGAAAGGTAGGAGCGCAGCCAGTCAGACAAAAGGAAAGCAGAGACAGGTGGACAGGAGGAGCGACACGGAGCAGAAACTCCTTGAAAGTAAGGTTTCCTCGTGGATTCTAGGCCCAGAAGCAAGGGAAGCTTCTTCATAAATGGGTGTCTCCAGGAAGGCCTCCTCATTCCCAGGCTGGAGCTTTTGAGGCTCAGGTGTCTGTCAAAGCCCTCAAAACATTATATCAACGTTCCCGGGTTACGTGTGGGACCCCCCGACCTCACCCTGAGCCCCAGAGACAGAGCTGCCTTGGTCACTGGTGCATCCCAGCACCTGGTGTGTGTGGGGGGGTGGTGGGGTCCCTCCCGGGGGTCCCTCCCCCCGCCCCGCTGTCTGTCCAAGTGCAAAAAAGAAAGAGGGAAAGACTGGGCCACGGGAGGCCAGACAGGCCCAGCATGGATGTGGCCTCTGGGAAATGGCCCAGGGACTTGCCCTCCTCCCCAACCTGCTCTGGCAGCCTGAGCAGGGGCTGGCCCGCCCTCCCCCTTGTGACAGGGCAGGAGGGGGTTAGCCAGGTTACCTCTGTGGGCCCCAGCCCCTGAGGGGTAGTGGATCTTGCAGCCAGGCTGGTCTGGGGAGCGGGGAGGGGAGCGGGGAGGGCATCCTGCCTCATTGTCACTGAACCAGCGCATTTCCAGAAATTCTTCCCACCAGTAAGAAGAGGAAAGAGAGGCCAGGGCAGCCTCACAGGCCAAGTGGGAACCAGGTTTCCCGGAACTCTCACGGCCCAGCCCAAGCTTGGGGCCTCCTGTCTGGGCCAAAGGGCCAGCTCAGCCCTGGGATGGGGATATGTCAGGAATAACTGGCTGGTGGACCTAGGACTCACCTTATCCATGCTGGGCCAGGCCGTGTTTCTGTTTGCAGGACAGAGAAAGGAAGAAAGAGGCCTGGAAATGCTTGGGCTTCCCACAGGACTTATTTAACTCTAGCATCAGGGAAGACTAAAGCTCGTATTCATTCCAGAGTATATACTGCCTCCCCTCTACCCTCATTTTAGTGTCTAGCCCTCTCCTAGGTCTTGAGGGAATGACAGAGGGTAATTTTTTTTTTCTTTTTCCTTTTTTTTTTTGAGACAGGGTTTTGTTCTGTCACCCAGGCTGGAATGCAGTGGTACGATCATGGCTCACTGCAGCCTCCAACTCCCGGGCTCAGGTGATCCTCTTGCCTCAGCCTCCTTGAGTAGCTGGAACTAGAGGCACACACCACCACACCTGGCTAATGAAAAAAAAAAATTTTGTAGAGGCGAAGTATTGCTTTATTGCCCAGGCTGGTCTGGAACTCCTGGCTCCAAGCAATCCTCCTGCCTTTACCTCCCGAAAATTATTATTACTATTCTCCAGTAAAAACATTTCCCTAGTGTGTTCTGCCTAGCACCATCCTACAGAGATGGCCCTCAATAGAACCGGTAGGTTCACAGGACCCTACACACCAGCCGCCCTCTTAAGACTCCCAGTACACAATGTAAATATTCAAATCTCTAAGAAATCCTGAAGAGACCCAACTCACTTTGGTTATCCAGTGTTTCTCAAACTTATTTGACCACAGAACCCACCCCAACAACTTTCTTTTTCCTTTGAGACAGGGTCTCACTCTGTTGCCCAGGCTGGAATGCAATGGCAAAATCTCAGCTCATTGCAAAATCTGCCTCCCAGGCTCCAGTGATTCTCCAAACTCAGCCTCCTAAGTGGCTGGGATTACATGCATGTGCTATCACACTTGGCTAATTTTTTTTTTTTTTTTTTTTTTTTTTTTTGTAGGGATGGGGTTTTGCCATGTTGGCCAGGCTGGTCTCGAACTCCTGACATTAAGCAATCCACCTGCCTCAGCCTCCCAAAGTGCTGGGATTACTGGTGTGAGCCACCAGGCCCAGCCAGAACCCTTTTTTCGTGGGACACATAGTGATAAAACAGATTTTCTAGAAATACATTTTGGGGAAAGCGACAATCAAGCTTTTGATGGGTGGTTTTCTATCACTGGGCTTGGTGTCTTCATCCCAACCTCACCCACCCCAACTCAACCAGCAGGTCCTTTATTCTGCTTTCAGTTTTCCACAATACACTTTTATTTTATGAAAGGGCTCTACTGCTAAGTCTGAGAGTTGCTATGGTGTGCATGTTGGTGTCCCTCCCAAAATCATTATGATCATCATTTTTCTGTCACCTTTCAGTGTGACCGTGGAAACATCCCTGTTCCTCTCTAAACCTTGGTTTCCTCACCTGAGGCTGTACCCCTCAGATGCATTTGATGTCCGGTTCTTTTCCTCATCAATCCCTGAAGCTTTCATTCCCCAACAATCTGCCTTCTCCTTCTCCTTTTCCTGATCCAATGAAGGGTCTGGGCTGGCAGAGGCCTGAGCCCAGATAAAAGCCAAACAATGGCAGTAGAAGCCTCCAAGCCGGGGTGTGGGAACCACCCAAGGTTATGGGGAGAGGGCCGGAAAAGAGGAGGCGGAAACGGGGCAGCTGGACCGGCAGACATGTTGCCCCCAGCCCTGCCCTGGAAGCCCCGCTCCGAGGTTGGTGGAAATCAGCCTGTTTCTCTTGGATGGTCCCTGCTGGGCCACTCATTCATTCAACAGCTATTTACTGGACACCTACTTGGTACCAGGCCCTGTGCCAGGAACAACCTTGCCCTTGGGGACTGTCCCTTCTACTCTGCAAAAACATTCACGGCTGCTGCCTCTGCACTCGCCCCGCCGTCCTGTGTGGCAGGAAGGGCTGAGGTCAACAGTCCCCCCAACACATCAGAAGCTGAGGCTCAGCAAGCCACCATGACTTCTGCTGGGCACATGGAGAGCAGCCTGCACTCCTGCTCTCTCCACCCCACCCCCAGCCTGGGGCCCTCTGCAGGGGAATAAAATCCTCTGGACATCTTGCCTGCAGTTAAGAGATTGTTTTGCCTCTCTCTCTCTCTCATTTTGTGGTCTTCAATGTGCTAATGTGCTGGGCGAAGCAACCTTTACTGAGAACAGTCGTTCTGGAAACTCCAGTTGTCTGTCAGTTAATTATTACTTTTCTTAAGCCTTTGCTATCACCAGTGAAGCGCTCTGAATCTATCATGGAAATGTCTCAACTTCCCAGTGAAAACCCATTGGGAACTTTTCCCATCTTTGCTGAAGGGGTGAAAAGGTCTGGAAAGGTTGATGAGCAATTTTTCTTGGACACTGGAAACTGCAAGCTTTTTTTAAAGGAATTTTTTTTATTACAATAGCTTTTGAGGTACAAGTGGTTTTCGGTTACATAGATGAGTTGTACGGTGGTGAAGTCTGAGATTTTAGTGCACCCGTCACCCGAGTAGTGTATGTTGTACCCAATGTGCAGTTTTTCACCCCTCACCTTCCACCCCTCCCATCTTCCACCCTTCCCCCCTTCCACCCCTCCCACCTTCCATCCTTCCCCCCTTCCACCCCTCCCATCTTCCACCCTTCCCACCTTCCACCCTTCCCCCTTCCACCCCTCCCACCTTCCACCCTTCCCCCTTCCACCCTTCCCCCCTTCCACCCTTCCCCCCTTCCACCCCTCCCATCTTCCACCCTTCCCACCTTCTACCCTTCTCCCCTTCCACCCCTCCCACCTTCCACCCTTCCCCCTTCCACCCTTCCCCCCTTCCACCCTTCCCATCTTCCACCCTTCCCACCTTCCACCCTTCACCCCTTCCACCCCTCCCACCTTCCACCCCTCCCCCCTTCCACCCTTCCCACCTTCCACCCTTCCCCCCTTCCACCCCTCCCACCTTCCACCCTTCCCCCCTTCCACCCCTCCCACCTTCCACCCTTCCCCCCTTCCACCCCTCCCACCTTCCGAGTCTCCAGGGTCTGTCCTACCGCTCTGTATGCCTCAAGCTGCAAGCTTTTTCAGCAAGGTTTCCACAGGACCCCAGTCGCTTTCTGCATGTCTGGATTTCGCAGGGTGTGGGAAGCAGACCCCTAAAATTCCTCACTTCCTCCTGGAGGGGCAAGCCCTGGGAAAGTCACAGGCCTCTTCTCTTTCATTTCTCGATGCAGCTCCACCGGGAGCTGTTTCAGACTCTGATGTTACTTCATGTCATTGCTGGGCCCTGCTCAAGGCCAGTGCATCACAGAGCAAGGACAGCATATACTAGCCCGAAATACACGTCACGGGTTATGTACACACACACAATGCACACATATCCTGCACACATTCACACCATACCTACTTTTTCTGTTTGTTGCATACAACAGGCATACTGCATGTACCCATACCAAACACATGTAACCATACCTACTGCATACCACACATACACCAAATACACATTCACATCACGTATACATGAACCTATGCCTTGTGTATCAACAGTTACACACATATGCTACATTTACAAACACACGTCAACAGACACACAACAAAATACACACATTTCACAAAACTATTCTTATTTTCTGATTAAAGTTCTTCTCAAGATTTTAGTCTCTATTTAAACCCAATTATATAACTCATCAATTTCTCTTAATCTGTTCTTTTGTTTCTTGACAATTTTTTTCTGTTTCAGCAAAACACAACAAATTTTCTTTTCTTCTTTTTTTTTTTTTTTGAGATGAAGTTTTGCTCTTTTGCCCAGGCTGCAGTGCAGTGGCGCAATCTTGACTCACTTCAACCTCCACCTCCCAGGTTCAAGCAATTCACCTGCCTCAGCCTCCTGAGTAGCTGGAATTACAGGCACACACCACCGCACCTGGCTAATTTTTGTATTTTTAGTAGAGACGGGGTTTCACCATCTTAGCCAAGCTGGTCTCAAACTCCTGACCTCAAGTGATCTGCTCGCCTCAGCCTCCCAAAGTGTTGGGATTACAGGTGTGAGCCACCACACTCGGCCCAAATTTTCCTTCTTATTAGCTATAAATAAATGCAGCTGGGTACCAATTTCTCCACATGCCAGAAACGTAAATAGACCAAGAACTCTGATTTGTGGGTATTTACCCTTTCTCTACCTTTTTTTTAGATGGAGTTTTGCTCTTGTCAACCAGGCTGGAGTGCAATGGCCCAGTCTCAGCTCACTGCAACCTCCGCCTCCTGGGTTCAATCAATTCTCCTGTTTCAGCCTCCTGAGTAGCTGGGATTACAGGTGCCCACCACCATGCCCAGCTAATTTTTGTATTTTTAGTACAGGTGGGTTTCCGCCATGTTGGCCAGGTTGGTCTTGAACTCCTGACCTCAGATGATCCACCCACCTCAGCCTCCCAAAGTGCTGGGATTACAGGCGTGAGTCACCGCACCCATCCACCCTTCCTCTACTTCCTTATGAAACTGCGGCTGTGCTTCTGCCTACATGAGACCAAGTGTCAGCTGCTTGGAGACACATGCCTTCCATCCAGATGTTTGACCCTGGGGGAACACACAGATTTGTCACAAGTTTAACCAATTCTCATGGAGGGTTGGTCCTCTGCCCACTGTTAGAGCACAGGATGTCACAAAGAATGTGATGAAGACAGGAGAGGTGAAGCACAGGTGCCACCCACCCACCTTGGGAGGCTACAGCAGACATTACTAATCCATCACAGCATCCATCCCTCTGATCCTGGACTTGGCTTTACAATCCTCCACATAGCCTTACCAGTTAATCACGACTGGCAAGTGAGGTGGGAATTATTTGGGATCCCACGAAGCCCAACCCCCTTGTACTATGGGCAAGAAAACTGAGTTTCAAAGAGGGTGAGTGATTTGTGTGAGATCATACAGCACAACTCAAGCTGCTTAGCCACAATGAGACGACCCTCACAGAGCCCCCTGCTCAACTCTGTGCTCCACAGATGTGGCCTGTGTGAGAGCAAGGGCCTCCTGGGAGCTGAAGAAGAGGGACCAGAGGGAGGCTCACCAGACTTAAGTCTCCCAAGACACACTGAGTCCCTATGCTCTAGTCTAAGCCCTAGCTATCCTTGCTGGGACAAGCTGAGGGTCCCTGCTGTCCCAGATACAGCAGCCCTGGCCCCCAGTCCCTGGGCCTCTGGCCTTCAGGATCAAGGCTGGGAGTGAGGGGCCCTCTGTGTTCTTCCTTTCTCTCCCCTGTCTCAGACCTCCCCTCCTCTCCAAAGCCTTCCCAAGCCCCCTAGGTCTCACCAGGTGCCTCTCCTCATAATCACAACACTTCAAACACAGATATTTGTCCATATGCTGGCATTTACTGGCCTCTTGGCTGGGCACAAGCGTTGGTCCCACAATGGAACCAGACGTGCTTTAGAGGCACACACCTTTGCCCATGCTGTGCCTCTGCCAGGATCACACTTCTCCATGTTCTCCTTTGCTTCCCACCCATCCTTTAATGCCCATCGCAGGCATCACCCTACCTCTCCACTCTTACTCCCAAAAGACAAATGTGCCTCGCTCTAAACCACTAAAACCATTTCTGGGCTTTTCTCACAACCCTGGGCACGTCCTACCTGCTGTTGTCATGTGAGTTCATAGTGTCTGGTTTTTACCCCTAGTGTAGTGGGTTTCGCACTTCTCAGAACCACAGGACCGGTTTCCAAGAGGGCCCCCTGCCACCGCCCACCTGGCAACCCCCGGACAACTTGGGTTTTGTGTGGGAACTTCTGCCTGCCTGCACTGAAAGCTCCTAGGCCAGGCCCCAGCTCCTGCCACGTTGTAGGTGCTGAGGATGTATCTGTTGATGGGGTGCCAAGGGATGCACAGGGAATGGAGCTCTGGCCCCCAAGGGTTCCCAGCCAACCCCACTCCCCTGGACTGGACCTGAGGCAGAACCCAGGATGGGCTCCCAGAGACAGGCTGCCTGGCCTCCAGGCACTTCCTCTTGGGGCAATCCTGTCCCTCAAGGCAACAGCTGCTGCAGGCAGCACTGGTAGGGGGGCACTGGGGGAGACTCTCCTGGGCGGCCCTGTCTTGGGGCCAGCTGGACACATGTCCCACCTGTGCTGCTTTCAGCCTGGGGTGGGCATTGAGGCTGCCAGGAACATTCCTTCCCTGGGAGGAGAGGGGGGAATACAGCTGCTATGAGAGGGGAGGGGAGGGACGGGAAGGGGTGTGGGGGGCAGGGGTTGAGGAGGAAATGTGAGCCTCAGCATTTGAGTCACATCACACCCAGACCGACAGATGCTTGCTGGCACGGACATGCCATGATGTGTGTGCCCACACTAATACCCTTACCCAGTTACACGTCACACAGTGGCACCCCTCACACCCACCTCCACCAGGAGTTTGGGCAAATCCAACACTGGGAGAGGCTGAAATTGTTTCAGACAATAAAGGAAGAAAATGCAGCAAGCAAGGCAGAGCAGGAGGCACTGTGCCTTGCTCAGTGGGAGAAGCCGCAGATCCTGCTGTTTCCATCTCAGCTCAACCGCAGAGACTTTAAGGATTGTCTTTAACTTCTTTGGACCCCAGGGCCCGAGTGCAGAGCTCAGTCCCGTCAGCCTCAGGAGCAGGGCCTTGATGAGCCCACAGGTGATGCGCATCATGTGATGACAAAAAAGTTGGATCGGGACCCAAGAAGTCTGAGTCCTCCAGGCCCAGGCAGGACGGCAGGACCAGCTGGGTGACCTTGGCCAGTCCCTTGACTTCTCTGCTTCCTGGTCTCTGTGCAAAGGGCAGCTCCAAAACCCTTTCAGCCTTGAAGTTATGTAAAAGGGCAGTGGGGTAGGGTGGGAAGAGGAGCCTGTGGAGGATGAGAGCTTAGAAAGGGAGATCCTCAGTCTGGGAAGTCTGTAAATCACTGAGCACACCATGAAAGGCCCTTGAAGATTTTCTAAGGACAGGTGAGGATGACGGAGGAAAGGAGGCTATGGGCTGGGAGGCAAATCAGGGCCACAACCTCCCACCTGGGGAGGGAGGAGCGGGTAGCGGGCCCTAAGAAAACACACCCTCCCTGCAAAGTTGCTCTGAAAGATCACTTCCTGGCTCTACCCCTCACAAGCCCCAGCTGGGTGAGCCACCATCTGTACTGTCCGTGGGCATGTCCATGTCTTAGAACAGACTCCTAGGCTTGTTATGATGATTCAGTGAAATAATATGTGATAAGGGCTGAGGCGTGCACCTGGCACAGTAATGTTAGCAATCTTTGTTGTTGTTGTCCTCAGACCTATTATTCTATGTCTCTTGTTTGTATTTCCAGGAACTTGTCTGCCTCCATCCAAGGCTGAGAATATCCTCATTTAAAAAATACATATGGCTAGGGGCAGTGGCTTGCTTCTGTAATCCCAACATTTTGGAGGGCCAAGGTGGGAAGATCACTTGAGCCAGAGTTCAAGACTAGCCTGGGCAACATAGGGAGAACCCGTCTCTACAAAAAAATTTAAAAACTAGCTGGGCCCGGTGGTGTACACTGGTAGCCTCAGCCACTTGGGAGGCTGAAGTGGGAGGATCACTTGAGCCCAGGAGGTCAAGGCTGCATGGAACTGTGATTGTGCCACTGCACTCCAACCTGGGTGACAGAGCAAGATACTGTCTCACTAAAGATAAACAAAAAATAAAAACAAAAATACATCATAACTAATTAAGCTACTTCTTGCCACCAGAATCTCTGAAATATGGGATTTTTATGACCTTTTTATTCAAAAAGATGCCAGCCTTTTGTGTAAGTTAGCTTTTACTACCTAGCATCTCATCCCAAAACTTAGTGACTTAAGCACTTAGTAGCTCATAATTCTGAGGGTTGGCAATTGGAGCTGGGCTCAGCAGGCTGGTTCTTTGGCTGGCCTCACCTGGGCTCACTCAGGTAGCTACAGTCAGCTGGTGAGTCAGCTGGGGACTGTTTGGTTAGGATGATCTCACTCGCATCTGGGGTGTGGAACTGCTATTGTTTGGTTATCTGCTGGGGTAATGGGAATGACTGGGACCTGTCTGCAGCAGGCTAGCCTGCCTAGGCTTATTCACATGTTGGCAATCACAAGAGCAGGAAAGGAGGGCAAGTCCAGTGTGCAAGTTCTTGTCCAGCCTTTGGTTTCTTCACATTTATGAATGACCCATTGGCCAAAGCAAGTCACAGGGCCAAACTCAGGTTCAAAGGGCAGAAAAATAGACTTCACTTCTTGATGGGAGGTGCTAAAAAGTCACATTGGGAAGAGGTGTTCTTGCGGGGATGGCACGGAGTATTGCTGCTATTTTTGCTAAGTCTACACATCCCTTTTTTGTTCCTCTCCACAAACTTGCTTATAGAATTTCACTGCTAGAGTATAGGATTAAGATTCTAGACTCTGGATATATCATGTGCCCTTATCATCTGACTTTTTGAGTCCGAGTTGGAAGGAACCTTGATGACCACTCATTCAATATCCCATCAACAGACTTTCTTTCTCTGATGAGATCCATCTTGTTTCCTTTTGCTTCTCTTTCTAATGATGCAGAATAAGTTTGAGACCTTATTCGTATGGTAAGCCGTCAAATCCCTAAATATGTTTGCTTCTAAGTTGTCTCTTTTCCAGGTTAAATATTCCAAATTTCTTTAACCATTTTCATTTCAATATTCAGAATCCATATAATTAACAGATTTTCCTGCCTTATCACATACAGTCCTTCAAAATGTGATGCTGAGAGCTGTAGTATTTGAATGGCCTCCACTGTGTGCAATCTGCCATTGACTGGTATCAGTTGTAAACAAGGCTGGGATAAGTGTCCTTATACTCACACCTTGTATGAACTTAATATTATTTCCTCAGGATCAATTCCTGGTAGATTGCTGACTCTACCCCTCCCTGCGTGTGCATGCACATCTTTAGGGTTTGAGATCCACGTTGCTAAGCTGCCCCCAGAAGACTTGCATCAGTTCCCCCCTCGCCCTTCATGTGTGCTCTGGCACTGGAGGCTTTCACAAACCCAAAAGCCACTCATTTAAACATGCCCTGCCCCCTCCCTGGAGTCCAGAGAGCCATGGCTTTCCTGGCAGTGAGCAGAAGGAAGGTGTGGAGTAAACACGCAAGACAGCACAATGGCCACAGCTCTCTGGGCCAGGCTGCTGAGCCAGGGGCCACCACCCTCCTTCCGCTGGCCAAGCCTGAGCTTATCAGAGCAGCTGCTGGGGCCAGGGTGTCCGCTGGTGCTGGCGACCCCAGCCTTTGCAGCCTCACCACCAGCTGAGCACAGGAAGCAGTGGCTGCAGCACATAAGTGACCAGCTGTGCTGGCCCAGGAGTATCAGTGCAAGCCCAGCCAACATGAATGGGAATATGAACGGGTCATTAAAGCATGCAGCACTTCCTCCTCTTCCTTGGCCTCAGCCCTCTCTGCTAGGGCACCTGGCCTCTCCCCTGAGGCTCTTCCAGACTCCCATTCCCCAAATGCTCAGGGGGTGTGCCAGTGTTCAGGCAGGCTGTGGTGTGTGCAGGGGTGTAGAAGGAGGAGGTTGGAATGGTCCAAGTGTCAAAGGCCTTCCCCGCTCCTTGAGATCAGGGCACGGTGTACACGACTTGGTGATATGAAGAGAGCCTCAAGAAGTCTTCTATCCTGAGAGTGTTTGTAATTTCACCAGTGATGGTGCCTGAAATGTCCCCATTGTACCCCAGCCTTTGTGTTCAACACTGAGCCACCCAGCCATGCACACGCAGGGAGGGGTTGAGTCAGCATGAAGATGGGAAGTTGTAAGACCCCTTCCTCCTGGCAAGAAAAGGGAAGGAAGCTCTGCAGGAAGCTTGCTCTCCAACTTCCCAGTCTGGCTGCCCGCCAGATGGGTCGGGCCAGCTGCTCCAGCCATTCTAATGCAGTCAGGTCCTTTCCCCACACCAGGGGAGACCCAGTACTCAGTTTTCCCCCAGTTCCTTCCTGCCAAGGGCCTGGCTTCCGCCAATGCCTCCAGGGCAGACACTGTGCAACTACCCAGGGGCAGTGAGCGGGACACAGGCACTGGAATCCAGCAGAGGCACTCAATTTACTGAGTCCCCTACGGTTTAGAGACTTAGTGACTATCTGGTCTCGGCGGCCACCTCTGTAAGACAGGACTAATAAATGTGGCTCCCAGGGGCCAGGCTCAGGGTGGGGGCTGGGGAAAGGGTGAGTGAGGCTGGATAGCTGCTCCTCCAGCCTGCCTCCCCTGCACAGATCGATGCCCCTAGCTCAGGCTCCTGAGCTGCCATCCTTCCCTCACCCACTCTGAGCTCCGGCAGCCAAGGACAGCTCGTGCCTTGACCTGCTTCATTGCTGGACCAGGGCCAGGTGCTCCTGGAGCTACAGGGCCCTAGAGTTCTTATAGGCCATGCCTGCCATCCTAGAAGCAGAGCCTGGGAGGGGACCCAGTGAATGTGGCTTATTGGGGAGTGTTCTCAGGAGCAGGGCAGTGAGGGAAGCGGGACGGGGCCAGGGAGAAACCGAGGCAAAGATGTGGCCTCTAGCTTCAGCTGGATCCCAAGGAGCTTGGGAGCACTGTGCGATTGGTCCGTCCCACCTGAAGGCAAAGGGGCTGGCCTCTGCTACCTTGGGTCAGACACTGGTTTTTGGGGATGGGGATGAAGTTGGGGGATGGGCATCTGGGAGGGATAATCTCCCAGCTGGACAGACAGGACAGTTCTTCAGAGAAGCAGGCAGCAGTGAGCCTCAGTAGCCAGCTCTCCCACAGCAGCTGGGATCTGCATCATGGGCTTGTGAAGAGACCTCGGCAGGTACCCACAGCAGCCACTGATGTACCCCACTCAGAGTTGAGGGGACTCCAGTGGGCCAGCCAGGTGCCAGTCCACACGCTCACCTGCAGTCCTGGCCGGGAAGGGCAAGGCCCTGTCTCCAGATGGGCAAATGGGGCCCCTGGGAACTGGGGGGACGCAGGAGCAGCTGAGCCGGGACCAGAGCCCAGGCGGAATGACTTCACATCCAGAGCAGGGTCTTCAACCTCCCCTGAAACCTCATGAAGCTGTGGGAACTGTGTAAGTGGAGGTTTTGCAGGGAGAAAGTCCAGGAGAGTCGGGGCAAGAAGAACTAAGCAAGGTTTCTAGTGCTTACCTGGTTTTTCCCATGGACAAATCACTGACCAGGTGGCTGTGACAGGGATTCTGGGCTTGGGAAAGCCCAGGAAATGCCAGACGGGTTCCACACAGCTGTGCACCGTCCTCCCCTCTTGGGCTTGGTAAGGGGAGCGTGGCTGGCTGGGAGTCTGGGAGGAGAAGGTCCTGTCTCTCCTTATCTTGGAGGTGGGGCTGGGCACATCCAGAGTCACCCACCACAGGAGAGTCAAGGGCGAACCCCACAAGCTGCCAGGTTTTTCCCACAGATAAATCCCTGACCAGGTGGGTGTGACAGAGATTCTGGGCTCAGGAAATGCCCAGGGAACCCGAGACAGGTTCCACACACCTGGCCACCATTGACACATATGACACTTTTATGTAAATTAGAAGAAGGCACCCTCACCAGGGAAGACGAACCAACAAAAAAAAATTCCCTTTATGCTGGTGAACTTCGGAAAGGGCCCTTTCTTCAGCGTGGGCCTGCCCTGGCTCTCCCCAGCCCCCACACCCTGCCAAGCCTTGGTTCCACTAGGTCTGTCCCGACTCAGCCAGCCAGCACTGCCCTCCACTCATGCCCTACCCTGCCCTATGGGGACAACCCCACCATCCACCCTGGGCCCCCAGAAACTGAGACCTGTTTCCAGGGTGACAGAGGGAGCAGGAAAAGACTGGGATGCGTGCCTTAAGGCTCTGAAACCCTGAACTAGGGCAGAGCTGGGGCAGCATCTCAATGAAGCCGCTGACAGATTCTAGGCCTCACGCCAGCTGCACACCAGACCTAGGAGGGGACCCAGGCCGTGCCAGGCTGACAGGGCTGGGGAGCACACGGAGGCCACCCAGCCACCCTGGCCACAGAGGTGCCCCAAAGGCACCAGAGCCCGAGGGACGTGAGGGTCCTGGGAGACAGAAAGCACGAGTCCTCACTCAATGCAGGGGCATCCTCTGAGCCCTGCCAGGGGCCAGCGGCAGCTGGAGAGGCATCCGCCTCCATCCTGCCCCAAGGGGACTGAGGACCTCCTTCCCTCCACCCAGCAGCCTGGTGGCTCACCTCAGCACGGCTGTGGGGACGGTGGAAGGCACTGGGGGAGGGGGCCCTCTAACGAGTGCAATCCCACAGTCCTCAGTCCTGCCTAGCCATCAGTCACCCGGATAGCGTCAGGCCCCCACTGGAATCCATTAGCCTGCAGTGGGGTCCAGCATCGTTTTTTGTTTTCTTTTTAAGGCTCCAGGAGATTCAACTCTGCATCCAGACAGGTCAGGAACTACTGAACTAATCAATATTGTCCCTGTCGGAATGTGCCTGCTGTCGTCACTACGGTGAGTGGCATGGTGTGGATTCTGACTCATGGCTCTCTCCGCCTCACACTTCCCACACACTCAACATGGCCTGAATACCTCCAGAAATGGGATTCCTGAGACTCCACCAGGGATCATGTGGCCAGGTGGTGCTGTGGCAAGCCTGCTTCACACATCTCCTCTCCCAGGTGAACTCCTGCCTCTCTCTCCTGCAATCAGCCCCCTCCTGCTTCCTGAGCAGCCCCCGTGTGCCCAGATCCTCTCAATCCTCCCTGCTTTCGGTCTCCTGTGAGGGGATGGAGGGAGGGATACGGTTCCAAATTCTATTCCTGCAAGTCAACAGCATCAGCGTGGCTTTCCCAGCATGAAGTGGGTCAATCTTCCAGGCCCACTGGGGGAATTGGAAGCAGCAGGGCAGGCTCAGGGAATCACTGGAGATGGTGCGGTGATCTTTAAGTAGTGCTGCAGGACCAGCAAGCTCCGGAACTCAGGCTGTCCTCACAGACGCCCCCCCAGGTCACTGTTCTCTGTTCCTCGTGGCTCCCCCTTTCAAAGATCCCTCTGCCCCAGGGGACTTTCAATCCCTTCCTCAGTGTCCACCTTGGTTTGAAAAGCTCTAATGAGGAGGCCGCTGTGTTCCTGCTGCAACAGAGAACCCCTGGAGCTAGTGAAATCTGAGTCCTGGGCACAGCCTGGATGCAAAGCATTTCTGAGTTCTCACAACCTGCACGAATACATATGTGGGAAAGTGCCTTAGAGCACGTTCATTTTTCTCTGGCAAAGCCTAATTAAGACACAACCCTAGCTTCCTTGGGAATCTGCCATGTGCCATCATGCAATTCCTAAGAAAGGTTTAGTGAAAATTCTCTGGCTTTCCACGGCAGGCCTTGCTCATATTGTGCGTGTGTTTCTCACCAGCCCCCCCACAACACACCCATCAGTGCACCACCCTCTATGGTGGGGGTCTCTACCTCCACCTCACCACTCTCTCTTTTTCTCCAACAGCCCAGCCAAAAGGAAGTCAGAATTACAGCAGTGCAGGGAGGGACCAGGGGGCAGAGCCAGAAGTGTCATGGGAGTGAGTAAGGCTGGCCTCATGGGCAGAGCCTGGCACCAGCAGGAAGAGTGATAATCCGAGGAGGTAGAGGCTGGTGGCACCTGGGAAGTCTGGGGCCTCAAGTGGCCAGGTAGGGATCATCTCAAATGACGGAGGCCCCAGTGAGTCAGCACCCCAGAACACAGGAGGACTGGGGCCTTGGCTTGGCAGAATAATTGTGCACATATCAGGTGCTTTTCTATGTGCTTTGTGTTGCTTAGTTCATTTAATCTTCCCAAAAATTCTGTACTATCTACTCTCACCCCCATTTTACAGACACGGTAACTGAGGCACAGACAGACTACGTTGCTTGCTTAGAGTCATACAACTGATACGTGAGAGTCAGGATTTGAGCCCAGGTAGTGTGGCTTGGTGCCCACCTACTAAACCACCACACCACAACCCACATCACAACTCAAGCACATGGCGGAGAGGAAGAGGAGGGGGAGGAGGTGGAGGAATAGTAACAGTCCCAGACCCAGTTAGCAGATGTTCAGGTTACTACGGCTTCGTAACTCCAAAACTTAATGGCTTAAAATATCATCAATGATTAATTTCGCTCATGAATCTACAGTTTGGGCAGGGCATGGTGGGAAGGTTCATTTCTTCTCTGCAAGGCAGTAGCGGGGCAGCTCATCTGGGGACTCGAGGGCCCACTTGTAAGATGATTCAGGCAGTCAGCGAGAACTGGCTGCTCTCTGGGAGCTCAGCCAGGGCTAAGAGCTGGGGCCTCCGTTCCTCTCCACATGGGCCTTTCCACAGGCTGCTCAGCCTCCCTCTCAGTACTGCGGCTGGATTCCAAGAGTGAAAACCCCAAGAGACAGGAAGTAGAAGATGACAGTTTCTGAAAGCCTAGGCCCAGAGCTGGCAGCAGCATCACTTTTGCCATATTCTATTATGTGAAGCAGTTACATATTCCAGATTCAACAGGAGGGGATATAAAGTTGACCTCTAGGTCGGATGCGGTGGCTCATGCCTGTAATCCCAGCACTCTGGAAGGCTGAGTCGGGCGGATCACCCGAGGTTGGGAGTTCAAGACCAGCCTGACCAACATGGAGAAACCCCATCTCACTAAAAACACAAAAATTAGCCTGGTGTGGTGGTGCATGCCTGTAATCCCCGCTATTTGGGAGGCTGAGGCCGGAGAATCACTTGAACCCGGGAGGTGGAGGTTGCGGTGAGCAGAGATCACGCCATTGCACTCTGGCCTGGGCAACAAGAGCGAAATTCCGTCTCAGAAAAGCTGACCTCTAGATGCAAAGAGTGTTGGAACTTGGGGGCCAGGTTTTAAAACTGCCACATTGGGTCTGGGATCCAGAGGAAGGGCTGGATTCCAGGTATGAGGGCGAAGTGGCTGACTGTTTGATCTTGCTCAAACGTAGACTAAAGGGAAGATAAATTGACTGCAACACTCACCAAGTCCCCAGTGTGTATCAGGTGTTGGCCATCATGGGCATTATTTCAACTTACCTTTGCAACAACCCTCTGACACAGATTTTTCATCACTTTTTGTAGATGAGTATTCTGAGGCTGAGAGAGGGTGTGAGCCTTATCCAAGGTCACACACTGGTGAGTGGCCAGCTTTTCCAATTCCAGAGTTGACCCTTTAACTCCTCTGATGGGTTGCCTCCAGATGAGGAGCAGGGCTGGCCCCAGAGGTGTGGCAGGGTGGTTCAGGATAAGGTAGGAGAGCAAAGAGCCAGGCCGTCACTCCCCACTCACTCACCTCCTCCTCCAGAAGCCCTCCCAGGTCAGGGAAGGGTCCCAAGACACCCTGTCCCAAGGATCCTTTCCCTCTGACACCTCCTCAGTCTGAGACATGCACCGAGCTTCCCCACGGCCCTGTCTCCCAAGCTGTATTTCTTACCCCTAAGCAATTCCCCAAATCTTCCCTTGCACTTCCTTGAAACCTTCCCAGGGCATTCTCCTAATTCCACCTGTCTTAGCCATAAGTTGTGAATAATTACCAATGTAAGGCTTTCCATTTTTGATATAAAATTTTATTTTAGAAAAGTTTTAGATTTAAAGAAAAATGGCAAAGATAATATAGAGTGTTCCCATATTCTCCACACCCAATTTCCCCATTATCATCATCTTACATTAGTATGGTACATTTACCACAATTAATAAACCACTATTGATATCAGCCCTACAAGATTAACATTATTATTAAAGTATAAGTTCATATTTTATTCAGATTTCCTTCTTTTTTTTTTTTAACCTAATATCCTTTTTCTGTTCTAGGATGCAGCATTACATCTGGCCATCATGTCTTCTCAGGCCTCCCTTGGCTGTGACAGTTTCTCAGACTTTTCTTGTTTTTGATGATCTTGACGATTTTGAGGAGTATTGGTCAGGTATTTTGTAGAATGTTCCTCAGCTGGGATTTGTCTGATGTTTTAGGTTAGGGGTTTGAGGGAGGAAAACCTCAGAGGTCAAGTGCAACTTTCATTACATCCTATAAAGGGTCTACACCACCACCATGACCTGTCACTGTCGATGTTAACTGTGTTCACAGTTAACAGAAGTAGTGTTTGTCAAGTTTCTCCACTATGAAGTTATTCTTTCTTCCCCTTCCCATGTATACTGTTTGAACTCATGGATATTTCTCTTTTTTTTTCCTTTTTTTTTTTTTTTTGAAACAGAATCTTGCTCTATCACCCAGGCTGGAGCATGGTGACATGATCTTGGCTCATTACAAACTCTGCCTCCTGGGTTCAAGGGATTACCCTGCCTCAGCCTCCTGAGTAGCTGAGACTATGGGCACCCGCCACCACACCTGGCTAATTTTTTGTATTTTTAGTAGAGATCGGTTTCACCATGTTAGCCAGGACGGTCTTGATCTCCTGACCTTGTGATCTGCCCACGTCGGCCTCCCAAAGTGCTGGGATTACAGGTGAGAGCCAGGATATTTCTCCTATACTTTGAGTAATAATCCAATACTACTGTATTTATTTTATTGCTCAATTTGTTCCAGCTTTAGCCACTGGAGCTCTACCAGTTGTCTCCTGTGTCCCTTTGACATACTCCCATTATTTCTTCCTTGGATCTTCCTTACCTTCTGGCACTACAAGATGTTCCACGTTCATCTTGTACATTTCCTGTTCCAATCCTAGAATCAGCCATTTCTACAAGAAGCCCTGGTTTTTGTGGGTTTTTTTTTTCTAATTGGAGAATGATATTAGAAACCGAAATCTGAGCACTAAGTGTGCTCATTGCTACTGGGCTGTCATTGCTTCTAGGCCCTCTTAGCTGACAGAGCATAGAAATACATGTGTGTCTACTAACCTGTATGTATATCACAAAAGATATACACAAACATATAAATATTTCTATATGTCACTATCCGTATCTATATTAAACTTGATTTCATACTAATATTACAACTCTAATAAATTATCACAAGGGTCATTCTAGCCTTCTCCCCTTGCCTGTCTGTAACCTTCCACTCCCACAGTGAGACACCTGTCTGTTACTATCCACTATCCATTGACTTATTCAATTCCAATACACATGTATAGTGGTAATGCAATTGTTAAACACACTCCATGAGAAGCAACTTTATCAACTACAGTACAGTGCTTAGGCACAATTTCTTTAGCCTTTAGCCTTATAGACTCCACTCATTTCCAAAGTTACTTAGATCAGAAACTCCTACCCCTCCCCGACTTCAGTGAAGTTGTTTTACATGTTTTTAATCCAGTTAAATAGTTTTGTCACATTTTGCATTCCATCTTAGGATCCTCTGATCTCCTAAATGATTATTTTATTTTGTGTAAAAATGTACTCTTAGTGCTATACATTTCTACAGGTCTTGACAAGTGCATAGTGCCAGTTATCCACCTGCAATATCATACAGAATAATTTCACCCACCTAAGAAAACCCCTATGCTTCACCTATTCAACCATACCCCAACTCTCAAGAACCCTTCCATTTTAAGCATATTTAAAAGGTTTTTCAAAACCTATTTGATGCACATTATCTCATTTAATTTACAAAGCAACCCTGTGTGTTACGAAGAGCAGAAAACATCATTCCCACTCTATAGAGAAGGAGACTGAGGCTTAGAAGTATTAACAGGCCTGCCTTTGGCCACGTGGTTAGTATGTACGGACTTTAGACTGGTCCTGCTGCTTTATTCCTGCTCTGCTCAGGCCAGGAGTGGTTCCCAAACCCAAGAGGTAAAGAGAAGGAGGGACTGGGTTTGCAATCAGGCAGATAACAAGGCCATAATGAAAACAAGCCTTGGGCTGACAGAGGGACATCTGAACTCTAGTTCTGGTTCTGCCACCCATTCATTGAATAAATCACTTTCCTTGGCTGGGCCTCAGTTTTCTCCTATATAAAGTGAGAGATGAGGTGACCCTTGAGGTCCCATCCAAGTCTGGCAGGCCATGTCTGGTCTTTGGCATGAAGCTGACTACAGTCAACAGGGAGGCTTGGCAGGCAGGCAGGGGAGATGGCTGGAGCAGTAAGGTTCAAGTCCACCACAGAGAAGCAGGCCCACATAAGGCCAGTGATGAGGGTCACTGGGGTCACTGTTGGTGTGCCTAGGGTGGCAGCTCCCAAGGCTATTCCAGGCAGCACTTCCAGCAAGCTCTCTAGGTGGTAAAACCATAAATGCTTTTATATCCCATTCCACAGTTTATGACAGTGTTTTTCAAACTGTAGTTCAAGACCAATGCATTATGATCTGTGATTTTTTTTTAATAGAAAGAAACAGAACAGGATAGACAAGATCAGTGCATTCAACAGAATATGACAGACGAGTATAAACTTTTGTTTCGATTATATGTGTGACTAATAGGTCAAAATTTTACATGTATTGGTCAAACAAGATGAGGTCACTGGCGGACAGAATGCCTTTTCCATCCCAGTCTCATTTATTCTTACTGTAACCCTGTGAAGAGGGATGATTATTAGTATCATTCCTTTTCTCCAAGTGCAGAAAGTGGGGCCCAGAGAGGGCGAATGGTGCACTTATGGCCCCCAGTTAGTGAGTGTCAGGACCGTGAAGGAACACACTGGCTTCCAGATCCAGCTGGGGATTCCTTCATTTAGCCCCACACAGAATTCTGGCACTTGTCTGCCTCTCAAAGTCCCAAGTAGCACAACCCATGGGAAAAAGGTCCAGGTTTGAAGGTGTCTGGGCCCCTAAACCTGACCAGCCCCACCTTGGCTTGGCAGGATGAGGGCTCACATAGGCTCAGTGGTAGTTCAGCCACTACCAGGCTCTGCCAGGTGGGGCAATGAGGGCAGGGGAGCGAGCTAGCGGGAGAGGTTGAGGAAGGTCACATGGGTCTACTCCATCCTCCCATATGCCACACACAAACCACATGTAGCCAACACACTCACGATAGCACCCCCTGGCTGGCTGTCAAACTCCCTCAGTGCCCTAAATCTCAGCCCCAGCACCTGTGGGTCCTACAGTGTTTCCATTAGTCCCACCTTGGCTATGCCCCAGGTCCTCTTGCTTTGTCCGAGGCCAACATGACCCCACCAGAGTGTTTTTGTTTGTTTGTTTGTTTGTTTGTTTTTTGCCCTTTTCTGTCTTTCTCGCCCCCCCAATTTGGACACCCACAACACCACTGGGCTGTTTTGTGATTTATGAGCTCACAAAACTCACTAATCCTTCTCCCTTGGTTACCTTGATGTAAAGAAGTCCTCGCTTTCTCTGTAGACAGGAGGGCTCTACTTCTCCCTGGGACATAGACCACCAGGCCCTGGTCAGGACCCCTCCCATGAGGCTGTGGGGTTTATTTGTGGCCCATTCATTCAAAGGTTATCATTGTCAGAACCCCCCTGACAGTGATGAGGAAAAGGCAAAAGCAAAATGAGGGACAGGAGGAGTTTTCCTGCAGCACAAGTCTTTCAGCCAACCTCTTCCCGGCCATTGCTCCTCGGTGAGCTGGGGGCCACCACCGGGCCTCAGTGGGTCTTGGCGTCTCCCAGCAACTGGGACCTGAGGGCAGCTTTGGTGGGAACTTGCCTGCAAGCCCAGCCACTGCCCTGGAGGGAGGACACCCTGACATTACTTCAGGTCTTGCTCCAGTGTCACTGACCCAGATAGGCCACCTCTCACCCCCTTCCTCCTAGCTCCTGACACCTCCTTTTTATTTATTTATTTCTTTATTTCTTTCCCTTTTTTTTTTTGAGATAGAGTCTTGCTCTGTTGCCCAGGCTGGAGTGTGGTGGCACAATCTTGGCTCACTGCAAACTCTGCCTCCCGAGTTCAAGTCATCCTCCTGCCTCAGCCTCCCAAGTAGCTGGGATTACAAGCGTGCAACACCATGCCCAGCTAATTTTTGTATTTTTAGTAGAGATGGGGTTTCACCATGTTGGCCAGGCCAGTCTCAAACTCCTGACCTCAGGTGATCCACCAGTCTCGGCCTCCCAAAGTGCTGGAATTACAGGTGTGAGCCACCACGACGACCAGCATCCTCTCGGTTTTGCATTTTTCCTTAGCCCTTCCCACCATCTGTCAATCTGCTTCTCCTACCTTTCACCCTTGTGCCTTCTCTGCTAGAATGTAGCACAGGGATCTTCATTTTGTTCATGGTTTTCTCCTTGCTGCTTAGAACAATCTCTGGCACATAGTAAACATTCTACAAATACTTGCTGAGTGAATGAATGAATGAATGAATGTATTTCTTAGGCCCTAAAATGAATGAATGAATGAATTTCTTCTGCCAAAAAGACCCGTTCTGTGGCCTGTCCAGCACCCTTTAGACACATACTCACAGTGAATTCTGGAAAAGCAGTTGTCTGGACTCTATGGTGGCTGGTCTGGAACTAGTCAAGCACAAACCAGACTCTCTCCTTGGCTGTCCCCAAGGCTGAGATTACTTCAGAGTGGCACCCCTTTCTGACCTGGCCACAGCACACCAGCAGGAGCTGCTGCAGGAGCCCTCCCCGCCCCCTCCCCCAACAACTGGGCCAGCACTGGACATCTTGAGGCACTTCTCTGTTTTGGAGCTTCCCCCAAAACTGTTTAGGAGGCATGCCGGCCCCAGAGCTTCCTTGGTTTCCTTAGACGGGGCCAGGACCCTGGGGTCACCAGGAGGGAGAGAACAGAGACCCGCGGCTACTGGGCTAGGGAAGCTGATGCTTAGCTTAAGCTGGGACCCCACGTGGAGCCAGTGAGGGGCAGGCTGAACCCCGGCCATGGGAGAGGCCCAGGGGACAGAGAGACAGAGGCAGAAGGCCTCGGAGCAGAGGGGCAGAGAGAATGGGACAGACAGAGAACAGAACGCCTGGGAGAGACAAAGATAAAAACACAGAGGGAGAAAGATGGGGAGACACAGAGAGGGAGACCAAAAGAGAAACAGCCGGTGGGTGGAAGGCCTGGAGACAGACAGACAGAGGCAGAGGACAAGGGAACGGCAGAAGCTGCAGTGAAGGGTGGCCGCGGCGGCAGCAGGCCACAGGGCGCAGCTGAATCGCCGCTCTGTTCCCGGGGCGCACTGAGGGGCTTTCTTCGCGGCCGTGGGAAAGTGGTGGGCGAGCGCGCGCCCCGGCCGCCGTGTGGACGGTAATTAGCCGGATTAGGGCGGGAGCCGCGCGGGCCTGGCGGGCCCGGCCAGGGAACAAAAGGCCCCTCTTTGCCCGCGCAAACGGCGGGGTCGCGAGGTCACCGGGCAGGGTCCCCCCCGGAGCGAGTGAGGGGACGCACCCCCGGAGAATGGGGTCTCTGTGCACCTGGAGGGGGCTGGCGGGGGCCGCCTGCGGGCCTGGGACCCCAGGGAGGCCGCAGCCCGGCTTCAGGGTGCAGACTTGGGGGCGCTTGCGGAGAGCAGGGAGGAAGAAGAGGCACAGAAGCCGAGAATGGAGGCCAGAGACGGGGAGACACCAAGGGGGCAGGAAGCTGGCCCGTTCTTACTAGTAATAGTATCTGTGACATGGGCAACATTTATTGAGTGCTTGCTGTGTACCGGCTCCACGCCCAGCCTGGGAGACATATATCATCTCATGTAATCCTCATAACAACCTCCTAAATCAGATACTGTCATATCCAAGTTTTACAGATAAGAGAGGTAAGGCGCAAGGATTGTGGTTTGCCTGAGGTCACACAGTCAGAAGGGGTGCCTCACATCTTAGATGGCACACAGTAAGCACCTAACAATTGTGTGATGAATGAATGACAAGGTTGGCAGTGTCTGGAAAAGGCAGAGACACAAAGAGCCCCTGGCCTCACCCCCTGGCCACCCACAGCCTGGAGATGTTTGGGAAGTGGGAGCTCCTGGCCTTCAGGGAAGCTGCCTGGGAGATCTGCAGAGGCGGGTGTCAGCGCTGACAGCTCACCCACTTGGGGCAGTGTGGGGGATGCCAGTCACCAGGGTCACGGGCTGAAGGGATGGGACATGTTTCTTTCCAGCAGCCCCAGCAGAACTGTAGCTCCCTCAGGGCTCTCTGCCTGCAGCCCCAGGTGCCTCCAAAGCCCAGGGCAATGTGAAGGGCTGATGGTGTCCCATGGGAGTGGGAACAGGCGGCTCTGGGGCCTTCCCCCGCCACCAAGCTCTCACCAGCCATGCCTGAGGGTCAGAAAGGCTCTGACTTTCAAAGAGCATTCTCTGGGCTGTGGGTGTCATGCCCCAGCTGACCAAACATCTCTCCTCACGGGAGATGACATCAGAGACCACACACTCCAGCCCACAACCGCCAGCAGGTGATGGGAGTGGGAGAAGTGCACAGGGGGGCCTCGCGTGGGGCATTAGGGGCCGTGGGGCCTATGGTAAAGCCTGCTGTCGACAGGACAGTCACTGCATACTGTGGCTCATGAGTGCTGTATGAGCCGAGCTGGTCAGGCCTGAATTTTTAAAGAGAAATACCAATTCCAGACCAGGCACGGTGGATCACCCTTCTAACCCCAGCACTTTGGGAGGCCGAAGTGGGCAGATCACTTGAGGTCAGGAGTACAATACCAACCTGGCCAACATGGCAAAACCCCGTCTCTACTAAAAATACAAAAATTAGCTGGGCATGGTGGTACATGCCTGTAATCCCAGCTACTCAGGAGGCTGAGGCAGGAGAGTTGCTTGAACCTCGGAGGTGGAGGTTGCTGTGAGCCAAGATTGCACCACTGCATGCCAGCCTGGGGGTTAGAGTCAGACTCCGTCAAAAATAAAGAAAAGAAATCCACCCTTTTGGGTGGGATTTCCATGTTGCAAAGTCTGATGTGGGCCAGGCTAACCTCATTACGGGCCAGGTTCAGCAGCAGGTTGGCAGCTCACAACCTTCTTCCGGATGCTCTGAGCCTCCAGAAGAAGGAATGCCCTGTTCCCTCCCCTCAAACCCTCTTCCCCCAGCTTCTCCAGGGCCAGTGAATGAAAGGAGCAGGTAGGATGGGTGCTTGGGGGTGCCCAGTCCCTGCCCACATACCTGTGCCCTGCCTCAGGGCTGTCCCCTGATAGAGATGCTGTACCTGCCCTGAGAGCCTCAGTCCGAAGAGGCTCAGGCAGGAAGTCTCCAGGCCACTGGGATCTGGGTGACTGGGCACATGGCCAAGAGCTGGAGATCATCACACCCCGCTCAGCTGGGGGAAGCCCAGTGACCCATTCAATGAAGGTTTCTTCTGGGGACACAGCACTGGGGTTTGCAAGCTGCAGGCCCAGGAGCAGGAAAGGCCTGCTTCCGCCTGGCTCCGTCCCACCCCACCTCCACCCAGCCCCACCAGCCTCTCCTCATGTGTGGAGTTAACACTGTTCCAATTCTCAGCTGAAGAAACTGAGGCACAGAGGGTTGCTGTATTTGAAGGGAGTGGAGAGTGAGCATCTGAGGGAGTAGCTTCAAGGGGCTCCAACAGTGAGATTTGTTGGAAAAGTGGTGCTTTCTTAAAAATTGACATGTGTTTTGCATCCTCCTTCATAATATACACATGGCTACTTCAATATGAAAATGACAGTGGTTTTCTTCCTGTAGTCTGGTAAACTTGGTGCCCTCGAGGATGAGCCAAGCTTGTCCTACAGCATCTGGAACCCCTGGCACGACCCTGTGCACCCACACAGTCCACATTCACAAGAGAGAGAAGCCCAGGTGGGAGCCTGTCCCCCAGAGTCAGCTCGTGACAAAGTGACCCACTTTCTTGGGGTGCATGATATGTATGAAGGGGGGTCTGCTACTGAGCATGCCTCTCCTTAGGTGCCCCATTTCTACCTCATGGAAAACCAGGCGTTGGGGGAGGCCGCTCCTCCTTCCCTTCCCCAAGGCAGACACAGCTGTGACTCAAAGCTGAACCCCTGAGGGGCGATTGTCTGGCTGCAGATCTGGACATGGGCAAAGATGGACACAGGCTTTGTTTTCTCCTCCTTCTGCAACCTTCATGTTCTCTCCTTTTTCCAATGGAAACTTCTATCATAGCAGCGGCTTCTTCCAGCTCCTGAGAGGGGCAGATGTGGGCGGCAAAGGGCTCCCAGCCCCAGGCATGGCCTGGGGTGTGAGGAGGGCCTCAGGCGCCAGGCTAATGACTAAGAGGTGGCAGTGAAAATCCAGGGGTCAGGCCTCTCTCTCCCATGGCGCCTGAAAGAGCAGGAGTCAGGGAGCAGAGGCCAAAGGGGTGGACAGCCAGGGGAGGGGCGAGCTGCGGGACAGCTGCCCTCGGAGGGCAGGAGGCAGTTCCACTCAGCTTGAACTCAGAGGAGGAGCTTTAGAACCAGGGCAGAGAGAGGAACATAAATCTCTGGACCTCAGCAGCCCAGCAGAGCGAGCTGGGGGTGCTGGGTGGTTCTTGCACCTCTTCTGCAAAGCCTCCTCACTTTTCCCTTCTAGTGGCTGATGGTAATTTCAGAGACAAACAGCCCAGGATTGCTGAGGGTGTGGCAATGCTTGCTTCCCGCCCCAACTCCCACCCTGTCAGGGTGGGGGACAGATTTAGGGAGAAGTGTAATTCAAAAGAAAACCCATGTTCTGGTGAGAACGCCTCAATTTCCAAGAAATGTGGGAAACATTTGGAGTTATTTCAGTCCCCGATCAAATTTCTGAGCCCAGCATTCCCAGCCAGGCCCAGAACATTTTGGTTAGAGTCCCCTCTTCCCCTCTTTCCCCACTTTGCACACAGCCAGCTGCGGGGCTCAAGTTCCAGCCTGGGATGTGCAAGGCAGCGGCTCAGCCCTTTCTGCCATTGGGAAAGGAGGAGTTTCATTCCAAGGCTTACAGCCAATTACATTGACCACTTATTCAAAACTCCAGCCTCAAGGAAAACCAGATTCCCACAAGTGTCTCACCTCTCCCCAACTCTCCACTCCTTGCCTACCTCCACCCTATCTTCTGGGTCACAAGTATATACATACATAGGTCTCCTGGCCTAGAGATTGCCAAACTGCAGTATAGTCACCAAGGAGGCCTGAGTCTCAGGAAGGGGTGTGGAGAGAAACCTGCTCTACCCATCTGTGAACTTGATATCACAGTTCTGGACATGCACTGAGAAAGGATGGGTTTGTCCATCCAAAATGCAGTAAGCCATGAAGGAGTTCAGCATCTGATCCAGGTAGCCTCCGTGTCCTGCTGATGGGCTGAGGGAGGACACTAGAATGGCCAGGCCCCTGTGGCTGGATTCCAGCAAGCCTTTCATAGCGTCCTCTGCCATGGAGGCCTGGAGGGTGGAGCAGTTCAGGTTGAAGGCTTTGTGACTCCTCAGGGGCTAGGCCTCGAGGCCTGCCTGTGGTGGTGTGGCGAGAGCTTCTTCAATAGCTTTGGTCCTGGCCCCTTCAACATGTTTATCAGGAACTTGAGTGGATATGTGGTTGGTAGAATTTGCAGACCATCCAAGCTGAGAAGAGTGAGAAATGTGCTGAATAATAAAATTGAGATCCAAAAAGGTTTGGTCAGGCTGGGTGGATAGGCCACATTTAAAGAGATGAGTCTGAAAGGGGTTCAGAGTAAGGATCTGCTTGTGGAATACAAGAAATCCAGTGTCAGCACAGGTTAAAAGAAAAAAAAAAAAAGACTGAAAGATTGTCGGTATTCAGATGAGTGCCAATCAACTGTGAGATGAATCTGCACAAGATACTGGTGTGATCTTCAGGTGCATTAATGGAAGTCTTGTTTCGTGTCAATTTCTTGTGAGTCCTCTGACAACCCACATCAACAGCCTTTGGGGCTTGTTAAAAATTCAGACTTCTGTGCCCATCCCAGATTATTTAACTGAACTCTATAGGGAAGGGGCCCCAGAATATGCATTTACAGCAACCTCCCAGGTGATTTTTGAGAACAGTTGCAGCTCTTTCTGTCATGCTGGGCCCTCTTGCCAGGATTGTCCTCCCTCTTGGCAAAGTAAGAGGGTGCCTGCCCAAAAAAGCTTCCCTGTCTGCTAGAAATTCCACTGATGAACCTTTGCTCCTTGGGTTGGGAGCTTGCCCCTACAAATGGTCTTGTTAGCAAAGATGTTAGAGGATAAAGACAGCTGGCTGGTGGCCAAATTGTGGTTGGGGCCCCTGGGTGGAGACACAGGCTGAACTTCCCAGACAAGAAAAAGGCTTCATCGTATTGCCCAAGGGCCATGATCTAGCTCAGCCTGAAGCCAGGGAGAGGCTGAGAAATAAGCCATTTGTTCTTCACTGGCGTGGGAAGAGCTCAGGCTTTGGAGAAGCAGCCTGGACATTGGACTGTGACCCTGAACATTGCCTTCAACTTCTCTGAGGCTCACTCTCCTCCTCTGAGATACGTTCCTCACACAGCTGTTGTGAGTAAATGAAATAATGTATGGAAAGCTCCACGGGGCTTTGGCATACAGTAGATGCTCAATGTTGCTTGTTGAATGCGTGAACAGGTAAGTACATAGTGAAATGGACAGATGGAAGAATGGACAGATGGATGGATAGACAACTTCTGTGGATTCCTCTTTCTTACTCGCAGACAATCAGCCTTTGCCTCTGACTTGATTATCCCCACAGTCCTCCACCCCAGCCCCCAGTGTAGTACCCTGACATCTCACAGATGTCTCGCTTTGAGGTCCAAGTCATACCTCCTAAGAAAAGCCCCTCTCCTTTCCCAATCCCTCTCTCCTTAGTGCCCTTTTCCAAGCCCCTACCCAAATCCAGGGCACTCCTGTCTGGCATTAGGTCTCAAATTCAGAGCAGGGGCATATCTCAAGTCACAACCTTGACTGGTTCCCCCCAGGTCCACCCACAGTTGCTACTCATTCCAGGTCCGTTCACCTTTCTGCCAGCTTGCAGGCGCAGCCCCATTTCCAGTCTGGCTAGGACTTGTGGAGGAAAATCAGCTGAGGGAGGCACAGATCCTGCCCTCTTGGAACTTGGAGTCCAGGAGGAAAAGAAAGACACTGTTACAAGGCGGTCACCACTGAATATGAGAAAGCATTCCTAGCTGGCAGAATTAGGGAAGACTGCGTGAAGGGGGTGACTTTGGATCTTCAAGACCTGATCCATTTGGGCATGCAGAGTTGGGGAAAAGCATTCCAAGAAGGAACAACCTAAGCAAAGGCAGAGAGGGCCAAGTAGAAGATGGTTGTGTCTGGCAGGAGCGTAGGCGAGAGGAGGTAGACCAGGAGAGCCCAGATCCGTTTGGGAAAGCCATTGTGCAAGACCATGAATGCCAAACTGAGGCATTAACTTAACTCCTTGAACATCGAGGAGACAGCAGGGGCTGTAGTCTGCCTGTGGCCTCTATCCCTCTCCCCTAGGGGATCTAGTCACAACCTCTCTCTGTACCCTGCTACTGTTCTCCCAGCAGGCACCCTGAGCTCTGGCCTGGGTGCCCAGGGAAAGGATCATTCACTGAACCTTCTGTGATTCATAGCAGCTCAGTGGGTCATCTCTTCTGGGGCCATCTGCATTCACAAAGCAGCACAGACTCTGTCCATCACTGGTTCCAACAGCCTTACACAGGCTGTTGGGGGTATAAGGCCTGAACTTACAGCTGAGTGTTGTCTGCTGATACCTGTGTAAGGGTGAAGGGCTACTCAGCTCCAGACACATGCTGCCATTCTTTTGGTTGTAGGCCACCCTCTCTTCCTCCACTCCCTACAGTCTGCAAGTGGCAGGTCTGGCCTCTGCACTTTCCCCAGCTAATCCAAGCCACACAGAGTGCAGCCAGCCCGCCAGCAAGTCTTGTTTCACTGGAATGTTGGCATCAAACTTGAGATCGGAAATGAACTCATTATCTGATTATTTTTATTTATGAAAATATAACTGCTCTGGGAGAGGCCTTTCTAAGTGGATGAGTAATTCTCTCCCCTTCACACACACATGCTCAGACTCATATGTTTAGACACACACATACTCAGAAACTCAGATATTCAGCCCTCTCTTCAGACGCACACACACACACACAGGCAGCCACATGTTCCTTTAGGTACACACGTACCACATGAAGATGTGTGCTCTGGGTCTAATAATACCTTCGAGGACAGGGACATTGTCTCTTTTATTTACTGTGGAATCTCCAGTGGCACATAATAGGCAACAGTAAATATTTGCAGAATGAATGAACGAATGAATGGCTAAGTCATAGATGCATGCACCCTCACACACGTTATTACTCAGACATACACACTTACATGCATACATATATATCTGGGCTCTCTCCCCCTCCGGAACAAAGTCAGTGAATCCCTAATTCTGCAGCCTAAAGTCTTCACACCATGAACTTCATCATGAAGGTACCATCCAGGACCTTCCAGTGGAGATGCCTGTTGGCAGTTCCCAGGAGGCCAAAACAGCATTCCCCCTGACCCACTAAGCCCTCACCAGATGCTCACAGCCATCCCAGGCCTTGCCAACCTGAGACCAAATGTGTTGGTATGGCCAAGAAAGCCCGAGAGGGTTACTAAGGGCAAATTGTTTTCCAGGAATGTTCTCTGCGTGCTGCCCCCACTCATCCATGGCTGGCTCACTGGCAGCTCCTGGCATGGGGTCTTGGTTAATACCAGCCCCCAGGCTCTGTCTCTCTCTCCTCCAGCTCACAGCCATGACTCAGGCTATTCAAGGCCTGCAAATATCTCCCTGGGAGGGGACTAGGCCAGCGGCATGGCTAGTGGCCAGGCAGGGGTGAAGATCCCAAGAAAGAACTGCCTGAAGGCTGATCGCAGGGCAGAGCACCCGGTGGGTCCATAATGCTGAGCCCTGACTATCTCTTCATTCCTCCCCACAGAGAGGGCAGTCTTTGTGTGGTCAGAAGAGCTCTGGGCTAGAGGAAGACTCACCTGAGTTGACATCCCTGCTGGCCACATACTGGTCATGTGGCTTTGGACAGGTCACTAACCTAGAGCTTCAGTTGCCTCCAGCACCTTGTGCAATTACATACTTCCTGCCTTGCTGCCCCAGGCCCCAGGCTCTCCTGACCTTCCTACCAGGCCTTGAAGAAGAGCTGCGACTCCCTCCATAGCATTTCAGGCCTCTTCAAGTGGCTCTTTATGTTTCTTTGTTTGTTTGTCTGTTTTGAGACAGGGTCTCACTCTGTCACTCAGGCTTGAGTGCAACGGTGTGAACATGGCTTACTGCAGCCTCCACCTCTGGGCTTAAGTGATCCTCCCACCTCAGCCTCCTGAGTAGCTAGGACTACAGGCACATGCCACTACACCCTGATAATTTTTGTATTTTTTGTAGAGATGGGATTTCACCATGTAGCCCAAGCTGGTCTTGAACTCTTGGACTCAAGCAATCTGCCTGCCTTGGCCTCTCAAAGTGCTGGGATTATAGGCGTGAGCCACCATGCTCGGTCTCAAGTGGCTCTTTAAAGGCATGAGCCCTCTAGGATGGGTCTTCCATTCCTCATAGCCAATAGTATGAAAGAGCGCCTGACCTTCCCAAGAAGCTGCACCTGGAACGGGGAGGGCACTGGGAGGTGGGGACAACTACTTCATTAACACTATTGTGTCCCAAAGCCTAGCCAGTGAGAAGGAAGGACTTGACCTCTTAAAACTCCAAGTCTCCTGGCCAGGCATGGTGGCTCACACCTGTAATCCCAGCACTTTGGGAGGCCGAGGTGAGTGGATCACCTGAGGTCAGGAGTTTGAGACCAGCCTGGCCAACATGGTGAAACTCCATCTCTACTAAAAATAGGAAAATTAGCCAGGTGTGGTGCTGTATGCCTGTAGTCCCAGCTACTTGGGAGGCTGAGCCAAGAGAAAGGCTTGAACCCTGGAGGCAGAGGTTGCAGTGAGCTGAGATCATGCCATTGCACTCCAGCCAGGGAGACAGAGAGAGATTCCGTCTCAAAAACAATTTTTTTAAGTTAAAAAAAAAAACTCAAGTCTCCCAGGAATTCCACTCCCAGTTGTCCACCCAAGAGAAACAAATGCACGTGTCAATGACTAGGTATGCACCTGAGTCCTTTATTCATAGTACCTCAAACTAGAACACCCAAATATCCATCAACAGGGGCGCTAAACAAATCATGGCATACTCATATAATGGAACACTACACAGTGATTAGAACACAACAACACAAAGCATCTGCTACACACAACTGCACGGGTGAATCTGCCATGCATTATATTGAGTACAATAAGCTGGACATAAAGAGAATGTTTGATACCATTTTTATGAAAGTCAAGAACAGGTGAAATGAATCTAGGCTGACAGAAATCAGACAAGCAGTCACCCCTAGGGATGGTATTGATTGGGAAAGGGCACAAGGGAACCAACTTTGGAGCTGGAAATGTTTCAAATATTGATCTGGTGGTTCCATAAGTCTAGACACACATGTGGCCATCCATCAAGCTATACACTTATGCTCTGTTAATGCTACTGTATGTAAGTTACAATGGGGAGGGACCAAGTCACAAAGGATCTAATCCATGCAGAAAGGCAGAAAGGAAGCTGTCTAAAGGGAAGTTGCAGGGTTTGGAGCAGAAGGGCCAGGGAACAAGAATAGAGTGGAGCTAATAGTGGAAGGGAAAGCTTAGAGCATTCTCCCCAGAGAGGCTGAGCACCCACCTAAGGAGGGGCTGTGGGGAAGGACGGGGCAGGGACTGGACCTCCAGCAGACTCCACACATGCCAGATCAGGTCGAGCTGCCTTCAGTGGGTTTCCTACACAGAATTGGTGCCTCGAGACTGGAACCCAAGATGGAAGCAGATCTCAGTTGTGTACTATCTGCCCCTCATTCCTTCTTCCCTGCCCACAGCCGTAGGACCAAGAAGAGGCTGAGCCCCAAGTCCCTTTTAGCTCTAGTTAATAGGCAAACTCAGTCTGCCCAAATGTGCTTAAATAAAAAGTGTAAAGGAGAGGGCCTTGCTTTATTCTCAACTAGACTCCTGGATAGAGACTCTCATAAGAGAATATTCTAGAAACCTGCAGGCTGGCTCACTACTCTCTTGTTGATGGTCTGTGGGCCCATGAGTGCGAGAATGCATGTCCAGGTGTGTGTCTGCCTGTGAGTATAATGTTTCCCTATAATGGGGTCCTCAGAGTTACAGTCACATCCCCCAGCCCCTCCTCACTCTGCTATCTTACCTCTGTTTAGCATCCCCTGCCCCTCCTCCCTGGATACCCCTGGTCTTCCTGCTGCCCCTGACCCTCCTGCCTTGACAGTGGAGTCTGATGACCTTTTCCCAATGATGTGCAGAGGCCAAGCCCCCACCCATCTCAGCCTTTTTTAAAGGAACCCAGGGAAGGCAAAATTTAACCTTTAGTCTTGCTTTCAAGTGCCATATCGACAACTCAGAATTTCACCATGCCGTGGGTCTTGAAGGCTGACTGTGAACAACTGGTGGCATTCTGAGGGCAATCTTAAGGGCACAGCACCCACCCCCAGCCCTGAAGCTCCTAAGGATGGGCAGTCACAGCATCTCTATGAGGGACCAGATGAGGCCAGTGAGGAGAAGCTGCCAAGCCACAGGCAGCTCTGGCCACATCGACCACATCTGCCTCTCTGGAATGATGGAAGGCACTGGGGCTCCCTTCCCCAGGCCCAGCCTTGTCCCGCTCTCCTCCCCTGGGTGGCCTCTGCTCCAGCCAGGCCAATTTCCTTACATGTCCTAAACGAGCCATTGTCAGACCTTCCCCATCGGTCCCCACCCAGCAGCAGACATGTATTGCACATTCACCACAGTGCCAAGTGAATCACGTTCCCATGAATAGGTGCCCTCGCTGCACTCACTCCACAGGTGAGGAAACCTTGGTGGAGAAATCAAGCAGCTTCCCTGAAGTCACACCACTGACAATCAGTGGAACCAGGATTTGAAAGACTCAGCTGATCAAACAGGATGCAATCAAGAAGCCAGCCAAAACCTGGCAGTGGGACTCCAGAGCCGGCCCCACCAACCCCTGATGGTCTGTTAACTCCTGCCCAGCATGTCCTTTGGTGGAAAACTATGGAGTATGGTGGCCTAAGGCACCGGCCAAAGAGCCTGGGTTCCTCTTCCGGTTCCTCTTCCAGTTCCTCTTCCTGTGTGGATGCTTGAGTGCATTACCCAGCCCTCTGTGCCTCGGTTCCCTCCTCTGTATCACTTGAAGGTGCATGGATGGGAGTAGGTGGGACAGGCACTCCCACCCACTCAGAGCTCCCAAGTCCGACTACCTCACCAAAGGCCGCCTTTGTCCTTGGCCCACACTGGGTCCAGTCTGTTGCAGTGGAGTGCAGGCCTGTGGTACAATGCAAGGCGACCACGTGTAGTTCCTGCACCAGAGAGAGCCATGGGACAGGGGTTTAGTTAAAAACTCACAGACTCCTCATCAACGCAGTGGCCAGCACACGTGCAGCCCTGTGCCAGGGACCCTGGAGCTTACCACCCATGCTCCTCCAGCCCATCTGGAGCTCCTGCCCCCAACCCCAGCATCCTATTCATCTATAACTACTGCATCCTGGAATGCACCCTAATTCTTTTTCCTGGATCTCATCTGTGAATTTCCCCAGTTAGGCTGTGAGTACCCTAAAAGCAAGGACTCTAGTTTCCTCATCCTCCGTCTCTGATAAAGGCTGGTCCAGACATCAGGCCCTCAAAACACACTTGAAATGGATGGAATTGGGTTTGGGGGCTTAGTTACTTTAACTTTGGAATGGCACGTTAAATATTCATTCTTACTAGAGGTGGAAAAAGCAACAGTATGGAGGGAGTGGATGTGGACTTTGATGCAAATGTATGCAAACCACTGTGCAATGATATGCAGATGTGTATCCTGGATCTGTGGGAAGGAGTCCTGTGACTTCAGAATCCTGGTTCTGGCGGGCTTTGCTCTCTGAGGGGCTCTGCCCCTGCTGGGGATCTTGCCATCTCTCATGGCAATGCTAAGAGCTGGCTGCTATGCAGCATTCTGGCGCCAGTGGAAACCATTTGGGGATCCATGTCATCTTCTGATCCTCTGTGAAGCTGTTCCCACCCATCAGGGCAGATGAGCCAACAGGAGGCTGTAAAGACAGAGGCCTGCATGAGGAAAGGCTGGTGTGTAGCCAGAGCTGGAGGCTCCTGGGTTCCAGGGACACAGCTCTGGGGGACCACGGAGCGTGGGACCAGGGAGGAAAGACCACACTTGGTCTCATTTCCAGCTCTCTGCTGTGGCCACCACTGGGGAGCCCATGGCTGCCTGCCACTCCCCACCACCACTCCCAGCCCTAGGCTGTGCTGCCCACCAGCCCTTAGTCAGTGCCCTGCATGGTAGGCAGGCCATGGTACCTGGGAGATCTAAGGGCTTCCCAGCACTGTAGCCACCATGTATGGAGCACCCTCTCTGGCCAGGCACCATGACCAAGCACTTTACCCATATTATATCACTTAATCCTTGACAGCCCCACCAGGTAGGCTGTACTGTTATGATCCTCATTTTATAGATGAAGAAACAGAGGCCAAGATCATCCAACCTGCAAATGGTCGAGCTGGGATTCAAACCCAAAATTGTTACACTCCAAAAGTGGCCCTCTTAACTGCCACTGCCTGCCTCCTCTCCCACACCACAATGGCCACTGTGTACCCAGTTCCCATAAGGGACATTTCGGGAGGGGGACAAGTCCAGGGTTGAGAGGGGGAAAGTTCCAGTGTAGCGGTTGGGGTTCCCCGCCCCATGCAAGGTAAGGTAAGCTGGCAGCCACCTAATTGAAACACACACTCCCTCCACACCCCCTGCCTCACCTAGAATGTCCCCCTCTCAACTACAGCAGCCCCTGGAGTCCCACCGGTAAAACCTCATGCTTTTTTTAGAGAATGCTTTTTCTGTGGGACAAGCGCTGCTTTCTTTAGTCTCCTATTTTAAAAGACAAATCCTCTTGGAAGGCAGGAGAGGCCAAGGCCGAGGTCAGCAGGGAGGTCCTAGAGAAATGTATACAAAAGCCAGGAGGGCCCAGAAGGCAAATTCTGTGGTCAAATTCAGGGATGTTATGGCCCTGGGATGAGGATAACAGTAAGGGTGACCCTGGGCACCCTACCTGGGGCACCTGGTACTCTTTCCCACCAGTTGCACATCATATTCCACACCCAGCAGACCCTCAATCAATGGCATTCTAGCTAGTCATAACAGGAGGGTAACCCTAAGAGATGTAGCAGAACTGCAATTTTCACCTCACTTTAGAGTCCGAGAAACTGAGGCCTAGAGAGGCTGTGAGTAGCTCCAACTTGACAGAGGGGTCAGAGCAGACCCAGATCAGTACTCAGGAGTCCAGAGTTGGTTTCGGGGTGCAATGAGAGGCTGGTGGGTGGGGTCACCCATGGCAGTGCAGCCCTGGAGGCCCCATCTCTTTCAGATAAGTCAAGGTGGTGAGGTCAAGGGGAAGGGGAGGGAGGACAAGAGCAGAGAGGTGATGTAAGGGGAGCAGCGGGGGCTGGCAGGGGCCGAGAACCCCAGTGCCTGGGAATCTTCAGGGGCTCTGCGAGGCAGCCCAAGGCCGGGGTTCCCACAGCGGCAGGTGGTCACCAAGCGGGCCAGGCCGGACAGGGCTGGCACCGACTCTAGCGGGGTGGAGGTGCCAGCTCTCACCCGCCAGCCGGCCTGCCAGCTGGGGAAGCTTAATTAGAATTCCTCAGCCCTCCAACCCATTTCCTTCCTGGTGAACAGGACAACTAATGGCCCCTGTCGCCTGCTGCCAGGGTGAGGTGGGTCGGGCTGGCAGCTTCAGGCCGGGCTGGGGGTAGGGGTGACCTCTAACAACCCAGGAAGCAGGCCTCTCCCCTGCCCTGGGGGAGGGAGCAGCCCACAATGTGACCCGAAATTTCCCCAAGTTAAAGACCATCTGCTTGTCTGTCTATCCATTCCCCCAGGGCCCAGGGGGCTGGTGAGTGTGGACAGACAGACACAGGCTGTGGGAAGCTGCAGTGATTAATGAGTGATGAAAACCAGACTCCGTCAGGATGGGGGTGGGGACGGAGAAGCAGAGAGAGGCTGTCTGTTTTATGCTTGGCTCAGCTCTAAGCCCACAGCTCAGGGGAGGAGGGTGGAGGCAGCTGAGGGCAGTACTGGGCCCTGGCCTCAAAATCCCAGTCCGAGCATAGGGCCCCAGTGCATGGACACCCCCCTCATATCCCAGTACCTCCTTCAGCCTCTGCCCTGGAAGGTTTCCCCAAGAGGCACTAGCTTTACTCCCAAATCCCTGGGACTTACACTGGCCCTCAAATACCATCTGTCCCAGAACACCCCAGAAGCCACGGGGAACAGCAGAGAAAACAGCCTCACCAACCCTCCAATCTTCTTGTCATGGGGCCAACTATTCTGAGGCCCAGACCCTGAAGCTCCTCTCACCCCTCACCCCGACAAACACATGACCACTCCCACATTCCCAAACTCTGCCCCCAGGACCTGCTCAGCCCAGGCTTCACCGTGGAAACTCTGAAAAGCTGAAGTCAAGCAGATTTTTCTCGTATGTCAAAGACAGCAAAAGCCGCATCTAAGAGGATTCAGCTCAAACCTCCAAATCTGCAAATCCACAGTCAGGAGAAACCCAAGCAGGAGAGACGCTTGCACAACCACTGCTTTTGGTCCCCACCCGACAGACACCTGGAGGGACCTTGGCAATATCCTCGTCCCCTGCCCGAAAATATTCCCACACTGGCACATCTGCCCCAGGGCCTGGGATTCCACCATTCAACCCTGCCCTCCCTCTGCAACACTGAACTGAAAGAGTCTTGCCGAGGTTTCCAGTGCGTCCCCCCTCCCAGGGCCTAGGATCTGAGCAGGGAGGGCTGGAAAGAAGGAAATGCTACACAGACAGAGGAAGTAGCTTCGGGAAGGTGGAGCACAAAGGCAAACTTCGCTGACAGAAGATTCTTGCTGCTGGCCGACCAGGCCTGCCTGTCGCGAGAATCAAAATTGTTTTCTTTTGTCGGAAAAATATGTCCAAGGTAGTTCTTGTGTTGTGGTCAGGGACGCGGGTAAGGAAGCAATAGTGAGTGCCTCCTTTTTGCCTACCAGGTACCTTGTGCATATCTGTTGGCTTATTGCATCTTAGAAACTCCTGAAGAAACTGAGGCTTGGGGAGGTTGCCTGCCCCCATGCACCCCTCAGGGACTAAGTGACAGAGCTGAGATCCCCAGTCCGCCAGACACAAAGCCCTCCTACTTTCTGAGGCCCCACCCTGCTGGGGAGGGAGAACTGGACACCATCTGGGAAGAATTAAGGAGGTTTTTAGAAAAGGCCTCTGCAGGAATGAGAAAACCTTTATTAGGGCTTTTTAATCAATAAAGCAGGAACAAAACCTCCCTCCCTGCAAACATTTCTGGACTCCCAGGAGATGCCCGACTGTGCCCAACAAATGATTCAGAAAGCAAGTATAAAATTTAAAAAATCCCCATCCCAACAAGTCAGAGAATGCTTTTTACTGGATGTGGAGGAGGGGAAGCTGAACCTCATGGCTCCTTGGATCTCAGTTCCTGTCTCTTGCCTTAACAGAGCCCAGACTTGTCATCTGAGAGGAAGGGGGAGGCTGAGGTCACTGCCCTTCTCTGGTTTCTGCCAAGAGCTCTGCTCTTCTCCAAGGAGGTGGCGGGGCTGGGATGGCTTTGCACCCCGCAGGCTCCAGCAGGATCACATCTGCTAGGGTGCGTCTTAGAAAGGGGAGTGTGAGAAGCGGGTCCCCCAACTCTGGTACTCCTGGCCAAGGCTGAGTGCCTGTGGTTCCTTTGTGGCCGTTCAGGTGGGAAAAGTGTTTGTGATGCCAAAAAATCAGCTAGGCTCAGCCCTGAGCCCCAGCCGGGTACCTGTAAACTGAGGGCCTTACTTAGCCTGTCCCATCTGCAAAGGGAGAGTCATCAGATGCTTCCCAAAGACCTTCTTAGGGTGAAATGAGAAAGTGGAGTATATTCATTTTCTATTGCTGAATCACAAATTATTACAAAGTTAGCAGCTTAAACACTACCCATTTCTTATTTCACACTTCAGGTCAGAAGTCCAGGTGGGCTCAGCTGTAGTCTCTGCTCAGGGTCTCACAAGCTAAAAATCAAAGTGTGAGCTGGCTGGCTCCTATTAGAAGCTCTTTTCCAGAAGCTCTGGGAGAGCATCTCCTTGCAAGCTCATTCGGGTTGTGATGGAATTCCACTCCTGCAGTTGCAGGACTGAGGTGGCGGTCAGCCAGGGATCCCTATCAGCTCCTCGAAGCTGCTCTCTCTCGGGTCCTTTCCACATGGTCCCCACCTTCTCAAGTCATCAAAGATGCATCGAACCCTCCCTCACACTTCACATCTGTGACCTCCTCTCCTGCCCCCAGCCAGAGAAAACCCTCTGCTTCTAAAGGGCTCGTGTGATTAGATTAGGCCCCTACCAGCTCATCTTTCTTTTCTTGGACTTAGAGTCAACTGATTTCTATCCTTAATGATGTTTTTGAAATCCCTTTGCCATATAATTTCACAGGATTGGGGGCTTGATGTCTCATCACGTTCAGGGGTTTGGATGGAAATCTTGGGGGCCATATTTAGAATTCTGCCTACATGGGAAGCAAAAGTGCTTTGTCACCTCTAAAGTGCCAGACTTAGGCTCTCATTAGAGTCTAATGAGGGTATAACCCTTAGGGAGGGTTCCCTTCCCTCTGCCCCAGGATTGCAAAGGAAAGGGTGGCACTGGATTAAGGATGGCTGCCTGTGGCCCCTGCCCCTTCTCCTCCTCCTCTTGAGCCTACCTCTGGGCTTTTCATGACTTAGAGAGGGAGCCCTGTCTCAGGACCCCAAGACTTAATCCTGTCCATCGCCTTCACCTTCCAGATCTTCAGCCATTCCACACCTGCTGCAAGTTCATTCCTGGGCTCTGCCCTTCCTTCACACTCTCTGGGTACCACCCCTTACCGGGATCTACGATAGCCGTCTACACTCACCTGCTCCCATCTCTGTCCACTGGAGCCTGGCCCCTACCAACCCCCACTGCCTTAATCTGTTCTCCCTCCCTTATCTCAGTGGACACCTTCCAGGCCATCTCTGCCAGGCTTTTCTGTGATGGCAGCCATGGAGTCTGTCTTGTACCTGTGGTATTATTCCCAACACCCAGCCTGGTGCTAGGAGCATAGCAGACACTCTAGCAAATGTTCGTCATTGTTTGTCTGGATCCATGTATCTATGTGGTCCATGTGCTAATGTACTCCCCTGCCTGCCCCAAACCTGAGCATACGTCACCCACTGTCCCCTCAGCAAGTGACACCTGTGTCACTCTCTCCCTCAGCCCAAGAGCAGTGACCACAGACAGAAGCTGCATGAGTGTGTCCATCAGGATAAAAGGCCAGCACTGACGCTGTTCTGTCTCACGCCCCCCTGCCCCCACCACACACACATACGTGCATGCACACACGAGAGGCTCTGCGTTCTCCTTGGCCTAAGGCTGGGGAGGGCAAGAGCCACCACCCACCACCTTTCTACCCCTCACCATACCTGGGCCTCAACTCAGCTGAACCCTCTAGGAGTTACTTGTGCTGGCCTTAATCTTTTTTTCTTTTTCTTTTTCTTTTTGAAATGGAGTCTTGCTCTGTCTGGAATACAGTGGTGCAATCTCAGTTCACTGCAACCTCCTCCTCCCAGGTTCAAGCGATTCTCCTGCCTCCGCCTCTCAAGCAGCTGGGATTACAGGTGCCCACTACCACATCCAGCTAATTTTTGTATTTTTAGTAGAGACAGGGTTTCACCATGTTGGCCAGTCTGATCTCGAACTCCTGACCTCAGGTGATCCGCCCACCTCAGTCTCCCAAAGTGCTGGGATTACAGGCGTGAGCCACCGCGCCTGGCCAATCTTTTTTTATTCCATCCCTGAATTTAGGCCTATGTTCTCTTTCCCCAGAGCCCCACCCACTTCCTCTTGGGAGTCCAGCCGAGGACAGTGTGGTTTGAAGAACATTCTAATCCCAGCCCGAGAGCTCTGAGAGAAAAAATGACTACAAACCCTGGAATGTAAAACCTGCTGCTTCCTGCAAAGCATTTTGAATGAAACACGTAACCAACAGCTGCAGCACAGGGAATGGAAACTCTGAGGGACGTCATGGCTCCAGGTTCCAAATAGCAGGGTTGTGAGCAGGACAAGCTCTTCATTTCAGCCCAGCCTGGACACCCTCAGCAGCACCCCTCCCTGCTCGCCTTCCAGGAACCAGGCCCATCATGCCAAGGATGTGCCGCTGTTGTTTGCTTATTCCAAACACCCCTGGCCTCCAACACAGCCAGACACCCTGTGTATAGAGGTGAGACTTCCTTCCCACTCATCAGCCCCCAGAGGCATCGAGGACCCCCAGCCCAGCTACTCTGCCCTCTCAGGAGCAGGTTAATGCATCCCTCAACATGATCCCCAGGCCAGGCTGGGCAGGGCCAGCCAATTCATGCAATGTAGGAAGATATCACTGCCGAAGCTGCTCTAGGGCAGACTTGTGGTGAGGGGGCAGGACAGGCAGCCCACGAGGGGCAAGAGGCCCTAGAATTGGAGAATTCCTGAAGATCACTCCTGCATGAAGGGAAGACAGCAAACATTTTTCCAACTTCTTTTTTTTTTTTTGAGGCGGAGTCTTCACTCTGTCGCCCAGGCTGGAGTGCAGTGGCACCATCTCGGCTCACTGAAAGCTCCGCCTCCCAGGTTCGCGCCATTCTCCTGCCTTAGCCTCCCGAGTAGCTGGGACTACAGGCGCCCGCCACCGCGCCCGGCTAATTTTTTGTATTTTAGTAGAGATGGGGTTTCACCTTGTTAGCCAGGATGGTCTCGATCTCCTGACCTCGTGATCCGCCCGCCTCGGCCTCCCAAAGTGCAGGGATTACAGGTGTGAGCCACCGCGCCCGGCCACATTTTTCCAACTTCTTTAGGGAGATATAACACACTCAATAAAACACACTCGTCTTAATGGTGTGACCTGATGAACTTTCATATATGCACACACCTGGATGAAATGTAGAACATTGCAAATACCCCAGAACATTCCCTGGATCCCCTTCCCAGTCAATATTCATCCCCCTCAGAGGTGACCATGATTTTGAACTTCTCTCACCATCAATTAATTTTGCCTCTTTTTGAACCTCATTGAAATGGAATCACCAACAGTATGTGCTTTCACAACCAGCTTACCTAGTTCATCCTGTCTATGAGATTCATCCACGTTGCAGACACACTAATGGCCCCATGGCACCTCCCACACTCCAGGTGCTGTACCAAGGACATCATGGTTACTTTTTTACACTAAGGCCTTGATATTGAACCCATTTTCCGGATAAGGAAGTTGGTTGAATCAGCAGTTCATTGCCACACAGTCAGGATTTGGAGAGGCTGGAATTCAAACCCCAGAGAGAGCCAGAACAGATTCTCTCTTCTCTTTTCTCTTAACAAACTTAAAGGGACCTGCCTCCATTATACCTAGAGATCTACAGCCTGGAATTTCCTCACAAGGGAGACCTGTTTCAGGGTTTTGTGCACTTGGGAGCCCAACAGGAGCACCCATTTTACTTTAGTCCCCTATTCCATGGGGAACATGGGCAAGGCAGAAGAGGAGGGGTGAGCAGCAGGTAAGGAGGGCGTCTCAGGAGGCCCAGACCTAGGCAGAAAAGGTTTGACAGCAAGAGAACGAAGAGGTTCATTCATTTAGTCAGTCAATATTTATTGAATGCCTGCTGTATGGCAGGCACTGTCCTAGGCACTTACTTTTTGGTTATCTACCTGTATGTATCAAACCACTCTAAAATGCAGTGGCTTAAAATGGACAACAAACATTTATTATCTCTCACAACTTTATAAGTTGGCTGGGCAGTTCTTCCACTGATCTCACTGAGGGACTTTTATGCTGCTGCAGCCAGATGGCAGCTGGAACTGAAGTCATCTGGGAGCTAGACTGGGCTGGCTGAGTCAAGATGGTGGCCTTATATGTCGGGCACCCTGGAAAGGACCCGGAGGGCTGGGCTCGGCTGGGACTAGTGCATTGCTGGGATTCCTTCTCTCTTTCTGTCCTCTATGGGCCCCTCCTTCTCCATGTGGCTTTTCCACATCTCCTCTCCATGTGGATTTCTCCAAGAGGGTATCCAGACTTCTTACATCACAGCTCCTAGAAGTAATAAAGTGGAAGTCACCAAGTCTTATTAAAGCTTAGGCCTGGCAATGGCATGGCACCACTTTGGCCATATCTTCCTGCTTAAGGTAAGTTACAAGCCTGGACCAGATTCAGCATGGGAGCAAACCCTACAAGGGAATGAATATCCTCCAGGGCCATCTTTGGAGAGTAGCTACCACCCCGCAAAACAGAAAATCATTTTCTTTTTTCATTTATTCAACAGACACTCACTGTCAGGCACATAGTCGCTTCTTAAATAGAGTATAGTTAAAGTAAACACCACTTTTGTTTGACTCACTATCATTCAGGATACCAGCCACTGAGAAGCTCTGTAAAGGGTAAATAACATTCATTGAGAGTTTACTGCATACCAGACCCTGAGTTCAGTGCTTTATGACGTCTAACTCATTTACTCCTTATTCATTTTCCCTCCTTTGAAGTAGGTGTTATTGTTTGTCCTACTTTCTAGATCACTTAGAAAATAGGTTATCTATTGCTGAATAACAAACCACCCCCAAACTTAGTGGTTTAAAACAACAATAATCATTTATTATCATTCGTGGTTTATTTGGATCAGCTGGGAAGTTCTGGCTTGGGGTCTCATGATGTTGTAGTCAGACTGTGACTGAGGATAGGGTCACTTTCTTTTTTTTTTTTTTTTTTGAGACAGAGTTTCGCTCTTTTTGCCCAGGCTGGAGTGCAATGGCGCGATCTCGGCTCACCGCAACCTCCGCCTCCCGGGTTCAAGCGATTCTCCTGCCTCAGCCTCCCGAGTAGCTGGGATTACAGGCATGTGCCACCACCCCGGCTAATTTTGTATTTTTAGTAGAGACGGGGTTTCTCCATGTTGGTCAGGGTGGTCTTGAACTCCCGACCTCAGGTGATCCACCTGCCTCGGCCTCCCAAAGTGCTGGGATTACAAGAGTGAGCCACCGCGCCCGGCATGGATGGGGTCACTTTCAAGGCTTCTTCACTCACAGGTCTGGCGCCTGGGCTGGGAGGACACAAACAAGCGGAGGCTGCGAAAGCCAGGGTCTTTCAGGCATCTCTCTATCTATGTGGCTCTCCACATGAGCTCTCCAACATGGTAGCCCCAAGATAGCCGGACTTTTTTTTTTGAAACGGAGTTTCGCTCTTGTTGCCCAGGCTGGAGTGCAATGACGCAATCTTGGCTCACTGCAACCTCTGCCTCCTGGGTTCAAGCAATTCTCCTGCCTCAACCTTCTGAGTAGCTGGGATTACAGGCACCCACCACCACGCCTTTTTTGTATTTTTAGTAGTGATAGGGTTTCTCCACGTTGGCCAGGCTGGTCTCGAACTCCTGACCTCAGGTGATCCACCCGCCTTGGCCTCCCAAAGTGCTGAAATTACAGGCGTAAGCCACCTTGCCCGGCTATTGCTGGAGTTTTTTACATGGTCACTCAGTGATCCAAAGGCACATATCCAGAGAGACAGAAACTGAGTCACTTTTCCTAACCCAGAACTTGGAAGCCATGCAGTGTCATTTATACCTCATTCTATTTGTTAAGGCAGTTAAAAAGGCCTGCCCAACACTATTCACAATAGCAAAGACTTGGAACCAACCCAAATGTCCATCAGTGATAGACTGGATTAAGAAAATGTGGCACATATACACCATGGAATACTACGCAGCCATAAAAAAGGATGAGTTCATGTCCTTTGTAGGGACATGGATGAAGCTGGAAATCATCATTCTGAGCAAACTATCACAAGGACAGAAAACCAGACACTGCATGTTCTCACTCATAGGTGGGAACTGAACAATGAGAACACTCGGACACCGGGTGGGGAACATCACATACCAGGGCCTGTTGTGGGGTGGGGGGATGGAGGAGGGATAGCAGTAGGAGATATACCTAATGGACGAGTTAATGGGTGCATCACACCAACACGGCACATGTATACATATGTAACAAACCTGCACGTTGTGCACATGTACCCTAGAACTTAAAGTATTAAAAAAAAAAAAACAAACAAACAAAGACTCAGTGCAACAACAACAACAACAAAAAGACCTGCCCAGGTACAGCAGGAGGGAGAAACAGTTCCATTTCTTGATAGGAAATGTGTCAACAATCTGAGCCATATTTAAAACCACCATAGTCTATCACCTGGACATAAGTTATTTACATTCCTTTCACATACAAAATATACTCATTCTTTTCCAAAGATCCCCCAAACTCTCATCTATTATGGAATCAGATTTAGGCTAGAAAGGTCTAGGGTCCCATTATATAAACCATCCAGGTATGGAGGGAGTTCCTCAGATGCAATTTCTCAGGCACATTTCCTTAAGTACTATTCCTCTTTATTCAGAGACTTGTGAACTAAAGAGACAAGTTGTCTGCTACTGGACCAGGTGCAGTGACTCACATCTGTAATCCCAGCACTTTGGAAGGCCAAGGCAGTTGGATCACCTGAGGTCAGGAGTTCAAGACCAGCCTAAACAACATGGTTAAACTCTGTCTCTACTAAAAATATAAAAATTAGCTGGGCATGGTGGCAGGCACCTGTAATCCCAGCTACTCAGCAGGAGAAGAATCGCTTGAACCCAAGAGGCAGAGGTTGCAGTGAGCCAAGATCACACCATTGCACTCCAGCCTGGGCAAAAAGAGTGAAACGCTGTGTCAAAAAAAAAAAAAGTTATCTGCTATTTACACACTGAACATCCAATGATGAGATAGGCATAGCGTAGCCACTATAAACACTCTTATTCAAGAGAGGGGAAAGGAGGCACACAGCCATGACTGGTCCATAGCAATTCTGAAATCCATTCAGGCTCATATTGTATTGCCAATTTCTTGATTAGGGTTCAGTCCTACTGCCTGGGAATGATTCTTTGTGGTTTTTGGCTCTGTTCTCTAGATTCTTGGTTCCACGTTCTGAATCATCCTTCTTTCTCTATAAAAAATGGCTGGTGATATGGTTTGGTTGTGTCCCCACCCAAATCTCATCTTAAATTCCCACATGTTGTGGGAGGGACCTGGTGGGAGGTAACTGAATCTTGGGGGCAAGTCTTTCCCATGCTGTTCTTGTGATAGTGAATAAGACTCACGATATCTGATGGTTTTAAAAAGAGAAGTTTCCCTGCACAAGCTCATCATCTCTTTGCCTGCCACCATCCATGTAAGATGTGACTTGCTCCTCATTGCCTTCTGCCATGATTGGGAGGCTTCCCCAGCCATGTGGAACTGTAAGTCCAATTAAACCTCTTTCTTATGTAAATTGCCCAGTCTCAGGTATGTCTTTATCAGCAGTGTGAAAACAGACTAATACATCTGGTGTTTCCAACTGAGTAGTTTTCAGCCTGTTTCCTTCCTATAGAATTTTGGGGGTCCAAAAGCCTTTTTTCATTTCATACTATTCTGACCCTTTTTGCCCAAGCTGGTGGTGCTTCTGACAAAATAATTATATTAAAAACTGTGTGGGTTTCCCATGAATCTTACTGGGGCTCACCCTATTAGTCAAAAGCTATAACCACACATTTCATCAAGAAAACATTCTCTACATTCTTCTTGTGAGGCTGATGTAAAACAATTTACTTAGGATACTTAGAAGCCCTGTTGTTTAATGAAGAGGATCTGTGAGGCACACTCTTTTTTATTTTATTTTTAATTTGTTTTTATTTTAATAGGAAATGCTTCATGAATTTGCATGTCATCCTTGCACAGGGGCCATGCTAACCTTTTCTGTATTGTTCCAATTTTAGTATATGTGCTGCTGAAGCGAGCACTGAGGCACACTCTTGAAATACTTAGAGGGCCTTTGTGTATTCAAAATATTTTATGAAGCCTTAGATATTTCTGAGATTTTAACAAAGGTTCTTGTAGTCCCACTCTGGATTTTATCTTTGTCCTGAAGCCCTTTCATACTTTGAGAATCTTTTGCCATCTGGGAGGCTGAGAATGAGAACCAGATTTATTTTCAAACCCAGCAAGCTCCTGACTCCTTTATATATTTTATAAATTTTGCTTGAAAGTTAAAGCTTCCTTTTAACTCATCTTTCTCTGTCTTTATCATATACAGCTAAAATAATCCAACTAGCATTGTCTTTTCTTCTTTTTTTTTGGAATGAAGTTTCACTCTTATTGCCCAGGCTGGAGCGCAATGGCATGATCTCGGCTCACTGCAACCTCTGCCTCCCGGGTTCAAGTGATTCTCCTGACTCAGCCTCCTGAGTAGCTGGGATTATAGGTGCCCGCCACCACGCCCAGCTAATTTTTGTATATTTAGTAGAGCCGAGGTCTCACCATATTGACCAGGCTGGTCTTGAACTTCTGACCTCAGGTGATCTACCTGCCTCGGCCTCCCAAAGTGCTAGGATTACAGGTGTGAGCCACCACGCCCAGCCCAACTAGCATTTTCTAATCCAACTAGCATTTTCAACAGTCTGCTTAAAAATTGTTTTAGCCCAAACCATTAGTTCATTAGGCATATTTTCTTCTTCTTTTTTCTTTTTTTTTGAGACAGAGTCTCACTCTGTCACCCAGGCTGGAGGACAGTGGCACAGTCTCAGCCCACTGCAACTTCTGCCCCCTGGGCTCAAGCAATTCTGCAGCCTTAGCCTTCCAAGTAGTTGGGATTACAGGCATGAGCCACCAAGCCCAGCTAATTTTTGTATTTTTAGTAAAGAAGGCATTTCACCGTGTTGGCCAGGCTGGTCTCAAACTACTGACCTCATGTGATCTGCCCATCTCAGCCTCCCAAAGTGCTGGGATTACAGGTGTGAGCCACCATGTCTGGCCTTCATTAGGCACATTTTCTATTGCTCACATAGCTTCAAGTGACAATGTTGCTAACTTTCTTCCACTATATAATAAGGGTTTGTCCCCTTTCCTTCTGCTTCCAATAACATTTTCTTACTTTCCTTTAAGCCCTCATCAGCTACTTCCTTGAGAACTATCAGACTTCCATCGACAATATCCTCAAAGTCCTTACAATCTCTGCCCATCTCCCAGTCCTAAAGCCACATGACTTAGGTTCTGTGATGGCAGCATTCCATCTCCAGGTTGTAGAAAAGTCTGCATCAACTATCTATTGCATGATAAGAAACAATCCCCAAACAGTGGTCTTAAGACAACAACAATCATTTATTTTGTTCATGAAAGGTGAGGGTTGACGGGGACTAAGCTAGGCACTTCTCACTCAGGGTGTCTCATGAGTTTGCAGTCAATTGGTGGCTGGGGCTGAGGTCAGCTCAAATGCTGGGGTCTAGACTAGAAGGTTCACACTGCTTGGGGCTGGATGACTGGGGCTTCTCAGGAATCTCTCACTTTAAATGCAGTCCCTCTACAAGGCAGCCTCAGGGTAGCTGAGTTTCTTTCACAGCAGCTGAAGCCTCCCCACACAAGTGTCCCTAAAGGAATCATCAGAAGCTGCAGGGTCTTTTCTAACCTAACCTTGGAAATTACACAGTGCCACTTTTGCCACATTCTATTTGTCTAGGCACTGCCACATTTCCACCCAGTTGCAAAGGGAGGTGACATAGGCTCCACTTCTTGATGGGAAGAGAGTCAAAGGATTGTGTACATGTTTTAAAACACACAAGAGTTTAAGTAATATGTCCAAGGCCAAATAGCTGGAAAGTGATGGAGTTGAGGTTTGAACCCAGGCCTTCTGATTCTAGACTCACATTCTCAACTGCTAGTCTACACTGCCTCCTGTAAGTTGTGGACACAAATGGTCTACATGATGCAGAAGTTGGGGAGACAGGGGTTCCCTGACTTGGGAAAGTTACCATCTTGCTTTTCTTACCCAGCTTCCTTTCAGAAAGGTAGTAGGACTCATATTACCTTCTTTGGGGGTGGAGTGGCTTCCTGACTGTAAAATGAATGAACAAATCCGAGCTGGAGCAGCCTCCTCTCAAGGAATTATCTCTTCCTTGAGATCATTTTTTTCCCATGGCCATCAGTGCCTTGGCTGGTTTCCATGTCACTCTCACTGTGGCCTTCAGACACCTCCTTGTTATCTGTTCCTGTGCTCTTGGTCTTACGTTCTCACTACTAGTTTTTTTCACAGGGGGATGGAGGAGTATCCTTTGGCATTTCTTTCTTTCTTTCTTTCCTTCTTTCTTTTTTTTTTTGAAATGGAGTCTCACTCTGTCACCCAGGCTGGAATGCAGTGGTGCAATCTCGGCTTACAGCAACCTCTGCCTCCTGGGCTCAAGTGATTCTTTCGCCTCAGCCTCCCGAGTAGCTGGGACTATAGGCATGCACCACCATGCCCGGCTAATTTTTTGTATTTTAGCAGAGATGGGGTTCCACCACATCGTCTAGGCTGGTCTTGAGCTACTGAGCTCAGGCAATCAGCCCACCTTGGCCTCCCAAAGTGCTAGGATTACAGGTGTGAGCCACCACCCCTGGCCTATCCTTTGACATTTCAAGAATGTCTGCCAGCCTGTTTGGAGGAAGGCATCCTTTCAAGCCTGAAGATCATTCATCAGAAGAAGATGAGGCTTCTGTGGACTTTATCAGGCCAGAGAGTTTTCCTACATTTCCTTTAAGTCTTGACTTCGAGCAGGTTTGACTTTGAACATCTTTGTCATGAGCCTTAAAGTCCAGAATGGGACTTGCATGATAGACCATGTCCCGTGAATCTTGTCTGGAATATCCCTTCATATTCTGAATGACGCTTAGCTGCAGAAGATAGATCATCCTGAAAGCACATGGCGGACAGGTGTAAGACCGCCATAAATGGAGATGTCATCTGTGTGTTGCACAAAAGGACTGGGCCAAGGAAGTGAGCAGAGTATGGCCTGAAACCCAGCCTGCACTCCACCAGCCACACCTTCCACCCTGGTGAGGGACTGTGTCTGCCTGGAGGAAAGAAAAACTTTTTCTTGCTTGTCCACCCAGAGCCAGGCATCTTTTTCTAACTCAATAAAGATACCATATGTATTAACAGCAGCACCAGGGGAAGGTGAGAAGACAAAAATATAGTAACCTACTCCATAGGACAAGTCATAGAAATCAGCCCTGACAAATCACAATAATGGATTTATTAAATTTCAAGAAAAGGTTGAACAATTGAGCCTCAGGAAAGGATGTAAGCATCTGGAGTCAATGCATCTCCTCACCAGAACATTCCCATTAAAGCAACCGCGTTCTCACAGCTCCCCATCTCCGCCCCAGTTCAGAATTCCAGAATCTCGAGAGAGATAATCTGACTGGCCCAGCTTTGACCCTCTATACCAATCAGCCATGGCCAGGGCTAGGAGGAGTCACAGAATGTAGCATCTATGCCATCGACAACTGCTCAGCCCCCTTGCCATGGGTGTCAGGTTGGTGCCCAGAGAAAAGGCCCTAATTGTGAGCCTTCCAGCCCTCCAAGAATTCCTACAGCAGTGCAGTACGATTGTCTAGCATTTGTGAGCTTCCCACAAAGTCCTGGGAAGTTGATCTGACCCAACCAGTGGGAACAAAATGTTCCTATAGCTGTTTAGCCATTTGATTTCACCCTACAAACAGCAGGCAGTGACATTTTCCATTTTCCACATTTTTCCAAACTCTTGTTTATTAATGCTTTTAGCATCAATAAAAAGTCAAATTCTTCATATTCTTCTCCTTATTAAGACTGTGTCATCGGGTGTGGTGGCTCATGCCTGTAATCCCAAGCACTTTGGGAGACTGAAGTGAGTGGATGGCTTGAGGTCAGGAGTTTGAGACCAGCTTGGCCACATGATGAAACCCCATCTCTACTAAAACTACAAAAATTAGCCTGGCATGGTGGCGCAGGCCTGTAGTCTCAGCTACTCGGGAGGCTGAGGCAGGAGAATTGCTTGAACCCAGGAGCTGGAGGTTGCAGTGAGTGGAGATTGCACCACTATACTCCAGCCTGGGTAAGAGAGCGAGGCTCTGTCTCAAAAAAAAAAAAAGAAAGAAAAGAAAAAAGACCGTGTCACAGAAGACTAGAGCATTCAGCTCTGTAAAACTGTTCAGAGGCCAACCTAACATCAGAAATGAATTCTACTTTGGGAGGCCAAGGCAGGAGGATTACATGAGGCCAGGAGTTCAAGATAGCCTGGGCAACATGGCAAAACCCTGTCACTACAAAAATAATAAAAAATTAAGCCAGGGCCAGGCACGGTGGCTCACGTCTGTAATCCCACTTTGGGAGGCCAAGGCGAGAGGATTATTTGAGTCCAGAAGTTTGAGACGAGCCTGGGCAACATAGCAAGACCCCATCTCTAGTCGATAATTAAAAAAAAAAAAATTAGCTGAGCGTGGTGGCATGCATGACTATAGTCCCACCAACTTGGGAGGCTGAGGCAGAAGGATTGCTTGAATGATCCCTGTCTCAAAAAAAAAGAAAGAAGGAAATGAATTTTGGCAAAAGCCACAAAATTAGTTTGTAGTGTCTTGATTGGCAATCTCTTAAAATATTTTTTTTAAATTATGATATACAGTCATGAACCACATAATGATGTTTCAGTCAACAAAGCGTCGCATATACAATAGTAGTCTCATAAGACTATGATACCACATTTCTACTGTACCTTTTCTATGTTTGGATACACAACTACTTGCCATTGTGTTACACTTGCCTTCATTATTCAGTACAGTAACATGCAGTAAGGGTTTGCAGCCTTCGAGCAATAGGCTAGGCCATATAGTCTAAGTGTGTAGTCAGCTATTCCATTCTAAGTTTGTGTAAGTTCACTCGATAATGTTCACACAATAACAAAATTGCTTAACAATGTATCTGTAAGAACTTATTCCTCATAATTAACCCATGCATGACTATATTTAAAATGTACACAAAATGGTTTAACAGAAATCCTCATAGCCTCTCCCCAGATTCAACAGATATTAACATTTTGCTTCAGATTACCTTATATTTTTCAAAGGAATAAAACATTACAGCTACAGTCAAATCCCTGCCCCATATCCCTTCTCTCTCCCACTCACACAGATATGAGTGCCATCCTAAAGTTGGTGGCATCATTTCCAAGAGTGATTTTGGTTTTGACATTTTGTTTGGCCCTCAGGTGCAAAAGCTTGAGTTCATCATTCTCCTCGATGGCACGCTGTCATCACCGTTCTGTACAGAGACCCTCTCTTGTTTTATTTATTTATTTCTTTAATCCTCATTCACCAGCCCAGTCCCCCATCTATGAATGAGGCAACCACATTAGTGTGTTTGACATCACATCTTTGTCTGTGTCTCTATAAAACATATGTTGCCGACTGGGTGCAGTGGCTCATGCCTGTAATCTCAGCACTTTGGGAGGCCGAGGCAGGTGGATCACCTGAGGTCAGGTGTTCAAGACCAGCCTGGGCAACATAGTGAAACTCTGTCTCTACTAAAAATACAAAAACTAGCTGGCCACGGTGGCGGGCTCCTGTAATCCCAGCTACTCTAGAGACTGAGGCAGGACAATCGCTTGAACCCAGGAGGTGGACGTTGCAGTGAGCCGAGATCGTGCCATTGCACTCTAGACTGAACGACAAGTCGAAACTTTGTCTCAAAATAAAAAAAAAAGTTGCCTTTCTGTGCACATGTATTTTTAGTTTATATGAATGATGTGCTGCAGATTTCATTCTATTTCTTGCCTTCTTCAGGCAGCACTGTTTTAAGGTCCATCCACATTTTTGGGTGTACATCTAGTTGGTTCTGCATTCGCCCCATTGTATTATACTTATCCCATTCTTATTCCATTCCCCAGGTGAAGTGGGAGAGAGAGAGGCAAACTGAGGAGATGACGGGCCTGTCCTTGAGACTCCATCCTAGGAGAGGGATACTAATGTCCCCTTTCCAACCACATGTGTACATGTGTGCATGCATATGTGCACACACACACACACACACACCCCTTCAGCTGGGAACGTGGGAAGGTTGGGGTGTGGGAAAGAAATGGGGAGTTCAATCAGAGGAGGATCTATCCTGGAGCTCTGGTACTATGAAATCCAAGTCGTTGCCTCCTCCAGGAAGCCTGCCTTGACCACCCTGTTCCATGCAGATCTCTCCCTCTTCTGGGGATGGCAAATCTCATTTAATCATACACTAGTCTAATCTAGTCTTTCTGTTACTATCTCCCTGATCAGACTGAAATCCCATTAAAGGGAAAGACCATCTCTTGTTCTTTCTGTCTCTCTTGCTCAAGGCCTGTCCCAGAGGAAGTGAGAGCAGGGAGTGGGAAGTTGGATTTTGCTTTATTCAGGTTCCACTTCCTCTGTTTTAGGAACACGCCATCTTTCAGCAAACAATTATGTGCCAGGTTCGTAGAAGTCTGGAGAGGAAACGTGCACTGTGCCAGCTCTCAGGGGGCCTTTTTCATGGGGAATGTGAACATCCAAACACAAAGCTGGAGGACAAGGTGGAGGGTACACAGATCTGAGCATGTACCTGGGGCACAGAGGAGGAACCGCCAGCTCAGTGCACAGGGGGGCCAGGGAGGGCTTCCAGCAGAGGTCACAACCAAGCTGAACCTGAAAGAGAAGAGTTAAGCTTAGAGCTGGGCTTGGAACAAGGGGAATATGAATTAACATGGGGAGGAAGCAAGAAATCTTGTGTGTGTTCCAGTCATTATGGCTGTGTAACAAATTATCATAATATTGGCATAAAACAACCCTTAGTTTGGTATCAAGTCAGGGTCAGGAATCCAGACAGGGCACAGCAGGAGGAGCTTGTCTCTGCTCTCTGTTGACTGGGGCCTCCACTGGAAGCACTGAAGGCTGGGGTTTGGAATCATCTAAAAGCTCATTCACTCACAAATCTAGTGGTTGAACCTGGTTGCAGGTTGGAGGCCTCAGATCTCCTCCACATGGGTCTCTCCATGTGGGCCAGTTTGGGCATTTCCATAGCACAGTGTTTAGATTCCTACAGCACACATCCCAAAGAAGAGAGAGAGAGCTAGGTGGCAGTTTTAGCTTTTATATGACTTAGCATCAAAAATCATCCCTTTTGCCATAGTCGGTTGGTTAGAGCGGTCTCAAGCCCCTATCCCAATTTGATTAAGGAAACAGAGACCCCCTTCCTCTCAGTGGGAGGAGTGTCAGTCACATTGCAAGAGCATGTGGGTTGTAAGATATATTGTGGTGCGGTCATCTTTGGAAAACACAATCCCCACCACCTGTGTTGATGGGGATGGGAGGGGGTGGGGGAACAACAATAGACCAGTGTCCACTATTACTGGAGCAGCACGTGTGAGGTGAAGGCAGGAAAAAACAAGGCAACAAGGATAGGTCAGGCCAGGTTCTGGAGGGTCTTAAAAAGCACACGTAGAGGTTAGGTGCGGTGACTCAGGCCTGTAATCCCAGCACTTTGGGAGGCTGAGGTGGGCTGATTGCAAGGTCAGGAGTTCCAGACCAGCCTGGCCAACATGGTGAAACCCCGTTTCTATTAAAAACACAAAAAATTAGCTGGGCATGGTGGTGTGTGCCTATAATCCCAGCTACTCGGGAGGCAGAGGTAGGAGAATTGCTTAAACCCAGGAGGCGGAAGTTGCAGTGAGCTGAGATCGCGCCATTGCACTCCAGCCTGGGTGACAGGGTGAGACTCCATCTCAAAAAAAAAAAAAAAGCACACATAGGACAATGTTTACAGATAAAGGAAGACTTTGGAAGCCCCAGGACTCCTGCTCTCTTTTTCCCATCCACCAAGCATCTTCTCTGTGTTTGATCAGAAAATATGCAAAGCCCCCCATGAGTACCTGAAGCAGAGGAACTCTCAGGGTTTAGGCTTTCACGTAAGTTGGCTCTTCAAATGTATGGCAAGGTGGTGGACAGCAGTAAAGCCAGGTCTGTGTCCTGGGAGTTAGAGTCAAGGGTAGCTAGCCAGCAGCTTCCTACCCCTGTTCCTATGTTCGCGTGCACACCACATGTACCTGGCCAAGCCCAGTCTCTCAACCTGAGTCCCATGGATGCTGCTGCTTGGGTGGCAGGTGGAGACTCTTCAGAAGTGTCCTGCCAGGTCCACTTTGAATGGCCCTAGGCAGAGCACCATTCATGCTTCATACACACAAGCTCAGGAGGTATAGGCCAAAGGGGTAGCATGATACCAAGAAGAGAGCTTTAGCTTGGGACGGGAGTCCTGTGTCCTTATGCTGCCACTGCTCAACCAGCTATGGGCCTTGGGGAGGACATTACCTCTGCTGGATCTTGCAGGCAAATGCAAGGATTGGACTAGACAGGAGTTTTCTCCAAGTGTAATCCTTGGAACTCATGCATTAAAATCACCCACCCAAAAAACTACAGTGAGATACCACCTCACACTCACTAGAATGTTAAAATCACAAAGACTGACAATATCAAGTGCTAATGAAAAGGTAGAACAACTGGAACCCTCATATATTGCTGGTGTGGATGCAAAATCATACAGCCACTTTAGAATCTACTAAAGCTAAATACCTTCCCTATGACCCAGCAATTTCACTCCTAGACATTTACCCAAAAGATAAAAACACATGTTCACATAAAAAAAGACTCATACAAAACGATCATAGCAGCTTTATTTATAACAGCCAAAAATTAGAAACAGTCCAGGTGTCTGTCCATCAATAGGTGAATGGATCAAAAAAACTGTTTAATCAAAAGAAAGAAACTAAACTATTAATACACACAACGTGAATGGATTTCAAAAACATGATTCCAAATGAGAATAGTCAGAAACAAAACAAATGTATACTGTATGGCTCCATTTATCATGAAGTCCAAAAACAGATGAAACTTTAGGAATGGTGCTAGAAATCAGAGCAGTAGTTACCTGGGAGGATGAGCAGTGGGGTCGAGAAACTGGAAAGAGGATCCATGGTACTTTCTGGAGTGATGGAATTGTTCTATATCTTGATGGGATGTGGGTGACATGGAATTGCACACTTAAAATCTGTGTATTTCATTTCCCTGTTATATCTTATATTTTGTTACATATTATTAAAAGTAAAATATTTAGACTGGTAAAATGCAGTTTCCTGGGCGCCCCAGACTCACTGAGTCAGGGAGTCCTCTCTGGCGAGGCCCTGGAATCTGCATGCTGAACGGGCTCCAGCTTTGGAGAGAGCATTAGACTTGAGGCCCAGGTCCCCAGGGGCGATACCCACACGCCGCTCCCTGCCCCCCACCCCGGGACGCCCCCCACTGCACACGATCCCACTCGGCCCTTGGCGCTTCCCCCTCTCCCCAAGCCCCCAGCCCCTCTGCCCAGTCGCCCCTGGTAACCAAGAAAGGGCTTGAAAATCCTCAAAGTGCAGCCGCCCGGGGAGGGGCCGTCCACAGTGTCAGCAAGACAAGGGCACATACAAAATGCGGGGTAATTGCCGCTTCTCTAATTCGGGGCCCTTTGTGCGGCGGCGCGGAGCCGGCGGCCGCGCTCCCAAGCCCGGGCCTTTCAGCCGCCCAGGGGGGGCCCCGGCGGCCGCGCTCCCCGCGCTCCGCCGCGCATAATTAATCGGGCTTCACAGGGCCCGGGACAAAGGCGCCCATTCACCCCGCCGCTCCTCCCCCCGGGGATATTGTTATTTCTAAAAACTGCAGCCAGCTGGGCCGCAGAGAAACGTCAGCTCTGTGGGAGAATGAGCGCCCGGCCGGGCCGCGAGGAGACTGGGAGCTCTGTCTCTCGCGCCCCGCGCGGGATTAGAGCGGCCAGGGAGCTGGGGTGGGCAGGGGGCCCGGGGTCTTTTCTGAAGTCTGCACGACTCCTCAGAAAGCCTCGTGATTTCCATGGGGCCCTGGAGGAGGGCGCCATGGAAATGGTAATGCGGGGCATTGAAGCTGGCTCATAGGGAAGGAGGGGCGTTGCGTCCAGGCTGCCCAGGCCGTGGCACGGCTCCCGGGTGGGAGGGGCCGGTGGACGGCCCAGTGGCCAGGCCCGGGTGCCCCCACCTGTACCAGGCCCTCCCGGACACCGGGAAAAATGCATCCAGGAATAAAGGCCCGAGTCTGGGTCCGAGAAGCCTGCAGTTAATTTAGGGGCGGGGGATGTGGTGCCTCCACAGTAACCCAGCTCCGCTCCAAGGACCACCAGGAAAGCTGGTTGAAAGCATTGCCTACACACGCCTGGGCCTCACCACCGGGGATTCAGGCTCCCAACTTTCCAGGCATCTGCATTTTCCTAAGCTCTCCAAGCGCCTCTGAAGCCCGCCAACATTTGGTTACCACTCAGCACTGTCCTAGGAAGGTGGCTCCAGTGCTCCACGTCCCATTTCACAGGCGGGAAATGGGCCCAAGGAGATAAACAGACTTGTCCAAGATCACAGAACAGAGATGGAACTGGACCGTGGGCATGTTGGTTGTATACAAAAGCAGAACAGAAGAAGGGAGAGGGTGCTAGAAAGGGGGTCTCAGGCCTCACTTCCTCCCCTAAGCATTCCCTGGCAGCTCGGGGCGTCTGAGCTCTCCCTTCCCTGGCCTCTCCTTGCAGGAGACCTGTCTGCCTGGTTAAATGCCTCCAGCGTGTTCTTCTCTGCCTCGTGGATTTGCGGGGGGTTCTCCTACCTGCTCCATCAGAGGCACGGTTGAGTGCAGGCCCAGAGGCCCCACTGGTTTTATGCCAGGGTCAGTGCCCAGCAGAGCTCCAGCCAGGGCTTACTGGATGGGAGCAGCATCTCATGACTCCAGGGTCCAGGCCTTCTAGGCTGCATTCCTCTTCAAAGTCCAGTGTCCTCCCCAGGCCAAGGAGAGGCCCAGGTCCCAGGTCGGCAGTGCTGGGCTTCACCTTTGCCACTGAACCCAAGGAAACGAGCACCCGTCTATTCCTCCTCCCAAAGCTGGGAGCAGTTGTGAAGAGCCGCCATGAATTTCCAAAACCTCAGCATCCTGAACGCCTCCCAGAACAAGCAGAGGCCTTTCCAAAACCCTGCCCCTCCAAGCCCGTCTTACTGAGACATTCTGTCCCTCGGCTATACTCTGGAAAATGTTCTCTCAGCCTAAGACTGCCAGTCCCAAGCAGGGCCACAGGCCTCAGAGCCAGACCGCACCACAGGGCCTTGCTCCTCCAGGCGAGTCAGGGAAAGGAAGCTGCCTGTATTTTCAGAAGAGCCCAGGCTGTCCTCCAAGGCCCAGAGAGGGTGCCCAGCCAAGCTCATTTCTGCTGCTACCACGCCATGCAAGACACTGGAAAGCCAACATCACACGACATTCACATCTGTGGGTGGAAGAATGTGCAGAAAACTCGAGAACAAAGTAGAGGGAAGGAGAGCACAGAGTTCAGCCAAGCCTCTAAGGGGACAGACCAGCTGTCCAGTAACAAGCAGACTCAAGCACAGCCGCGGAAGTCAACAGATTTTCCCAGGGGGACCCTGTGACCTAGGCAGCCCCCAGCAGCCAGGCCACCAGCACAGCATCAAGCAGAAAACCAATCCAGCTCTGTCTCCCATTAAATCAGCTTTACTTAAGATATAGAATGACCCAATACTGTCTGAAAATGAGATGACCAAGGCTCAGCTAAGAGGAAGCCAGACTATGTAAAAGAATGTCCTTGAAATATAAACTGAAATATTTAAGGGTAAAGGGGCAATATGTCTCTAAATTTTTCTCAAATGATTTCATAAATGTAAATAATTGGTGAATCTGGGGAAAGGGTATATAGGAATTCCTTATATAGTCTTATAACCTTTCTGAAGTTTGAAATTTAAAAACCAAAACAGTAGGCAGCAGACACACCGAAACATCATGGCACCGATATTACAAATCCCATACCCAGGGAAGGGACTCAGCTCTCCGGTTACCTTCCCCCTGCAACACACAGTCACACTCACACTCAAAATGCTTGGAAATGCACACCTAAGATCTGTGAATTTCATATTATTAAAAATAAAATATTTGAACTGGTAAAATGCAGTCCAAAGATGCATGCCTCTTTCACTGTCTTCTGTCATAGCAATTTGTGAACCCAAGTCAGGCTCAGCGTCCTTAAGGGGAAGGCCAGTGTTGTTTACCTCTGAATCCTACTGCAGCTAGCAATGCACTTTGTAAATGGTAGGCATCTAATCAAACCTAGAATCCAATCATTTGCCATGTAAGGTTTCTAGCTCTAAGTGAGGTGGAAGGAGGAAGAGAAGGGGGTAGGTAGCCACATGGAAGAAGAAACCAAGAAAGATGGCAGAGTCCACATGGATTTTCCAGTCCAGTACACTTATGTCAGAACTAATTTTTTTGTTTTGTTTGGGTTTTTTTTTTTTTTTTTTTTTTTTTTCCAGACAGAGTCTCACTCTGTCACCCAGGCTGGAGTGCAGTGGCACAATCTTGGCTCACTGCAACCTCTGCATCCTGGGTTCAAGCTATTCTCCTGCCTCAGCCTCTCAAGTAACTGGGATTACAGGTGCACACCACCACACCTGGCTAATTTTTTGTATTTTTAGTAGAGACGTGGTTTCACCATGTTGGGCAGGCTGCTCTTGAACTCCTGACCTCAAGTGATCTGCCTGCCTTGGCCTCCCAAAATGCTGGGATTACAAGGGTGAGCAGCCGCGCCCAGCCAAAAGTTTTTTTTTCAAGGTTAGTTAGTGGTTAAGCACAGCTGGTGGTTACCGGAGTCAACAATGGACTTACTAAACATTGCCTTATTCTCTGAGTGTTTTGTGTATTTGAATATTGTCCCTCCACTGAGACCACAGGGGTAACGGCCTTTCCTCTCCCTACCCTCCCTTGGCCATCCTATGAGCTTAATAGAGACATAGACCTGTGATGTGCCCTTAAGTGCCTCTACCAGACTCGAAGCTCCATGAGGGCAGGGCTGTGTCTTATTTGCTCTCTTCAGCATCCCCAGCACTTAGCACAGTGGTTGACACATTGTTGGTGACTGGTACATACTAGTTAAATCATAGAGTGAATGAATGGGAGTTTTGTTGAGTTTAATTGAGTTTAGTTGAGTTGGGTTGAGTGGGGTTGAGTTGGGTTGGGTGGAGTTGAATTGGGTTCAGTTGGATTGGGTTGAGTTGAGTTGCCTTCTTCCCCAGGGTACATTGAGCAGGTTCTTTGGGAGTCATGCTTCTGACATCAGATGCTCAACCACAGACTCAGAATTAATGCAAGCCTCCCCTCTCTGCTTTAACTCCCACTCTTAGAGCAGATCTCTCTGGCTGCTGATTCTATCACCAAAGATGGTGGAGCTCTCTATGGCCAGTGTAATATGATCAAAGTTAGGATAAGGTCCTCTTCTCATGGTCCTTTTGGGTGGGGCTACTTCGGGAAGAGGAGCTTTGGTAAAGCACCTTTCTGGTGAAGGCAGGATCTTCTGTAGGAAAGCTCTGGATTGAAGTTATGGTACCATCACCCCCCACCTCCACCACCCCATCACTCTATCCCCACATACACAATAGGAACAAGGCTAGGGCATGGGGGGCAGCAGAGAGCAGCACCCTGCAGGTGCCAGTGACTGAGGGAGAGCAGTAGGCCTGAGGGAAGCAGGGGGAGTGTGGCCCACGACCAGTAGGAGCTCCATGTTTCTCCCTGATGCTTGGGGCAGGGCACTTGTGATAGGGCAGGGGAGGTGCATCTCCCTGTCACTAACAGGAACAGGAACCTGAGGCCTGGGGATCTTCAATCAGGCCCTCTGAGGTCTTCCAGCCTCCAACCCCTGGGCTAGGAGCCTTGTGTAGCAATCTTCCTGTTGCTATCATGGAGACCTGAGCCCCAGCTCAGCCCTGGGAAGGGTTGGATGCATTCCTGGCCATATGGATGGTACGTTTCATTCAGGCTGTCCAGATGTTTATGTCCCCCCAAATTCATATGTTGAAATCCTCACCCCCAAAGTGATGGAGGTAGGAGGTGATTAGGTCCTGGGGGTGGAGCCCTCATGAAAAGGATTAGTGCCCTTATATTATGCCCTGAGACAGACCCCTCACCCCTTCTGCCACGTGAGGTTATGAGGAGATCGCCCTCACCAGACGCTGAATCTGCCAGCACCCTGATCTTGGACTTCCAGCCTCCAGAACTGTGAGAAACACATGTCTGCTGTTTACAAGCCATCCAGTCTATGATATTAAATGTCTGCTGTTTATAAGCCATCCAGTCCATGATATTTTGTTATCATGGCCTGAATGGACTCAGATATCAGAGATATTTCTGTATAGCCTGGGGGAAGGAAGAGTTCCTCCTCTCACATCGCCTACTGTGGGCTGGACTATGGTGAGAAAACCTCCCCTTTCCAGCACCTCTCACCATCTCCCTGCTCCCCTTTACAGGAAACCCCTTCCTGGGCCTTTGGGGCATGGGCATGGCTGGGCATGCTCCCAGCACACTTCTTGTTTGCTTCCAACCTAAGAAAAGCCAGGCTTTGCAGCAGGGAGCTCTTTCTCCCTCCCGACCTCCCCCTTTCTTCTCTGTCTGCCTCCCCTTCACTCTCCCCTATCTCCATCCCCTCAAACCCAAGAGTTTCCAAAGTGACAACATGTGGGCCCCAAATCAAACCCCTGTCCACAGGTCCTGCCTGCGTCCCTCTTCCTCCCCAAGCTCCCCAGCCTGGCCACCCTTGTCAGCCCCACCCCCACTCCCACCCCCACCATTCCTCCTTGTGGACAACTTTCTAAATGCAGCCACACTTCCCCTTTTGAGCCACAGGGCCTATAAAACAGCTGCAGACAGTCAGCGGCACTGCGAAAGTCCCCTTGCCAAGTTTGGCTGAGACCAACACCCTCTAACTCTAGCCATTGCTCCCCCATTCCCAGGCACTGAGAGAACAGGCTCCTTTTCGAGTAAACAGTGGGGAGACATCATGTTCCCAACATTCTAATCTAAAGAGGACTCACTGAGGGGCCCAGCTAGGGGGAGGCGGCAGCCCAAAGCCTAGCCTGGCTTCCCACATCCCCAACCCTGCCAGTGCCCTGTGAGACCCTGGCTACTCCACCCCCTCCAGACACAGTCTTCTGTTTTGCAGGATAAGGGGATAGCTTGGTTGGTTTCCTGGTCCTTTCTGAGTCTAAAACTCTGTAAATCGGTCATTTCTCCTTAAGGTGTGCCTGCGCAGTGCCTGGAGAGGGAAGGGGCTTTGCTGAGAGACATGCTGCCACCTGAGGGTTGTCCAGACGCGAACTCAGTCCCCCACCTGCCCTTCTGTGCTCTTTCTGCAACACTTTGGAGTAGCTCTCAGTCCTGGCCACATAGCAGAATCACTCAGGGAGATTTTACAACATCTCAATCCCCAGACACACTCCAGACCCATGAAATCTGAATCTCAGGTTGGGGCCTGGAAATCAGCCTGTTTGGAAAGTTACCCAGGTGATTCTGCTGAGCGTTCAGGGTTGAGAACCATGGTGGAAAAATCTTCCAGGAAGTAAAGATGAAGCTATAAGCCAGAGGTGATACATTTCCGTTCCACATTCTCTGCTGAGAACGATCTAGAGGCTGGTAGGAAGAGATCTGGGATGAACTAGGCATGTCTGTAAGGGATGGGTAGGGAGTGGCTGTGGCCTGAACTAGGTATTTGTCATCGGTTTTGGTGGTTCAGAGGCCCTGCCCTGAGGATGCAGGAGAGGACCAGCCTCCAGGCACTGCCTCACTGGCTGGCTTGCTTCCTCCCAAACCTCCCACCTCCCAAGTCTCACTATGGCCCTCGAAGGCAGACAGCCCCAGGGCTACAGTCCAGGAACTGGAAACCAACCTCAGCCAGAGCCAAGAGGCCCCAGGTCAGCCCCAGCCCTCCAAGGGCTTTGTGCAGATTGAAAAAAGGAAAATAGAGAAGGGAAACCAAAGCAGGGCAGAATGCAGTGAAGGAGAAAAAGACAAGAGAAAGGGGAAGGACCCTGAGGTCAGCAAGTCATGTGAATGCCATTTAGGGAACAAAACCTGGCTCCCTGCCAACCATCATCCCCTGGGCCTGGGGAGAAGCATCTTCTGCTAGGGTCCAGGGCACAGAGATCCAGGCCAGAAAATCCAAATCCAGAAATCTGCCCAACCATGAGTCTGTGAGCACCATGCAGAGCCAACAAAGGGGCCTCTCGCACAGACACCCTCAGATCCCCACCTCTTCTTCTCACCAGAGCCACAGCCTCCGGTTGGACATTTAAGCGAAATCACTTGGTCATTCCTCAACCAAAAAAAAAAAAAAAAAAAAAAAATTGAATCCAATTCCCAAGACACTTGGCATCACATCAGGGTGGCCTGGGCGATGCTGCTGTCAAGCTGCATGACCTGGAGTGAGTCACCTCCCTTCCCTACCCAGGCCTCAGGGCCTGACCTTGCCTGCCTGCCTTCGAAGTCATATTTGAATGGAAGGGACACTGCTGTAGCCCAGGGGTCAAGAGCCTGGGCTCTGGAGACAGAGGCCTGGACCTGGCTCACCACTTACTAGCAGTGTGAGCATTGGCAGCTATGGCTGTGCACTTCTGCTTCCTCATCTGTAAGGCAAGGGTTAGCAGACTGATGACAGAAAAGGAGAAGAAAACACAGACCACACCAACATGGGACTCATATTTAGAAAACACAAGGACTGGCCAGGCATGGTGGCTGACGCCCTTGTAATCCAAGCACTTTGGGAGGCCGAGGCAGGTGGATCACCTGAAGTCAAGAGTTTGAGACCAGACTGACTAACATGGAGGAACCCCATCTCTACTGAAAATATAAAAATTAGCCAGGTGCGGTGGTGGTAGCCTGTAATCCCAGCTACTCGGGAGGCTGAGGCATGAGAATCACTTGAACCCAGCGGGTGGAGGTTGCAGTGAGCCGAGATCATACCACTGCACTCCAGCCTGGGCGACAGAGTGAAACTCCATCTCAAAAAAAAAAAAAGAAAACAGAAAACACAAGGACTGCCCTTTGCAGATCCAAAGAAGATGGCAACTCCAATAGAAAGGTGGACAAAGGACACGAACGGGGCAGCGAACAGAGCTGCACGGATGTGTGCAAACAAGACGACACACAGCAGATGCATCAGAGAGGCTTCTATCAGGAGGGGAGGGGAGTGAGGAAGGGGACAAGGGGATGGTGGTTCTCAGCCTGAGATGATTCTGCTCCCTTTCCCCAGGGGTCACTTGGCAATGTCTAGAGACATTTTTGGCTGTCACAGTGGAGGTGTGGGGGTGGGTAATAGTGGCATGCAGTAGAGGCCAAGGATGCTGCCAAACATCCTACAATGTACAGGACAGCCTGCATAAAAGGAATGATCTGACCTGACATGTCAAAAGTGTGGCCAATGAGAAACTCTGGACAAGGTAGATGGACAAACAGACAAATGGGCCAGATGTGGTGGCTCATGCCTGTCATCCCAGCACTTTGGGAGACTGAGGAAGGAGGACTGCTGGAGCTCAGGAGTTAGAGACCAGCCTGGGTAACATAGTGAGACCCCATCTCTCTTTTTTTTTTTTCAGATGGAGTCTCACTCTGTCGCCCAGTCTAGAGGACAATGGCGCAATCTCAGCTCACCACAATCTCCACCTCCCGGGTTCAAGTGACTCCTCTGCCTCAGCCTCCTGAGCAGCTGGGACCACAGGCACGAGCTACCATGCCTGGCTAATTTTTGTATTTTTAGTAGAGACAGGGTTTCACCATATTGGCCAGGCTGGAGTGAGACTCCATCTCTACAAAAATATTTAAAATTTAGCCAGGCATGGTGGCATGCTCCTGTGGTCCCAGCTACTTGGGAGTCTGAGGTAGGAGGATCGCTTGAGCCCAGGAGTTCAAGGCTGCAGTGAGCCATGTTCACACCACTGCACTCCAGCCTGGGTGATAGAGCAGGACCCTGTCTCAAACAAACAAACAAATAGATGCAGGGGCCTTGCACAAACAAATAATGAACATGTACCATAGCTAAGGCATAGGGCAAACCTAAATAAGTAAAATTAAATGGCAATAATAATGGTTCCTAAGTGGCACACAGTTGAGTTTTCAAGTAGTATTTGCTGCTCTACTGCTACTGTTTCGTTGAGGATCTGAACTGCTTGACCCTCTTCTGTTTGTTCCAGCAGCAAATTGTGGGCCTTGGGCCAGAGGGACACCTGTCTTGCCCAGAGATGGAGGAGCAGTCACAGTGGGCAGCCCAGCTCACGCCCCTGCACCAGTGGCCACATGAAGGGAAGGAACAAAACATGATTTAAAAAAAAAAAAAATGGGTAGGAGTGACTGGGTTGGGAGAGAAGAGGAAGAGAAAGGAGACACTGCAAGTTTCTATGTTTCACAACATTACAAAAATACCCGCCAAAGCCTGGGGGCCATGGGGAGAAGTGCAAATTGAGCAATGACTGCAGTTCTCTTTTCAAATTCATGGAAAATCCTCTTTTCACAACCCCTGGGTCAGTGAAGCCAGACCCTTCAGCATCACCACAGTGGCCTAGAAAGGGACATTTGTCCTGTCACCACCGGCCCCGCACCATCTCTCCCCCTGGCTGCCTCCTCCTTCTCTCACTCACCCAGGCCAATTCTCCATTCCTCTTTTGTTTTCAGGGTGAGGATTATTTTATTTACTTACTCCCACTCTGGTCCCACTAAAGCCCTGAAGCAATTGACAAGATACATACAAAATAATAACTATAATCCCGTCTATTAGAAACCAGCACCTGGAAAGTAATCATCTCCTTTAAAAACAGCCCAAGAGAGCCTCTAAGATTCTTAAGGATGAGTGCCAAATTTGGCTCTGAGCTTCCCAGCAACCCAAGTAAAGTGGGAACTGGGATTAGTTTCATGAGTCACATTGCCCATAAGTCAGAAGCCCCCTAATTCCTCTGAGGATGCAGAATTTTGCTGGAAACTGGAGCCTAAAATATATTCATTCCACTCATAGGACCTACAGAGAACACTAGCTGAAGCAGTAACATCCCAAAATAAACATAATGGCCAGACTCCTTCAACCATTTTCCTTAAAGTCTCCATCATAAGGGAGGGATGCAGTAAAGATTCTGTGGAGACTAAATACTTTGCTCCAAGAATGACTCAGCTTCGTGAGAGTCCGACTTGGTTCAGGGATAAGTCCCATCTGGAAGAATGGATGGAATGCATGACCTTTAAATAACCCCCATGAACTTTATTTCTCTCAACTGAGCTTTTGATAAAACTCGGGCAGCAGGAGGCAGTTGGAAGTTGTAACCGCTGACAAGGGTCTGGCAGGCAGCACTCGCACTGGGTGAGGGTGGAGCCGTGGGTCCCTGGCACCTGCAGAGGCATCATTCATGGATTCAGCTATTCACAGACTCCCCCGAAGACCTAGAACAAGCAAGGCTTTCGTATTTTGCCCTGGCCTGAAGTGGACTGGGCTGAGAGGCTGGTGGAAGTAGGAACAAGCCTCAGAGCTGACT